>NW_020954557.1:37708359-38207610 GCF_900497805.2 Vombatus ursinus | reverse complement strand
TATCTATCTATCTATCTATCTATCTATCTATCTATCTATCTATCTATTCACTTGTCTATCTATTATCCAACTATTCTGTCCAAAGTACTGTGCTAGGTGCCCAAAAAAAGGACCCTGATTTCCTTACTCCTATTCTTTTTAAAATTTTTTCAGATTAAGATGAGAGTTCATTGTAAACTAGATTTATTGTGCATAGAGGAGGAGTTTTTTGCAATGCAGAGCAACTTGGGTAGTATTTATAGCTGTGCAGAGAAAAAGAGAAGGAGGTTGGCAGGGGTTGCTTCCCCTGCTCTGACTTTCTAACATCGTGATTTCCATTTTTCTTTTTCCTGTGAAGAAAGGAGGGAGGTGCATTTTCAAATCGTTTCTTTGTTGTGAAACTTGCTCATAATTTCACAGCATTCCGTTTAGATTGCTTTACTGTTGTTTCCATTTGCATTGTTATAGTCACTGTGTATACCATTTCTCTTGTTCTGCTTATTTCACATTGTATCAGTTCATAGTCTTCTCAGACTTCTCTGAATCAATCGTATTCATAGTTTCCTAAAGTATATTAATTAATGTTTCTTGACATTCATTTATCTCCGGTTGTTTAGTTATTCCTAACTGATCAGCATCGACTTTGTTTCCGATGTGCAGTTCTGCCGTTCTTTGCCACTGCAAAAAAAAGATGTTGCTATGATTATATACGAGCTCTATTTTCATTACTGACCTCTTAGGGGTATATGCCTAGCAGTGGGATGTATGAATCAAAATTACAGACATTTTGATCACTTTCTTAGAGTCATCCCAAATTGCTTTCTAAAATATTGGACCAATTCACAACCCCATCAAAGTATGTCAGTCACTCTGGCAAATTTTCAAGTGTTTGGGTCAAGTGAATAGAGTTTACAAATGTCATGTTTTCTAGAGTTTTGGAGGTCTCATAAAACATTGCAAATATTACTTTTTGAGTTAGTAAAGTAACTAGTAGACCCTCTGCTGTGATTTCTGAGCTTCCTTAGGCTCTCTCCCCTCAGGGGCTAAAAGAATAAATCACTTTGGTAGTAACAGATAATTCTGATTAGAAAGGAGAAATAACCCAGACACTTCTAAGAGTAATAAGAGCTGGAACCCAGTGAAAATCAATGAGACAAAATTAGTAGTTGGGCCCAGCCTAGATGCCAGGCTGGTAGTACTACATTTATGGCCATCCCAAACAATCCGGCACTTTTCTCCCTGGGAACCTGTAATGACATTTCTGCATGCTGACTCGCTCCTCCTTTCTGTTTTTATCCCTTTCTAGTCCAGGGCTGTTCTCACTAATCTGATTTGGACCCAGTGAAAAATGCACCTGATTGCTATCAGCTCCCAAAGTGCCTGCAGATCCCAAAATGTATTCCTGCTTCCTCACAATGGTCCAGCCATGGGACCACCTGACCCTTAGCCACCTCTGACATCGTCCTAGGATATCCGCTGTTCTCCTGATCAGCCGAGGATCCCCTCAAACCCTTTGTTCCCTTGGAATTGCTTCCGCTGACTACTCTTGACGGGCTGAAGTCTCTGACAGCACTGTTCAGCCAGGTCAGAAAGAAGCAGTGTCTGCCCACATGAGATTCAGTTTCTTTCTAGGCTAGTTCTTCCCTTTCTCACTTGAGGTGGTTCCCTAGCTGACTGAAATATTCAGATTTCGTGTTGAGGTGCTGACCCCCTGTGGGGGTGTGAGGTGATGACAGAACTTACTAAACGTGCATAAGTAGAATCACTTGCCACAGTCTGGGCAAGATCATCAGGAGAAGAAATGGAAGTAATAGAAGCCATATATTTGAAAGAACCAAAAACGAATAAGACCACAGAAGTCACATAATCTCAGAACACTGTGGATGAGAACCAAGGAGAGACAAGACAACGTAATGTAATATTAAGAGTCTGGGCCAGGGAGCTAACAATTAGAGCAGAATGGTCAGCCTCGAGGGCTGACGGATTCTCTTTTCTTGGAGGTCTTAAAGTATAGACCGAATGACCGTTAGCCAGGTTTGTTAGAGTAAGGATTCCTTTTGAGTGTGTGCCACTGATGTCCCATCCAACTCTTAACTTCTGGGATTTTGTGAGTCAGAAAAACTGGCTTTCAGTCAGGGGTGTTGTGAAGCTCAGATGAGCTAATACTTAGGAAAAGCACTTGGCAAACCTTTCAAAGTGCTAAATAAATATGCCAATTGTTGTTAATATTGATCTTGTTAACGGTGTTGTTGGTCAGTTGTATCAGTCTTGTCTGACTCTTCATGACCCCATTTGGGGTTTTCTTGGCAAAGATACTGGAGTGGTTTGCCATTTCCCTCTCCAATTAATTTTACAGATGAGGGAACTGAGGCAAACAGGGTTAAGTCACTTGCCCAGGATCATACAGCTGTTAAGTGTCTGAGGCCAGGTTTGAATTTGGGGAAGAGGAGTCTTCCTGACTCTAGGGCTAGCTCTCTATCCACTGTGCCACCTAGCTGCCCAGTAATATTAGCCTACCAGGCCTCCAATCTGTTGATGAGTTCATTCTCTGAGCCTTCAACTCAAGTAGTGTTTATAGGGCTTTGTGACAAGTGCAGATTTCTAAGGTGTAAACGCTCAAACTGAACATTTAACAATCTTCAGTCGTAATCCGGTTAGATCTGGCACCAACATATTCTTATGTTTAGTACTAGCTTCACTTCTAAGTACTTGTGTGACCTTGGGCAAGTCACATGTCTGCTCTGATCCTCAGTGTTCTCATCTATAACACAAAAGATTTGGTTTAGATTAGAAATTCTTAATCTGGGGTCTGTGAATTAATTTTTTTAAAAAAAACATTTTGATGGTTCAATAAAATTATTGTAATTGGTTAAAATTGGTTTCCTTTCTAATTCTTTGTATTTCATTTTATACATTTCAAAACATTATTATGAGAAGGGGGTCTGCATGTTTCAAAAGACGGTCAGAGGAGTCCAGGACACAGAAATAGTTACGCCCCTATGGTCTAGCGACAGTTAACATCCCTTTCAGCTCTAGATTTTTTGTTTGTATGGTTCTACATCAATGTCACCATATCTCACTCCTATGATAGCCTAATTCCTTGGAGTATGGGGGGGAAGAGTCATACCATTATCGGCTAACTCCTTACGGAGTTAGACAAGTAAGATCCTGAAGGTAAAGACATGAAAGTGGAACCTGACTGGGGGAGGGGTGTTCAGGAGGGTGAGAGAAAGACAAGGAATTGATTCAAGGCAGGGATATGCTGAGCAAAAACGTCACCTCCCAGTCTTATCAGGAACTCGCTCTAATATTATGCGGTCTTATTGAGGTATGGCCTGACAACATATCAGAGCAGTATAGCTATTGTTATCCTCAATTCATATCTAGGGGAACCCAGAATTCAACTTAGTTAAGTAACTTGATAAAGATTGTAGGTGGTGATGCTTTAGCATGGAATTCAGCACTGGAAGGTTGGACAACATTGACTAGAATAGTCCATGGGATCACGGATCTAGAACTGTAAGGGCCAATCCAGTCCAACAGCTTCATTTTACAGATGAGGAAGCTGAGGCCCTGAGAAATTTGGTGACTTGTTCAAAGTCCTAAAGGTGATTGAGCAGTGGCAGGATTTGAACTCGAGTCCTGTGCCTCCAAGTTCAATGCTCTTCCACGATGGTCTTGTGCGCCTCTGGTGCACTTAGCTCTTGCTGGGAATTCTCGGTCCATCTTCATTCCATTTGTCCGAGCAGCTCCAGGATCATTTCAGCCAAGGATTGGAGCAGCTCACGTGTCTTGAAGGGAGAGGGCAAGGTCTCTTACAGATGTAACTGATTGTCTTCCAACTACTGATATCCAAGGTAGGGAGCAGCCACTCAGCTGAGAGGCTGAGGGCTCTCTAACCTGAGGGTTACAAGCATAGAAGACTCTGAATATCGGAGTTTCAAAACACGACATAGAAGGAGGATTGTTGTTGTTTGTCCTTCGTTCTCAAAGACAACCATGGCATCAGGAAGGTGATGCCCTGTAGTACCAGGCAGAAAGAAAGGGCATGGCAAGGGCATAGACAGACTGTTAATGGAGAAAGGTCAATTCCCCCTTCTATACGGTAACTATTTTATAGAAAGGTCCTGTGAACCGGTGTATTTGAGGAGCTGCTGCTTTCTGAATGGTTTCTCTGCATCCCCAATTTGAATCATTCATTGAAAAATGCTTATAAGCTTGTTTAGCAAATGGCCAATTTAATTCAGTTAAATTTTATTTAACTGAGTATTTGTTATGTTTTCAATGGTTGCTAGACTCACCTTTCCTATCAAAACATTACTGTTAAAAGGTTGTCGTGGGTCTCCTGCACCTAGCTTGAAGCCTTGGCTGCCAGCAATCAGGAAGCAGTGACTGTATAATTGAATGAAGAGAGAACAAGGAAGATAAAAAAGGGAAAGAGAAAAGGTGCAGCAGGGAAGATCTTTCATTTCTTATCTTTTAGTGCATTCTGTAGCAAAACACATAGACCATTTCAGTTGAAGAAAGAAAGAAAGAAAGAAAGAGGCAGATAAAGCAGCACTCCCAGGGAAGCTTTTTTAACTGAGGGAATTTCTTACTATTTTAGAGAGACAGCTGGTTAGTCTGTGGCTTTGTCCTTTTGGAAAGTCTAAATGACCTCTCCTCCTTTGCATTAAATAAAAAATGATGCAAGACCCAAGATTAAGTTTGGTGGCAGAGCTACAGAGGTAGCTCCGGCATCCATTACTTCTACTCTGTGTTGTTAATAGCAGCAAACATTTGATTAACTACTGAGATTTGGACATCAAGGGGATTCAAGGTACAGTTAGAGGTAAATCATGTAGCTAGATCTCTGTTCCATCCTCACTTCACCTGCTCTCCCATTTTCAGATTTCTGGCAGAATGGCAGCTGGAGGCGTTCACCTCAGGGGCAGGACAAGCTATAATTATTTCAAGAGTAATTGGAAAAAAATTGCACACAATAACAGCTTGTCAATAAAGCACAGCATGTAGGAAGGTATAGCTTTTCTTGAAAGATTAAAACCCAAAGCTCCCCCTTTTCCATGACTACAAAGTAGATATGCTAAAGGGGAAAGATTTTAGACGATTTCTGCAATAGTAACAAAGTTCAGACTTTTTGAACTGACCAAAATGGAAATGAATGGACATAATTTGGTCTGTGACAATCTGATATGCAGGCTGTGGTAATATAAACTCCAAAGGAGAAGAAGATCTGATTTTCATGGAGTTGGTAAATTTCAGTTAGTGTTAAACAAGCTAAAACCCAATATGGCCTAATCATGTTGAATGTGAACAGACACTGTAAGGTATGGACATCAGTTTTATGGCTGTATAAAAGTTAAAGCTGAAAAGGGAGAAGGGACTTTCTTGTTTATTTGACTCCTATTCTAAATATTAGAAAGTCTTTTATCCTGTTTGACATTATTCATAACAGACACTTTCAATTCTAGAAAACCAGAACTAAAACTTATGAGAAATTACAGCGTTAATTTCAAAATATAAAAAGAAAACTAGATAACCCTTTGGATAAGAAGATGGAGCATCCAATCCAAATCCATAACAAAGACAAATTCATTCATTCAACAGACATAAGAAAGGCATTGTGTCAAGAGGCGAAAAACGTTCTCATCTTAAAGCTTTGACTTCTTAAAAAGTAATTACTGGGGAAAGTATGTTTTAAATGTGATAGATATGATCTCATCAATGCATGTGCTTTGGCTTTGTGGGTACTAGCCTATGTGCCTCCCTCCATTCCTCCTCTGAATCATCAAAGGTAATATGTCAAAGAGGATTGGGTACTGGGCCAAGAAGAGCTATGTAGACCTTAAAGGAGTTACTCTGCCCTTGGCCTTCCCTCTGTCTTCTCAAGGTGTGGGGAGTCTGTGTGGCTCTCTCCTGGACTTCCCTTGCTGGAATCAGGGGTTGGGAGTGAGGGTGGGGAGGGCAGTAAGTAGCTCCTCTGCCTCCAGCAGACATGGGGCTGCTTACGCTTGGCACCAAGAGCGTATATGCTAATCTAGACAAGCCTGAGACTGATGAGCCTCAATTCTGTCTTCCTTTTTGCTTCATGTTTCTTTCTATGAGCATAGGCATAGATGAGCCAACAGCAATCATGAGATGAACATTTTGGGAATGGTTGCTTACTTTGGGAATTCTTGAGAAGCTTACTGACAGAGGGAAGACTTCTCTGCACCTACATCCTTCTTGGAGAAGATAACCACTGATGGAAAAATGAGCTCAAGCCATGCCCTGAAAGCATGGGCTTGGAGGGTACCATTTGGACAGCACAAAGCCAATGTGAAGATATAATGGTGGTTCAGCAGTCTTTCTGTTTCATATTTTAAGGAGCAACTTTTTGGTAGAGTATACTAGGAGTTGTGAGTTACTGTTTCATGTCTTTTTGAATGCATACTTTTGAATATTTTACATCTTAAGCCTTTCTTTTATATGAATAATACAAATAACTCTCCTAAACCTGATCAACATTGTACATTGAGTACCTTTATATTTCCTTTTGGAGAGACCCTAGACTAGAGTCATACCTAAATTTTAAATGATTTTCCTCAGGGCTCCAAGCTAGGAGCATAAAGAACTGGAGGGTTTGAGAAGGAGCCTAATCTTTCTCTTTAGAGACCAGGCACCACCAGGACTGAAACTGGTCTACATGAGACCAGAGCTCAGGCTCTTTTAGTAGGTCATGGTACCTGAAACCTTCCTAGGCCAGCTCCTGGTCTATCGTTACATAAATGTGTAATTTTAAAACAATTAAAAAAAATTTTTTTTTCAGGCGATTGGGGTTAAGTGAATTGCCCAGGGTCACACAGCTAGTAAGTATTAAGTGTTTGGTCCTAGGCCAGATTTGAACTCAGGTCCTCCTGACTTCAGGGCTGGTGCTCTATCCACTAAGCCCCCTAGCTGCCCCAAATGTGTAATTTATTAAAGGAATCATTCTGTAGTAGTGTGACCATAGAACTTGAGATCTGAAGCTCTGGGTTGGAGCCCTAGCTGTGCCACTTTGGGCAAGTGATTGAGCTTCTTTATGACTCAATTTCCCATTTTCCCCATCCATCAAATGCAGAAAGAATTTGCACTACCTATCCACAGAGCTATAGTGGGGGAGAGGGGTGTCTGGGCTTATGATTTTATGTGTAGGGAATTTGCCTGAGAAAACTTCTGTAAGTGCAGATTGGCAACTTTCTGACCCCTTTTGTTAACACTTAGGGCACTGAGAAGTTAAAGGACTTATCCAAGATCACATAGTCAGTATGTCAGAGGCACAGTTTGAATCCAGGCCTTCCTGACTCTTACCAGATTGTTCTCCATTATGCCTGGCTGCCTCTATGAAGAGCAAATGGAAAGCTTTTTTTTTTTTAATGAAGTTGATTTGAAAAAAACACAGTGTCCCTTCCATAATTTGTATCAGTGACTCTACTTTGACCCTTTCTTTCTTCATCCCCCACTCAGCATGTTGTTTTTCATTCTTTGGTACACTGTAATCATTCTAAAATAAGTTTAAAGCATGTGTTTTGTTTCGATCCAAAATATAAATGAGAGCAAGGACCGTGTTTTTTTTCTATACCACTTACTTTAATTCTGTATGCCATAGGTGTTAAATAAAAGATAAACATCCAATAGCAAAAATAAGTAATCAGGCTCGAAACTTGTCTAATTGTCCCAAATTACACCAGAAACCACCACAAACTTTGCATATTTCAACAATGGTGAAAATGTAGGCTAAAACTGCCCTAAATTTGAAAGGAACAACTTAGATGCCACAATATGGTTATTTAAATGACCCTAATCCAGAGACTTGGTATGTGCTCCATGAGTATAGAGGAACCAAACACAATGTGGATTTTTCTGTAACAGATGAAGTGGGGTGGCTACCAACTGATAAGACACAGCCAATATAACCATGACAATTAGAACTGTGTTTTGGGAAAGGACTGGCACTGAAAGTAAGATTTCAGGAAAAGTTGGTGGTTGACACCAAAGTCCCTGACCAAAATAGGAAAAGGAGTCTAGCAGCCAGCTATAATCCTCTACACACTCAGAATTCCAATAAACAGGCTTGGGTGTGTTTCATGGTGGTTTCAAGGTAAAGACTGACTTGGGGATCAACTAAATCTTTTTGTGATATACTGCTAGATCCCCTTCTAGTGGTTGTAGACATCCTTTTCCCCCCAGTTCATGGCATGTACCCTTCCATCAGTATTGTAAATGAGAGAGGAGTTTGGTGGAGGAGACAGTGATGGAAAAAGGCACATTTTCCAATACCATTGTCTCATCATAGCATGGAGGCAACTCTGGGTTTTCAAAGGCTATTCTAGTAGAATTCAAACTCTTTCAGGTCTCACCAAGTTGGAAAGGGTTTGAATGTGGGCTGGGGATGGACTGGTTATTTTCCCTTCATTAACCAGTCTGCTTGAATTTGGAAAGGCACTAGATAGGAATTATTTTGGCCCAGGCATTGGTAAAGGCTGTTTACTAAGGCATGGAGGTGTGACCTGCTTCAGTGAAGATCCACATTGCTGAAATCAAGATTTTCTTAAATGAAATATTTGAAGTTAAAGTATAACATAGGAAGGTACTTCCATAGGGATGAATAAATCCTAACTCAATCTTTCTTAAGTTTTAAGCACAGGATTAAGGATCATCAACTCTTGAGTTTTTAAAAACAAACAAGCAAACAAAATTAATACAATTATATGCATCTTTTATGAAAATTGTTGGCAACAAAACTTTATCTTATTACATTTTCCAATTCTTGTTAATAGAAACAGAGATAAATCAAGAAACAGTATTACTCTCCTCCCCAACTGGCATTTAAATTTCCTCTACCATGACCCTAAGATTGTCATTTTGTGATAAAGCAATGGAGAATTTTCTACTGAATCTTGTACATTCCATAGAGTAAACCTTCAAGATAAGGGATTTGTAAACTGCTACCTTTGTTTTGGGGCACCTTGTCATAGCATTCTAAAATCTATGCAGTACCTATGCACTATAAAATGAATAGAATTACAAGAACTTGTCATGTAAATGGTTCATATAATCCTGTCAGGACCTAATTCTGGCATGTTATAATCAATATAGGCCAGATTACAGATAATTCATGTACGCTATGGTTTGAAAATTGTACCACATATGCTGCTGCCCAATAGGAACTCTGTACCCTCAACATATCTAACTTGATTTATCTCAACATTAGTACCTACATGCCATATAAAATGAAATATTCTGGCATAAAATATATTTATAAAAATTAATATTTAAAAGTGTGCTTCATTGTATCCCTTTCTGGGTATTATATTCTAGGCAGCTCTGAGTGTACCTTGTCTATCCTAGTCTAGACTTGCTTGACCTGTTTGTGGAATGAGGTTTTTGACAGAAATGGGATGTCAAAGGGATAAAATTCCATTGTTAACAAAAGGGTGGGCATGGTGACTGATACTAAAAAAACATGCTGTATCAACTCATAATCTTTTTCTATAAGTTCCTAGGCTGCTTAATTTTCCTTTTTCCTTTGTGTAACTTTTCAAAAATGTTTTTCCCCCCAATCATTTTTATTGCATTTAAAAAAATATACAAAATACAAACATGACAAATACAACAAGCTGAAAAGCTATAGGCATTTGAGTGCCAGGAATGCAGGAAGAAGTAATATTCCAAGGCAGCAATTACATATTCCATCCTATAATCTCATAGATCAATGCTCTCAGCTGTCTGGATTCATATGTAACTGTATTCTTCCCGATGTGCATTCTTTCTTCCTCTAGGGGTTGTTCGATGACTGCTGGTATGTTTCTACCATAAAGTTCACAGTGTTCTAGAAACTGCACGCACTCTTGAATAACACTATCTCGTAGCATGATCATGTGCTTGGACATGTTTTCCAGAAGAGAAAGGAAGCATCTTTTGGCATAATACCAGGTATCAGTCCCAAGTTTTTTATTATAGGGTTCCAAGCTTTTGATAACTCGGGAAATACCGAAGTCATAATTTCCTTTGGCACAATACAGAGTTCCTATCACCAAGTTTACTATGCAGAGATGATAGATCTTCTTATCTGGATCATCGTAGGACAACTGCTCTTCCTCCTTTTCAATTTTCCTCATCAACTCCTCTGCCTCTTCATTTTGACTTGTCATGATATAGGAGACACACAAATTGGCCAATACAATGGCACTCACATTCAATATATTGTCATAATGCTTCTTGACTATGGGCTCATAAAAACCGATTGCTTCTTTGTATTTATTTTCCTGCATGAACAGAACATGAGCAACATTCAGTTTCCACACATCGTGGTCACTACAAAACTCCACGGATTTGCGAAAGATTTTTTCCACCATTGGATAATTCTCAAGGTTCCAGTAGATTTTAGCCTGAGCCATGAGCACTGGGATGTACTTTTCTAAAGTTTCATCATACTCATTCATGGCCTTCTTAAGAGCCTCATCGTCTCTATTGTGCCTGGCTTCTTGTACCTGCTTGGTAAGTTTCCTCAGCTGCTCGGTCAGCATCCCTGCCAGCTCATCGAGCTTAAGGAAAGCTTCTTCGGGGGCCGTCTGGCAGGTAATCATGGCGTCCAAGAAGTCATAGAGGTAGGGTGAGAGGAACTTGTATGTCAGGTGGGCATTTTCTGCCAGGACATCCGCGGCCAAGTCGAAATACTCATACTTGCAGTACAGCAGCAGAAGGTTACCAAAAGTCTCTGGGGGGAAAGGGTTCTGCTGGAGCAAAAACTGCAGCTTTTCGAATCCCTCGGTGGGTTTGGCATCCATGTTCATGAGGGCCTGGTTGTGCAGGGTGACCGGGTCCAGCTCCTCCTCCGCCCGCGGGGGCATGTCCGTCAGGGCCTCCTGGGCAGCCTCGTGGTTCCGCAGCTGGTACTCGATGGCCGCCTTGAGGTTGAAGGCCTCCACGAGCGCGGTCTGGTGAAGCACCAGGGTGTTGCCCACGCTGCGCACATCGATGCCCTCCGTGGTCATCCCCACCCCCAACTCGGGGTGCTGGCGGATGCCTCGTTCGATTATGTCCGCGATGTGCTTCAGCGCCGGCTCGTGGTGTCGGCTGCTGTAATAGGCCAGGGCCAGGTTGTAGGAGAGGTCTGGCCGATAGCCCGAGGCCTGCAGGGCGGCAGCGAACTTGACGCAGGCCGCGTCGTACTGGCCCTCCTTGTACAGGAGGCAGCCCAGGTTGACCTGGCTGTCGGGCTCGATTTCCCCCCCGGCCTCATCGCCCCCTTCCCCACTCAGCAGCTGCTCCACCAGGCTCTGCGCCCCGGGCAGGTCCCCCTCGCTGTACTTGATGGCAGCCTGGAGGCGGAGGACGCGGCCGTGGTAGGCGGGGTTGTCGAGGAGCAGGAAGGCCACGCGCGTGGCCTCGGGATAGAGGCAGGCCTTGTAGAGGGCCTGCGCCTGGTAGAGGCGGTACTGCTCCAGCTCCGGGTGCAGCTGCCCCAGCTGCTCATAGCACTCGGCCGCCAGCGCGAACTCCTGCAGGCGGTAGTAGCAGTAGCCGAGCAGTGACAGGCCGGCCCGGCACCTCGAGCTCCGCTGCAGCTCTCCGCCCAGAAGCTGCACCGCTTCGGCGTAGCGGGCGTTCCGGATAAGGCGGTACACGGCCGCCGTGAACTCTCCGTCCGGAATCTGCGCCCCGGTTAGGCCCGCCATCACCCCCAGGATTGCTCCGCGTTGCCGTCTCCACGGCAACTGCTGCGAAACCGGAAACAAAAAGAGAATGCCCTTCCTCCCGGACCCGGAAGTGAAAAATCTCTGTCGTCGGAGGGACGGTTTGCAATCGGAATCTCGGAGGATCTATCAGTCGCTATTTTGCTCGTTTCGCGAGACAGTTAAGCGAATGTGAAAGGATACCTGGGCTCGCAGAGAATCTCGGCAGTTTCCCGGCATGCATCAACTTTGGCCGCGCACGGACTCCTGGGAAGATGAGTTCTACCTCAGTCGTGCTGCATGCTGGGAGATGTAGTCTCTGCGGGGCATTCCCTCGCTCTTGGGGAATGTAGTCTTCAGGATCTTCCCGTCCATATTGAGAAAGCAGGGGGCAGCGTCCACTTTATGCTATCCTCTGTTCCCCAAGGAGGGCTGGGTTTCGGCTTCTCATTGTGTGCACTCAGCCTGCTCAGAGACGATGCTTACAAGCCGCTTTTTTTTTTTTAACCCCTTAAGAGGGGAAGGACAGGCAGGATTAACGCTATCTCTTTCTGCAAGAAAAGTCTAATTAAATTTGAGGCAATAGATTTTGAGTTAAAAAAGATCAGATAAACCCCCTGATTTTACAGATAGGGAAAATGAGGCACTGAGAGGTTCTGTGACTTTACTAAGGTCACACAGTAAGTGGCAGAGCTCGGAGTCTAACCCAGGGGCTGGATTCACACCCAGAGCCCCTGCCTCTTTTCCACCGCCCACAGCCCTGTGCAATCGAACCTACATTGGTCCTTGGGCACAGTCTCTGAGGACCAGCTAGTAGAGACGTTCTCTCAGAGGGTTCCTTTTGGGAGGAGAAAGCCTTTTTTCAAGGGGTGTTGGTGGTGGTGGTGAAAGTTACACTTAATTCCATCCTCTAATAAATTTGGGTTTGGGGTTTGGGCGGCATCTGGAAGCACCTCTTGAGTCTGAACCACCGATATGTATAGGCAGCCTGAAGCTACTGAGTCCAGAAATCATAGGATTTCATGCTACAGGGCCTGTGGAACTAATCTACACCAACCCCCTCATTTTACAAATGAGGCATAGAGAGAAGCTAAGTGACCTGCCCCAAATCCCACACAGAAGAATCAGAAATCTGGTGTTAGGTTTTAAAATTCCAAATCCATTGCTCTTTCTGCTGTCCCATATGGTTGGCTGAGAGGCCTTAAACCTGATCCATTGGAAGGACATAAAGAAAAAAAAAAGACCTGGTTTCTGCCTCTAAGGTGTAATATTGTTCCAGGTTTTATTGATACTATAAAATGTGGAAATGATGAGGTTCTTTGCAGTGCTTTGCTTTTATCCGGTACATCCTCTGCATAGAAGGGAGGCGGTGTTTTCAAACTTCTCTGAACCACACAGCCTGTGTCCTCTAATATCAAATACCAAGTCAAGAAGTTTTGTTCCCATCCTTCAGAAAAGAATGATACAATTAAAATCTCCTTTTCCTTTGTTGGACAGCATGTTGTGGTAGAAATAGTGCTTTACTCAGAGTCAGACAACCTGAGTTTGAATTCTGGATTTCCTGTTATTATACTTGTGTGACCTTGGGCAGGTCACTTAACCCCTCTGTGCATCATTTTCTTCTGTAAAAAGTGAGGGAGTTCAACCAGATGACCTCTTAGGTCCCTTCCAACTTTAAATGTATGATTCTATGATTATTTCTCCACTACTTAGGTCCATTCTCACAAATATACTTCAAAACTTACCTGAATCCTCTTTAGTGTGGGCGTTTCTTCCATAGGTGCGTACCACAAAACAGACATGCAGTTTCATCCTGTTTTTCTTGTTTGTGTACTTCTATAGATTTTCCAGAGGAGATCCACCCAGTGGTCTGAAGGTCTACCGCCTTTGTGACTACCAGTGTAACACACTGGCTTTCCAGCTGTTAAGTGCTCATTCTTGCTATGTGATCAGCCCATCTCCTTTGCTAATCATATATTTTCTGAATGATATGACCTCTTACATAGAGATTGTTATTGGAAATATGCTGCAGCCCGCCATATATTTTTCATTTATCTTTGGTCCTTTGGAGACTGTGATGTTCCAAGATTAGTACTCATCTCACTGATAGAGCATTTGTGTTTTTCAATAAAAAGCATAAATTTATAGATTGGGGAAGAGCTTGGTATTGTTAAAAGCATCACGCAATTTCTCACATGCATCTAGCCTGCCCTTTTCCTCTTATTCAGGGCCCAACTCATTGTCTTGTCCCATATATACATGTATACATGCACACACACACATACACATATATGTATATATATACATACATGCACATTTGGGTATATATATACACACAAATGTGTATGTATGTGATATAGATATGTATACTAGCTTAATGAACTGACCATCCAACTTCATGACACATGGTAATAGGTATTTTAAAAATCTATTTAGTTTTTCCTGCATGATTTGTTAGATCTCTTTCCAGTAATTACAAATTTCATTGAGAAGGTTCTATATTGTTTTGGGGCTTGATTCAATCAACAGAATATCATCCAGAAAAGAGAATCTGGAGAACCTCACATTCTATAGGAAAACTTTATTTTATAAACCTCATAAACAAAAAAAAATAAAATTTTCAACCTGTAAACTTAAGAATGTCACCTATTTTGATAAACATTAATGTCTTAGTAAGGATCCTTTTGACCATCAGTAGACTGAAGAAATAAAGAAATAGTGCCATGGATCATAGTTTCAATTAAAAAAAATCTTATACTTAATCAAAATTGAACCTCGTTCAGGCTCATAGCTAAATCTAAATTGTCAGAATGTTTTAGAAACTAATTGTTGATTGTCTTATTCTTCTATCAAACATGTTAAATAGCTCATTTAGATAGTAAATTCCTCATTAGGGATCCAATATATTTAACATATTTTGCATAATGCCTGTTACAATGCCATGAACAGGTAGGAGCTTAATAATGTTATTTGAAGACAGTGAATTATTAGTAATAAAACAGTGGACTCACACCCATTGTTTAGATAAGACTCATTGGTGACAATTACCTTTTGGGAAATGAAATGAAATATTTTCATTTGGGACTAGAAAAAGGACCATGTAAAAGATGACAATGGAATTTAGTTACTTCAGTGAAATGGGGGGTGAATCATGAAATTTTCAAGACCTTAAAAGGTATTTCAATAGGAGATTACTGCTGACAAATTGGCCTGATCCCTGAATCTGCTTTAGAAGAGCATGTTACAGTCCAGTCTGCAAGGGCTAGGACTTGCAATTTTAGGGGAAATTGATATGTACGTTCCTCATGCCAAACCTGTGCAATTATACTTGAGCATTATTTGGTTTTGACAGCAGACACTACGTCTGCCTCTGAATTACAACTGACAGAATGTTGTTAGGGAGTTAATGGTGGGTTGAAATTTAGCTTTTCTTCCTAATGTTTTCTCATAGACTTAGAACCCACCCATTTACTGTAATATTTTGATGGAGGCATAACTTTCCGATGGACATATCACCTTATGCAACAAGAAAAAAAGACTATTAGGCTACTCTAATAATAAATAACACCTCATTTATATGGTACTTAACATTTGTTATTTCATTTGATCCCCCCAGTAGCTCATTTTCCAAATGAGGATGCCAAGAATAGACTGGCTAAATGAACAGCCCAAAGCCACACAGCTATTAAGTGGGAGAGTCAGGATTCAAACCTAGGTTTTCTGACTCCTAGTCCAATGCTTTGTTTGGTTTTTAAAAATAAACACTATGCTGTATCTCAGTATGATATATGAGCATATATAGTCACCGACCTAATGAATTCACTTTCTCTCTTCATGCCCAGGAAAATATTAGAGATGTGTGCCTGTGAGTAGAATGGGTCAAAGAGCCTTCCATTTCACGGCTTTTAAGAGAGTAACAGTATAATTACACACACTCACTACTAGTAAATATAATTGTAGGCCTCCAGTGGTCTCTTTAGGTGGACTGACCCCAACATTCTGTCCAGATTTGGTCGAAGGTTTATTCCTAGTTTACCTGGAGTCAAAACCCTTTTAGGACTCTTTGATTTCTGAAAACTACACAGGCAGATCAATTCTATGCAATGTTTCTTGATGGGGGGAGAGCAGAGATGAGAAGGGGATACGTTTTCTTTATTCCAGCTGAGATTATGTCTTTGGCTGGCTTGGGTAAAAGTATCAATTAAAGAAAAATCATGACTTAGGGAATCGGAGAATTTGGTTTGAAGGAATGGTAGCAGAATTTCGTAACTTGAGATCTCAGAACTTTAACCATTTTTTTCAATAACTATATTTCAAAATAATCAATTTCCTTTGTAATCCTGTGTGTTTTATTTTATACATTTGAAAACATTATGCTGAGAAGGGGTCCATAGGCTTCACCAGATTGCCTAAAGGGTCCATGACACCAAAAGCATTAAGAACCTTCTATACACACTTAGATGTAATTTAATCTAATCCATTTTATATATGAATCCTTCAGTCCCCTCTGCAACATTTCTGATAGGTGGTCATGCAGCCTCTACTTTAACCCATCTAGCTACAAGAAGCTCATTGCTTTATACAATGGCCTATTTTTACATTAAGTCCTTTCTTAAATGAGCCAAAATGTGCTTTCTGTTAGCCCTAGTATAGCCCTCTGGAGTGACACAAAATAAATGCAATCCCTCTTCCAGATGACAGCCCTTCAAATATTTCAAGACAGCTATCATATCCCCCCTTAGTCTTTTCTTCTCCAGGCTAACTGTCCCCTGTTTCTTCAACTGTTTCAGTCCCTTCACCATACTGGCCACCCATTTATTTAGCAGGCAGTTAGCCTCTCACATAATTACCTTGGGTGCATTGCCATTAAATCAGGGCATAACAACAGGGCCTGGAAATGGGAAAATGACTGTTGCAGCTCTCTAGTCTCTCTCCCAGGTGGGCTGAGTTGTTTGGTTGTTTTTGTCTCTTGGAAGCACTTTGCTTCCAAATGGCTTCCTGTTTATGTAAAAGAGGCAAAATGACCCTTTGCTGTTCTCACAGCCTGTTTAGTTCCTCCATTTCACATCCTTGTCTTTGTGACAGAGTATTTCTCTAATTGCAGCAGCTGAAGGGGATAGGAGGGAGGCTGTTCTGTACCTTCCTCCTAATTTTATCTGATGCTGCTCCAGAGACCTGGCTTGGAAAAACCAGGACATTCGGCATAGACAGATGGAGGGCAGGGTCATTTTCAAAATGAAATGAGTGCACAAATCACACTGTGAAATTGGCATGACCATCAATGCTGCTATGATAGAGCAACTTTTATTCAGGCTCTGATAGGCAGTTGGGGAATAGATTGTTTTTTTGGGAAAGAAGGCTCTTTAATTAATGATAGAAATTCTGTTAAGCGATAAATGAGGTAGAATATGGTAAAATGTCATAAAGGGCCATTTTGTTTCCAATAGAATCTTGATCAGGCCGGAGCATTTATCAAAAAGTAAATCTATGCTACAATCCACAGCAAAAGTAAAATAATTGGTGACTGTAACAAAATGATTCTCACTTAAAGAAAAGAATTTTGCTTTTAGAAGAAGACTTTCAGCTCATGTACAGCCTGAATGTTGGTTTCATGGAAGTAGAAGGTAATACATGTTGAGAGTTCTATCCTGCTAAGATTGCATACATGAACTCCTTTAAAAATCGGTGTAGATGTCATATGATGAGTGACTGGTTAAGAGCATGAAGCTTGGTTCTTATGCTTATATATCTGCTTGGCAAAAAATGAGATGGTCAAATCCCAGGTGACTTCTTGGCATTCTCTTTGGAAATTAATTAAAAGGGACTAGTTCCCCTGGCAGACTGTATATAAATTGTAAACACTTTAGCTAAATATAACATTACTCACTTTCTGAATGCCATTCAGATGCAATAGTCATTTTAACACCATTCTTGTTACAGAAAGCCATTAAGGTATCTTCTCATAAATTTCTGTTTTTAAATTATGGCCCTAGAAAGTGCCTTTTTCTTTAGCTTTGGAAGTATTTGGAAGTCAGTTTCTTCATCTCCTTAGTGCTCCAGGTTGCTTTGTTTGTTTTGTTTGTTTTTGTTTTTTTTTAACCTCATGTACTGTCTTTGAAAGTGATGGGAATTCTAGATCCAGAAAAAAAGGCATGTAAAATGGGAAAAGGAAGAACAAGCTAGTATTCTATGGATCAGAGTAGTTGATATTAACTTATTGAAGCAATTATTCTGTCTTTGTAAAAAATAACCCCAAAATATATTTTCCCAAAAGGTTGAAGCCAATTTGTATTAGAGTCAGACCTCAGAAATCCAGTTAATGCTCACATGGAGAGAAACTTAACCTCATTATGAACTTAGCCTCCTCTGGCTTGTGATTACAGTTTTATTAATATTTTAATTAGTAATATGTTTCCTTCTTCCCTCGTTCCTAGATAGATCTTGCTTTTGATCAAGCTGCTACTATTTGCAGGTTTATTATTGGGTCCCACTGCTGTATCAGAATTGCTTTTTTAGGCTTAGCATAATTGCATCTCAGTTTATAAGCAAGGGAGAACATAATGGTGTGGACAGCGCCATTTAGAAAAAACCCAAACAAAAAATAAATGAAACCACCCCAAGACACTTTATTTATGTAGTATTTTCCTCCAAAGAGTTCAGACTGCTTTGCCCATATTGCCTCATTAATCCTCGTAAGACCTCTGTGAGTTAGGTAGGCGATAAATATTGTTATCTCCACTTTTAAACTCGGGAAACCTAGACACAAAAGGGTTGGGCGAATTGCCTGAGCCTGATGCAGGTTGCCTTGATCTGGCCAGTGGTGAGCCCTACTCTACCTCATCCCTTCTCTCCCGCTGGGCACTTTCTCTTTCCAGTCATTTGGATTGTCTCTGGATCATTTGCTGCAGTTTGTTCTAATAGAACAGGCACAATGGTGCAAGAATTTTAAAGTTTAAGCACCGGAGCCATTGTGTAATTGTGTGGCCCGTCAGGGCGGCTGGCGGCTGCTGCAGTGATGCGGGGCTTCTGTGTAATTGCCCATGCAAATGAGCAATTTATAATAAGGCCAGCATAACCTAGCATTAGGCTGGAGACTCTTCCACATTCAGAAAACTTCGGCAAAGCTGAGGAGCAGCACCTTTGTCATCTTGAAATTGCTCCAGTGACTTCAACTCTCACTGTACCCTTGTCAGGTAGTCAAGCACAGAACTGAGCAGGAGGATGCAGGTTAATGGGCTACCCACTAATACGAAAGGAGAGCTGCAGTCTGAGTTGGGAGTCTGCAACGTGCTTCCTACTTCAGCCCCTAAATCACCCTGGCTGCAGAGAAATAAACACTCGTCACTGGAGATCTTAAGCATTTTATTAAAAACCAAAGATTTTTTTTTTTGGTCGCATAAAGCAGTTTGTTTCCAAAACAGTCTTTGAGACTGCATAATGATTATACATCAGCCCTAGAAAACCACACAAAGGGAAGGAGTTCAAATGATTCAACCAAAGACTTTTTTTGTTCTTTTTGTGCAAAACAATAACAATTAAGAAGTCAATTAGTAGGAATTCTTCAGAGTATTTCCAAAAAAGAGAAAATGGCAAAAGGGATACTTTTTTTCACCTTGGGGATGAGACCAAAGACTAGTCTAGTAAGTTATTTCCAAGACATGCCATGTGTTTTGTTTTGTTTTGTTTTTAAAGGGAGATTGGTGGGATCCAGTTGAATCTGAACTGTTTGACAGCAAAACAAGGTTTGTGGATCCAAAGTCTACACGAGAAATGGACACAAAGCCAAATGACCATCCTAAATAACAGTTTCATGGCATATAAGTTCATTTACTTAAGAAAGCAATACCCATGTAGGAGGACAAGTGTCTGAAGATACATCTACCTACCAAAAGAGACAAATTACATGATTTTCCACACACCTGCGAGAAGCAATGCTAAACATGCAAGTTCATTAGAAAGTAAATTGGAAAAGGTACCCAAAATAACCAGCTGAGGAAAAGAGACTGGTGTTCCAACAATGTAAACTTGTCATTAGGGTCTGTTAAATTAAATTGTTCATCATGAAATTCTCTAGATTCTTTTGCCTCCACCAATTTTATTTCTGATGCAAATGTTGTTTCATTTAGTTATAGCCCTCTTAGGAAGTTAATGGAATCTCTTTCTTCTTGTGGTTGGATTGTACAAGCATATACTTTCTATTTCCTGATACATTCTGGTTTGGGGAGTTATTTATTGCATATGGCAGACCATGCTGTGTGTCTTTCCAGAGCTGGTATTTTGAAGTAGAGGAAAGCTTCACTACACTGATAATAGCAGGTTCTCAAATGATATTTTAATAAAATGAAACCTTTAAATTATTTTCAATGAAAACTTTTTCCTTTAAACTTAAACTTCCCATGTTGTGTTCAGATTTTTATTCCACTTGAAGGAAATTGTCCCGTTCTGTTGATAATCCTCAATCCATAAGAATCAGGCAAGGCAATAGATTTTAAATTAATTGTACCTTAAAGTGAAACTGTCCACTTTTTTATTCATTGTCCTTAGGGAAGAACACCTTTAAAAGTATGATAAGCATTATGCTTTGAGTGAAGAAGAAAATAATACTCAATAAATTGCCTTGGCATTAATATAAAATGCTATTAGTAACATCAACAAAAATTAACATTATGTTTTAAATGATTTTAAACTTGACAGTTCTTCTTTGCATATACATCATACCAAAAATACAGACATTCTTAAATTTCTCAGATGGGGAAAATCATTGCTAATTTATTTTGATTCACTTTCTAAATTCATCTACTAAATTTTGTCAATTATATGGGATAAATGGAAACTATTTTTTCATTTTGACTCTAAATTGAATAGTAGTGCCTTTTGTGGTCAGTAGAAATGTGTTCAGAAATATGAAAATGATAAGGTTGTTGTATACATAACCCAAATTCCCAGTGATGATAACCCTTTTAAGCTTGTCATGATATTACTCCAAAATATAATTTTCAACAAATGAGTAATAGATGTGATTATTGTCATAATGTACATTGAAAAAGACCATCCTGCTCTTGGAGTTAGTGTAGACATAACCTAGAACCATGAATTGTAAAGGTCAGAAGGAACTTTAGATATCATTTCATCTAACTCTGCCATTCTACAGAGGAGGAACCTGGGGATCGGAGAGATGAAGTAACTTGCCTAAGGTTACTTAGCTACTAAAGCCAGAGCCAGACTAGAACCTGGATTTTTCTCATTGCCAATCTAGTGGCTCTTCCATCATGTGATGGAGTCCCTACTACACCATGGCTGACAGTCTCAGGTTAAAGTGGGCAGCCATACCACCAGGAGTAATATGATAAACTATTCTTTAGGGAAAGTAGGATGGAGTTATTTGGATGCCCTCACATTCAGCTCCACAGAAACCCTGACAACGATCCTTTTCATATTAATCAAACAAATTCTGGCTTAGGAGGAGTCATTTCCTAGGAAGGCGTAAGTTGGAAACCCCCTCCAGACTAGCAAATAAACAAAAATAAAGGGTTATAGAAATTACACCTTTCAGTAACTGTAATGACTAATCTTTGCTGGAGAAATGTAACCTCTTTCTTTTCTTTGGAGAGGTAGGGGGCTGTGGATATGGAATATTGTATATACTGTCAAGATATCCTGACAGTTGGTTTCACTGAATTGTTTTTCTTTGTTACTGGGGAAGGTTCAGTGGCTAGGTGATAGTGTCACTTGTGGAAATGACTAAAATACAAAAAAAAAAGGCATCAGTAAAAAGAAATTCACCTCCATAATCTCCTACATTTTAAAAGGTGACTGAAGAACAACCAATTTCACTATATTTTAAAACTATGAAGAGTCACCAAGCCAAATATTCCAAAAACCTTAAGGCCATCATGATTTTTTTTTTTCTTCTTATCACAGACTTCAAGATTTCAACATTTAATGCTGGGTCACTGAGGTTGGGGAGCCTGCCACACTCCATTTCCACTGCTTTATGGCCATGGAGGAACAGACTCATGGCATTAGTCAGCAGTTTCTGAATTTTGACCCACAATAGGAGAGATACCTCAAGACAGGAGAAATAGATGGAGGCAATTACAAACAGCTACATGATTGATGGTTGACATTGTTAGGGCTCCACTGTATGGCAGGTTGCAATGGTGTTGAACTCCCCTTGCTACCAGTGGATGTTGCTATTGGCAACCGTGCAGTGAAGCCAATAAAAAGGAGAGGAAATGAGAGGAAAAAACTCAACCTTGGTGGAGGCTGTAGGGTTTGTCTTATAAATTATGTTATACTTAGCAATATGCAGCATCAATGTTTAGGAGAGCTCCAGTACACAGAACTGCCTGCCTGCAGTATCAAGTCAAACTAGGAATCTATTTTTTATCCTTTGGCCTTGAAACACATCTTATATAAATTTGCTTTAGATGGACTTGCAAGAGGCTTTTTGGGCTATTTATTTGTAGTGTTTGAGGAAAACAGATGTGAGTTTGTTTCAGCCTCTCTTGGAGTGTTTTTCAATTCCCTTTTGTGATGTAAACATGATGTGGCACAATACCCATAAACACTTGCAGTAGCTCAGAAAGCAGAGATAGGGGTGGCTGTTTCTAACCCCACCCACCTTTGTTCCTTACCTGGAGGAAGTAAGACAGCCCTGCAAGAAGCCATTTTCCTTTACAGCGAGGCAGTTCAGAAAACGGGCATAATAAAGCCCATAAATCTGAACGACCTCCTCTTACCAGCTCTATTGAGGCATCTATCTACACTCATTTTCTCCTGTAGTTTCTCGATCCTTCTCTGCTGAGGAAGCTGTAAAGGGTAGTCAGAAGCATTATTTTTTTTAAGGCTTCTCATCTCTCCTCTACACAGCCCTCCCTTTCTAAACCTTTCTCTTGTGCTGAGCTTTCTGATAACACAGCCTCTCCTCCTTCTGTCTGAGGGCAGCCTTTCCTTTCTCCTTGTTTTCACTGCCTTAACCCTCCCCCCACTCTTTTTTTTCTTCTATCGTGATTTAGTGGAAAGAGCCCCGGATTTCAAATCATGACTTGGGTTCCCATCCTGGTTTTCACCTTCCCTGAACCTCATTTTCCATGTCTGCAAAATAATGACATTGATACTTGGCACTCAGTGTTGTGAGGAAAGGCTTTACAATCTTAAAAGTGCTATGTAAATGTCAGCTACTCGTTGGCCACAGTTCCTTTGTTACCTCTCTGGTCTGCACAGATAATTTGTTTATTATTTGCCTCTTCATACAGACCTGCCTCCCCTTAATTAATTTCTTGCTACATTGAGAGTATTACCTAGTTCCTCCACTGTCTGCTCTCCCTCTCCCCTTATACATTATCTTTTATTCCTTGGAATATTCAGGGAATGGAGGAGAAAGGTGGTATTGATCAGTAAAGGTGAAAATAGGCAGAAGGAAAATTACAAGCCGGATGGGACTTGAGTCAGCCCCACCCCTTCATTTTACCCATTTTACAGACGAGGAAACTGAGATCCAGAGGTTAGGTGACTTTTGCCCAAGATGGAACTGCTGATCTAGTGATGAGGTTCAGGGTGCAAGGTCCTGAAAGAACATCATCTTCAAGGACTAGAATTCATGTAGAGTATCATAGATTTAGAGCTAAAAATAACCTTAACTAGTCCAAAACTCTGTTTTTACATATGAGGAAAGTTGACCCCTCAGAGGTTAAACAAATTATCTAAGATTACACCGAAAATAGAGATCAGAGGGGTTCTAGTCAGACTGTCAAGTAGAACCCCTTCATTTTACTGATGAGGAAACTGAAACTGGAGATGTTAAATGACTTGCCCATGGTCATATAAGTACATCAGAAGGTGGATTTGAACCTGGATCCTCTGACTTTAGAAGCAGGCTTCTTTCCATTACATTGTATTGCCTTTCATGAGTCTCCATCCTCCACGATGCCTATCTTTGCTCTGTGGACAAAACACCCAGCCTCCGTAACAGTTTGTTACACAGCCAGTTCAGAAGTTCATTTTTAAAGCTCATGCGAAATAGCTGGACGTTTTGAAGACAAGGTGTTTTGGTAGCTTACAAAGCTGGTTTAGTCAAATTGAACAGGCCTCATTCTTTCCTGTTGAATGTGTGCTCCCTGCCCAGACTCTTGTTTCTTAGCCTTCTGTGCTATACCAGGACAAAACAAACCCACTGGTCAGAAAACTCCATGTAGTCAATGCCCCAGTCAGATGGTACACCAGGCCCATTTTATTTCCTGTGAAATGCCTACCTCTCCTGAGAAAACAATTCCAAAAAGAACATGACCCATTTATGCTAAATCCAGATTGTGAGCTTCAGAACTATAGATTTCCTTTCCATTCATACTTTAATTAAAGTCCGTTAATCCTCTTCTCTTGGGAGGAGGCACAGTCCACTGTGAATATTGAATAGGGCTCCTCTGAATGCAGGGCCCACAATCCCCATTCAGTGTTATTACTTTTATATAAACTTCCACTGGCCAAACAAATTTACTGCCTCCTTACCACAGACTTCTTTGGGGGGGGGTAACTGGCCCAAGTTGAGACTTTTAAGGATAATAAAGTTTGTTTTTTAAGGGTAGGCAAGATTGGCTATGCTAAAGGCCCTGAACAATGACAAAGAAGCTTCATTATTTAAAAAAAAAGCTCTGTAGAATACAGAGGAGGGTCCTTGGGACATTCTGGCACAAAAGGGAGAACAGCAAAAGCAAGCAGAGAACAGAAAAGCGGGCAGTGTTTAGCTTATAACAAATAGTGGCGAGATAAATAAAACACCATAATTCTGCATTCCCTTAGCTTCTTGTGTGAGCACTGACCAACCCAACAGTGTTCTAATTGCTGATTTGGGTCAGTGCTTTTTTTTCTGCTTTAGATGCTGTGGTATAGATATTCTCTGTACAGCAGCAGTGGAAAGGTGGCCCTCTCCTCCATCCACGGCACTCTCTGGGCTTTATGTCTTTCTGTATTATTCCAGGTCCACTTGCTGTTCAGAATGACTAAACCCAAAGTAGAAAGTCACTTCCCAGCTAATGGGATCATCTCCAGCGCCCCGAGCTTGTCTGTGGCAGCTTAAAAAAAAATTGCGGCAAAGCCAAAGAGAGCCTTTTGAAAGCCAGTCATTTTGCAGTGGCAACCGATGCAGGCAGGCTTAATTGATATCTTCCACTGACACAGTGAGGCTGGAAGAGGAAGAAGGCGGAGGTGTCTGAGAAAGCAACATTTTCTGGTGCAGCTCTTCCCATTTACTCCTGTTCACAGCAATAGAATCCAGCATGGGCTTCAATTTCACATTTACTTTTACTAAGGCCTAAAAGAGATTTAAAAAGAGGAGGGGGGACAGGGGTTGCAGGTTTGCAGGGAAGAAAGAAAACCAGAGTTATTGATATTATTTCTCACCAGGGAACTGGCTATAAGGAGCATGATTCATTGTGATTTTGGTGGATGTAATTATTGAGTAAATGGTAATAAATAAGCGTGGAGTAGTACACATAGCGCGGTGGCCTCAGAGTCAGGATGTCCTGAGTTCCAGGTCCAAGTCTGAGACATACAGCTATATAATTCTGGGTAAGTGACTTAACCTTTCAATGTCCCCTGGAAACTCGGGAAAGCCCTATGTTGCAGAACAGTCTGCATTGGTAAAGGGCATTTGCTCAACATGAGCTCTCTCCAATGAAATCACAGGTCTGGACCTCCCAAATTGTTGAATAAGTGGTAATAAGCATGTGTCTAAGACTCACGTGGTAGTCTAGGAAGCAGCTTGCCGACAGAAGCTTCTGAAGGAGGGATAGAATCAAAGTCGGTGGGCTCAGGGTTGCTTCTATTTCTGAGACTGAGAAGCATGAATTTCAAACCCACTCTTCTTCCCTTCAGTCAATTTTTTTTTTTTTTTACTTTTCATTAGTGATGTCAGGTGACCTCCAAGATGAAGTCAAAAGAACATAGCTCTTTGGCTAGTAAAATATCAAAAAGTATTTATTAAGCTCCTCTTTTGTGTCTTTTGTAACAGTAGGAATAAAATCATCTGAGCAAATTGCACAGATAAAGGTGGCTCTCTCTCCCCATCATTTTCTGGACAGCATGATAGCAGATAAATAAGAAAGACTTTTATGACAATCTTATCCTTTTGAAGCATGGCTAGGATTAAAGAGACAATGATAGCACTATTATCTGGGCTTTTAAAACGTATTGATATGGAGGTGTTTTTATAACAGTAATTCATGAATAGATCAAATCAGGTGAAAGCTTGCAGATCCTTGGACGTTTATTTCTATTGGATGGGCTATTTTCAAATCAGAAGACTCTCTTAATACCTTGTTGAAATAAGAAACCTTTATATTCACATCTGTCACATATGTTTAAGTGTCAAGACACACTGTATAACTAGTCAGGGTGAATTATACTTTTACATAAGATGTTTCAATATTCCTTGCACTTAAAAGGAGTCCATTCATTCTCAGATAGGAGATACAATGCAGAGATTAAATGGTCCCTGTTTTCATAGACCTTACAATCTAAAAGGGGTACAAGACACACAAGAAACTAGTACAAAATAATATATCACAAATGGGTTAAATTTATGCATATAAAGTACCATATAGAGTTTGAGAAGTTAAAGGCCATTATTGTTGGTGAAATCAGGGAAGGGAAGACTTAATGAAGGAGCCGACATTTGATCTAGGCTTTCAAGGATGAATAGGATTTCTGTGGGCAGAGTTTGGGGAAGAATGCACAGGCAGGAAAGTGAAGGATGAGGAGAAGGCAGGTAGTCTAGTTTGGGATAAGGAGTCATTTGAGATAAGGAATAGTGGTGTCAGATTTTGGAGGGCCTTGAATGTCAGTCACATGAGCTTGAATGAATGAATTTCAAACATGAATTCAAGCAAATTTAACCCATTATTTTTTCCTCTAGCCATGTTTTCTTTTACTTTTCACTGATAATGCTAGGTAACCTTCAGGATGAATTCCAAAGAAAGTTGCTCTTTTGGCTAGTAAAATATCAAAAAGTATTTATTAAGCACCTTTTTGTGTCTTTTGTAGCAGTAGGAATAAAATCAGCAAATTGCACAGATAAAGGTGGCTCACTCCCCACCATTGTGGCCTATGTATATGTGTGTGTGTGTGTGTATAAAGTTACACTCTGTGGTAGTAGAGTAGACAGAGATATGGTTTACTAGATACACTGTTGAATCTGGATTTAGGAGAACCTGGAGTCTCTAACACTTACTAGTTCTGGGATATTGGGAAAGACAGCTATAAAAGGAAAATAATAGTATTTCTACTCCCTCTCTTAACAGATTTACAGGTTGAAAGTGTTTTGCAAATCTTAAAGCACCACATAAATGTGAGTTATTTTTATTATGACTATGTGTGTAAGTTCTATTTGGCAGTAATATGAAGGAGTAGAGAGTGGAGGTGAAAAGCCATTCACAACTCCAGTTCTCTTGAGTGGCTGGGAAATGTCTGGGATGTCTTTAGCGGAAAGGAAAAAAATAACTTGGTGAAATTACTTGGTGTATCTGTCATTTGTAATATCAGGGATCTTATGGAGGAAGTTCTGAGGTGGAAAATCCAGTATAAGACAGGGATCTCTGCCCCTTAATGTATTATATGTGTGTGTGTGTATATATATATATATAATAGCATATAATTACAGCATAAGTAATTATAAATGAGTTTTCAGAACATAATACAGAGGGTCGAATTCACAGAAAGACAAGAAGAAGGGAAATAAACAATATGTCAAACATGAAAAACTGCAGAGATTCTTGGTACAGTGGATATAAGCATTAAGGGCAGCTGGGTGGTGCAGTGGATAGTGTGCTGGGCCTGGAGTCAGGAGGACCCAAGTTCAAGTCCCTCAGACACTGACTAGCTGTGTGACCCTGGGCAAATCACTTAACCCTGTTTGTCTCAATTTCCTCATCTGTAAAATGGGCTGAAGAAGGAAATGGCAAACCACTCCAGTATCTTTGCAAAAAACAAAACCAAACCCAAATAGGGTCATGAAGAATCAGATACAACTGGAAAATGACAAAAAGTGGACGGACACCCCCTCTAGAGTTGGAAGATGTGTATTCAACCCTCCCCTCCATGGCCTTCAATTTTTCACCATAAAATAAGGGTGTTGGAGTGGATGACCTATTCTCTTTTGGCTCCAAGTTTGTGAATTGACTTTAATATCCTTGCCAACAATCAGCCATGTTCTTGCAATATGTGAAACAGTGGTTGGCCTTACAGCTTGAATGATTAGAAGGCTCTCTTTTCAAGAATTAAAAGTCTTCAGTTTAATAAACACACATTTTGCTAGACTGAGCTTTGTAAGGGCAGAGACTATTGTCATTCTCTTGGTACCCATGAAGTTCCTTGTACATGGCAGATACTTCATAAACTTTAGCTGAACAAATTATGGATCAATAAGTATCCTGTGTACTGAGGAGGAAAATATTGAAGGTTTAAAATACTAAGGGAATCAGGAGTGCGTTGGCCATTATCATCAAACTAGGGTAAGTTCTCATACTCTGGAACTTCCTTTATAAATATCTTCCTCCCAGGGATACTGACAATGTTCAAACTACACTTTGTGAGGCACATTCCTCTCTGAAACCACAGATAAATAATGTATAACTGAGAGAGTGTGGTGCCAGGAAGCACTGAGACAAAGCAGGAAAAGTAACTAAGAGAAGAACATTCCTCTCTCTGAATCCCCTGGTGCCTGGTTGAGTGAGTAGTTAGAATTCTGAGTGAGTCACCTTTTTCTCATTTGAGCCAGTCAACTCCACTCATTTCTATGGTAACAGACTGTACCCCTAATCCTAGGGATGAGTCTAGAAGTAGTCTATGAGTCGCAAGGGAGACTGGTGAGATATGAACGTCTGCATGTAATTACATCACCTCTAAAGCATATAGTAAATTTTGGGGCTTAATAAAAATGTCATCATCATCACCATCATCATCATCTAAATGAGAGCTATTACTAGAAAAACAACTTAAAGCGCATATCCAGATACTGACAACAGCAGCAGCATCCTATATAATAGAAAGGACATCATCGACCACTTCTCAGCTTACTACCAGAGCGATCTGGGGCAATTTTCTTAACCTCCTTGGGCCTCAGGTCCCTCATTGGTAAAATAAGGGGTTTGGACTAGAAGGTCTCTGAAGTCCCTTTTAGTTCTAGGTCCATGATCCTGTGACGCAGGCCAGTGCCGAGTTTTTAAAGATCTTTCTTTTAAAGAGCTTTCATCATCGTGACAGAGCTACCTCTCCAGTTCTACACGGCCTAAGCATAGTATTTTCTGCCAACAGTGAAAAGTATTCCTTTCCTTCCAACAAAGAAAACATCTGTTTTATAATCCAATGCACTCATACTTCTATCTGATAAGAAATCACACCAACTTCCCCTTCCTTAGGTAGTAACTGAAATTCCTTTTATTTCTGTGAGAAGCACTCACGGTGGACGTTTTCTGCACTCTCAGTAGGGAGTCTTCATTCTGACATTTATGTGATACAGCAACTGCCGCTGCTGTATTTAGTATAGTTTGGCTTGGGTTGCTCTTCATTCTGATCAAGTCTTTTAATTAAACTGACTAGGATAATTCCTATGGAAATTAGTGTTTATTTTATTTTCAAGCTACAAAAGCATTTCTCTAGGACTTTTTTTTTTGATCCCAGGAGTACAAATTGGAATTTTTTTTCCTGCCTAAAATGTAATTAAAAACTCATTTGATTACTATATTTCTGGCTCTGTTTTACTTATTAAATTCCTGTAATCAGTTTTCTTTTATGAAACTGCTGGGAAATGATCTCAAAAGCAACACATTTTTCTCTTTCTTGGCAGGTTCCTGAGCATTTACTGAATTATATTCATAGCACCTGGCCATGATTCGAATTAATCCACCAATTTATTCCTTAAACCATTTGAGTTTATTTGGCTTTCCCCCAAATAAATTTCTTTACTTCTATCTTGGCTCTTTGTTCTACTAGTTGTTTCTCCCTTTGTTGAATGAAAACACTTTGGGGGAGTATTTTCTCATTTTCTTTTTTTTTTCTTCCTCTCTACTTTTTCTTCCTCTCTCTTTCTTTCTCTTTCTTTTTCTCTCTCAGTTTGTCTTCCTTCATCCCTCTCTCTCTCCCTCTCTCCCTCTCTCCCTCCCTCCCTTCCTCCCTCCCTCCCTTCCTTCCTTCCTTCCTTCCTTTCTTCCTTCCTTCCTTCCTTTCTTCCTTCCTTTTTCTTCCTTGCTTCCTTCTCCATCTGAGGCACAGAATTGCAACAGTAAAATATTTTTCTCTAGGCCTAGTGTTTACTATAGGTATAGGTAAATTTCTATACAGTATAAATTATGAAAGTCAGCATATTGTAATGTACAGAGGACTGACTTTGGAATTAGAAAGATCTAGGTTTTACATACTGGCAGTGTGATCCTGGGTTAGTCACTTAACCTCTTGATGCCCTAGGCAACTAACTCTCTATGACTATAGGATTTCCATCCTGGGAGTCCACCCTTTACTGATGAAATCACAGGTCCAAAGTCTCTCCTCCCTCCAAAAAAAGTTAATTCCATTGTGAATCTAACCCATAAGTTCAATTCAACCAAAGAAAATTGGGGACCATGGAATATTACTAGGGCAAAGAATGAGTCATGTACATTGCTTTTAGGTTTTGCACTGGTTATCTTATCAGGAAGAAGAAATGACCATTCCTCATCCTGTTACTAACCCCTTAAAGGTAGAGGTTCTCTAAGCTTCTGTCTTTGGCTTTCTTTTGTCTCTGTATTTTTTTCCCAGCCTGCCATCTTATTCAATTTCAGAGCTTTGACTACCTCCTCTCTGCAGATGATTCTAAAATTTGTATTTACAAGCCTGACCTCTCTCTCACCAGAGCTCTGAATGGGCTGCTCCAATTTACCCTACATGGGCTATCTACCCTAGATGGCCCTTAACATTTAATATGTGTAAAACTGAGGTTTAAGTCTCTCTCTGAAACCTGTTCCTCTAGTTCTATTTCTGAAAATGGCACCACCATTCGCTCAGTCACCAAGGTTTGAAATCTTGATGTTATCTTTGCTTCTTTTTTCCTCACCTCATATCCAATCAGAGTGAGGACCAAATGAGAGAATGTATGCATGGACCCACAAACCTTAAATCACTGCACAGATGTCAGCAGTTATGATGACAGTGATGGCCAACCAGCCTGCCTACCTTGGAAATATTTTCTGCATCTCTTCCTCCTGCCCCCTGACCCTGCCCTATCAGCTTTCATTGTTAACTGCCTGAATTATTATATTAGAATAATAGTTTGCTAACATCTTTTCTGTTCTACATTCTCCTCTTCCCAGAAGAGATGGCTGCCAGACAAATCTTTCTTATGTAGAGATCTGGTTATGTTACTCTCTTGCTCAAAATATTTCAGTGTTCCCTTTTACCTACTTAGTACCCAGCCTGGAATTTTAAGGCCTTTAAAATCTATTGTGGCCTTATTTCACATGATTTCTACCCCCTTATTCTATGCTCTAGCCAAAGTGGACTGTTCATCATCACTCGGACATCCCCTGTGTTTCTCCATCTTCCTGTCACTTTGCTTTTGATGTTCTATGAATGCCAGGAAAATATTATGAATGGTACAGATGGTAACAAAGGCAGAATTTGAACATGGGACTTCTGAATCTTAAGTCCAACACTCTTTTTACTATCAGAATCAACCCCTCCAGGAAGCTTTCTCTTAATTCCCAAGTTGGTAACAATCACTTCTCCTTTGGGTCTCCTGCAGGATTCTATTTGCATTTCATTTATGTATATATTAAGTACCTTATAAGCTCCACTAGGGCAGGGACCATGTTTTAGCTAATCTTTGTATTTCCCCCATCAAATGACACAGTGTTCTGCACATAGTGGGTGCTTAATAAATGCTTGCCAACTATTGATGGGAAAATTCTTCAGAAACTTCCTAATTGGCTCCTATTGAGGGACATGTCCTGATTAATACCATAAAAATGTTTTCTGCTAGAGATACTTCAAACTTCTTTTTTAGTTTTTATTACTCTTAAGTGAAAAAAGAAGATAGAAACTTGTCAGCTTACTTGCTACCATTCTTTCCTAACAACAAACTATGAAGATGCTCTTTTCATTTAAATGATCTGCTTTGACCAGAATTCTGACTCATTAAAACAACTTAACTATAGTCAGGCTGTCACCTCATCCTTGGGTGTATGACTGTAAGGAAAGAAGGAAAAGAGCCTTCCTCCCAGACCAGGGCATCTTTTTTTCTCTTCCTGGGTATATATAAGAGTATAGAAACCCAATGGGAGAATTCCCACTATTACCCAAGACATCTCCCCTTTGGGAATATAAAATATAGCATCAGAATGCTCAGGTATAGAACTGGCAGCTGTTTATGTGTATATGTCTCTAGAACCACACAAGAACCCAGCAAGAGAAGGAAAGGGAAAAACCAGTCTAAGTTTCTTCTATCTCTCATTTTCTAAATACAATGGTAAATTACCTTACGTTTAAAGTTTACAGAGTTTTACATCATCTTTTTTTATTCTCACAACAACCCTGTTGAGGTTCCATTTTACACACAAGAAAACTCTTATAAAGAGTTTTAGAAAACACATAGAGTTTAAGTGACTTGCCCAGGGTCACACTGCTAGTAAGTGTCAGAGGTAGGATTTGAATCCAGGTTTTCCTAACTCCAATTCCAGCACCTAGCAAGTATGACAGATAGCCACTCTTAGAACTGCATGTATCTATTAGCTGGTTTAGACTGTCTTTTACCTGTAAATCTCAAAATCTACCAAAACAGGTAGAGTCATTGACTATATTTGGAATCAAAGGTTCTGGGTTTAAATCCCTGATCTATGCTTCTTATTCATTTGGTCTAGGACAAATCCTTTTATCTTTTTGGGTCTCAATCTTCTCATTGGTAAAATGAAATGGTTGGACCAGATCAGGGATGGGGAACCTGCGGCCTTGAGTATGTGGCCTCAAGGCTGCAGGTTCCCTACCCCTATTTTAAGTGATCACAAAATTTCCTTGTCTCTAAATCCCATCATCCTATAAGATTACTTTGGAACTTGGGTGGACAGTTAGACAAACTAGAATGATTAGAAGGATCTATGAGAATGATGACTACTAACTCAAATGGAAGAGATTATTTAGTGCTCCAAAGATGAACAAAGCAATCTGAATATCACAGACTGTTCTTCCATATTAATTCAAGGTTGAAGCTAGAAGGAACTTAGCAGTTGTTCAGTTTAACCTTTCCATTTTGCAGATGAGACACTTGCCTACCATTCTAATAATGAGTGAGCGCCAGAGCCAGGACTATTTCCTCTAACTCTTAGTCACTTCCTCTTTCTGGGGCACCAGGGCCTCCACTGGAGAAGTAAGAAAGAGTAGAGGTGAAGAGTGGGAATTTAGAATATAATCTTCAATCTTTCCCTAATTTACATTTTCCTGAGGGCAGGAAAGAAGGAACCAGAGATTCAGCAGTGGACTGGATTTTACTACTCTGGTTCTCTATTTTATCACACGGCACAAATATGAAAAGTAAAACAAAATACAGCAAAAACGAATTCCCCTAAACACCAAATGTTACTGTCTTTCCTTCTCTCTCCACTCTCTTCTCGTCTCTGCTCCCTAGAAATAAAATTACACTGCCATTGTCTATGGCTCAAAAGTAAGAATTTTCCCTCAATTCAGTTTTTCATTCATGACTCAGGCCTGAATCTGGTGCAGTGCTATACTTATCATTTGGTTAGGAAGCCACAATTGACTACAAACCTTATTCTTGGAACTTTGCTGACATGATGGATGATGCTGATGTAGAAACGAGGAAGTAAACAAAGAGAAAGGCAAGTTCATTAGACACACAGAAAATGCCAGTACTATTGCACCCTGTTGGGAGGAAAGTGGGGGGGGGGGGAGTTGTGGGAAAGTCTACCAGACTCAAAACACATTTACCTTTGAGGTTGAAAAACATCCAACTGTGTCTTAATGCCTTATAGCATTTCTAATAAGAGGGGTTTTATAATCAGAAATTAGCTGAGTTAGCATTTTTCTTTTAAAAGTCAAAGCAAAAGCCTTTCTGGCCTTCTGTAATTGAATTATTTCTTCAGGGTTACCAGGAAAACTCATTGTTTTGTTTTTTTCCCCCAGGGAAGTAATCAGAAACAAAGATAAAAGAAACAACACATTGTAGATGAGGGAATTAATTTAGTTCTAAAAATGGATCAAATATGTGATGAAACATAGAAAAAGACTTATGATTCATCCAAATGGGTTTTTGGAAGGAACATTCCTTTTAGAAGAATAAAAGTTTATCAGCCTTATCATCAATATGATTGACTATAAAACTATGCAAAATATAACACCTAAATTCCATTTAATGATTAATTTGTAATATAGATAATTGCATTTCATGTTAGTCAATTAAAAGGAAAGGAAGTTCAACTGTGCTCTCACAGAGTCCCAGAATCTCACAGAAGGAAAGAACCTTAGAGTCATTTAGTTAAACCCTAAACAAGGGGACCTGCCCATCTGAACAAGAATCCCTTCTGTGGCCTATCCAATAACATATAATAATAACTCAGTCTTTGCTTGGTCTCTTGTAAGGATAATAAATGACCTCTGGAGGCTGTCCATTACACTTTGAGGTAGCTTTGTTAGGAAGTTTTTCTTTACCTAAAGCCATAGTCCTTTAGGGTTGGGTCAACACTAAGGGAAAAGTCTTTGTGTTTATGTATTTTTTTAATGTGAGTTAAATAACTGATAATAACTTGACTCCTTTGAACATGATTTGGCAGTATTATTTGGACATTTGGGTTATATAGATTTGGCAAACTATTGACAGAAGAAGTTTAGTTTTCTAGAACCCCTCAGGTAAATAGATCTGGCTAGGAGCAGCCATGCTATCTTCTTTGCCTTCTTCCTTCAGCTGACTGATGAGAAGAGGCAAGTAAGGGACATTGGGAAAATGGCCCATACTCTGCTTTCTTGTCCTACCACTTAATGATTTATCTGTGGACAATTCATGAAGAAAATCATAGCTGACCTCTCCTCTCTGATTATGAATTACAAAAGGCTCAGTTTTGTTTTGCATTTTGGAAGGATAGTCATCAACTATGTGAATGGTTGAGGTCATTGGCTAAAGATGAGCATATAAGGGGTGGAATGTCTTCAAAATTACCTTGATAATGGGGTCAGAGAAGGTGAAAAAAGGCATTTGGGTGACACCAAAGACAGTTTCATCTACAGTGATACCTCTATTACAGAAGATGAATTTCAAAAATCCATTTTAATCATTAGGAACTTTTTTTTAGCCAAGGTAAACCTAACAGAGAAAGCAAAAAGATACCTTTTGGATTTTTGGAAAGAGGGTTTTCGATACTACAATATTAGTAACTACTAGCAAAACTGTCACACATGCTCTAAATTTAAGTCTTATTAATCAATCAATAAACATTTATTAAGTGCCTACTACATTCCAGGAACTGTGTTAAGTGCTGGAGATATGAAAAAAGCAAAAGACAGTCCCTGCCCTCAAGGAGCTTACAATTTAATGGGGGAAGACAACATGCAAACCAATATATACAAAACAAGCCATATACAGGACAAACAACAACAATATACACAAGTATAAATCTATACATTATGGCTTTCACTGTGATTCTGTTGTTCCATTGGGCAGGGGTACAGGGTGAAGAGTTTGGGGATGGACAGGCCAGCAGATGGATTTCACTATGACTGACATGACTCTACAATTCATGGGATCATAGATCAAGAGCTGGAAAGGACTTCATAAGTCCTCTAGTACAACTCATTTTATTTGACAGGAAATGAGGACCCAGGAACATTAAGTAACTTACTCAAGATCCCACAGTTAGAAGTGTTAGAATCAGGATTTGAATTCAGGTCCTCTGATTCCAGAATCAGTGCTTTTTTCATTGTTGCAGCTGTTTGGGAGGCAGGAAACAGAGTTCTCCTGTTGGTTTTCCTCTCCTTTCTCCCCACATTTCTGCCCTTTGAAGCTCAAGGTTGTATAAAAAATTAATTTGCATTGAATTGTTAAAGATCATCTATTAACTACCCTAACAGACTTCCAGTAGTTTTACAACCCCTTCTCAAAATAAAGTAGCAAAGAGTAATCTGTATTCTGTTGAGCAAAGAGGCAGCCATTGCAGCTCGCCCATAATTTATGAAGTTAAAAAATAAAAAAAGGAAACAAAAAGAACTTAGAAGGAAACATAGAAAAGCAGTGTAGCTTTTGAAAATGATGTTTAGGGGCAGCTACGTGGCGCAGTGGATAGAGCACCAACCTTGAAGTCACGAGGACCTGAGTTCAAACGTGACCTCAGACCCAAACACTTGACACTTACTAGCTGTGTGACCTTGGGCAAGTCACTTAACCCCAATTGCCTCACCAAAAAAAAAAAAAAAAGGAAAATGATGTTTAGTATTTATTACATAGTTTTTTTTTAAAAAAAGTAAACCATATGAAATTCACGGTTTTATATTGAATTCTTTTTATGTTATGCTGTGTACATGGAAGTTTTTTTTTTATCTTTTTGTATTTAAGTTCAAAATGAATAAATATAAAAAAATTAAACAACTATGTATATGTGTATCTGTATGTGTGTATATATGTGTATATGTGTGCATCTGTATATATGTGTGTATATATGTGTATATATATATATAATATATTGTATATATGTAACTATATAACCATATATATATATATACTTGCTGAATGAATGAAAAAAAAATACCATGACAACATCATTATCACCAGACTTCCTTACAAAAGAGGTTTGTTCTCAGAGAATTTCTTTAGCTATCACAGTATTTCACAATTTTGCATGGGGCCAGTAATGCTTGTGTGGAGCTACTTCAGAACTGTTATAAAAATGATTTTTCTGTGTAATCATTGGGTATAATAACCCAAGCAGCACTTTATTCTTCAGTGATTATTTTCTTAAAAAATCAACAGTGCTGCTATAAACCAGAAATGCAGTCATATGTTTTAAGTCAGCAGGGCCCAGGCAACCTGACTATAGAAACAGACAAGATGTGGTACCAGCCTGAGAGAGTGGGCAAGGTCACAAGTAGCTAAGATAGGCAGGTCAGGGACACTAGGGACAAGACAAAGAGCCAAGAAGTCACAAAGGCCCAGGGGAGGAGTCAGGACTCTGGACAGCTCCAGAGCACTCCAGGTTATTTCTCTTGGAGGGTGTTTCAGGAAGTAGTAAGGGATGATCTGGACTTGCTGGCATCAAGGTTAGAGTGAACCTATTAAGTTTTCAGATTAGAAGTTCTCCATTTAACCTTGATGTCTCTTTGGACCATGTGTGAATTGCAATGTTACAAGAAATGCAGCAAATAAGCTTCTTAAATAAGCTGCTTTCCATTTACAACAGCTATTGCCTCAGTATCATTTCCTACCTCACATTCATCATAGAAGAGTAGGTGCTTTTGCTAACAAGAATTCTTGCCTTACTAACTCAAGGTACTGACTCTGTGATCTGTTCTTGTATTGCAATGATGGTGGGGGGGTAGTGTGGGATGTAGCATTCATTTGCTGGATAAATATTCTGGATATGTAGTCCTTCCAGAAAAATTTAATATTTTCAACCCTACCCCCACCCAAAGAGAGAGAGAGAGAGAAAGAGGGAGAGGGAGGGAGAGGGAGAGAGGGAGAGAGAGAGAGAGAGAGAGAGGGAGGGAGAGAGAGAGAGAGAGAGAGAGAGAGAGAGAGAGAGAGAGAGAGAGAGAGAGACATATAGATATCAGGAAAGATAATGACAGAGAACAAAATGCTTGGATGTGACAGTAAGCAAGCATATTATCTGCAGAAACCACTTTATGTCTACAATCAGATTTCCTGCAAAGATAGTGTACTGACAGTCTGTTCAGCATTTAATTGGACAGAACACTTTGCTAGCACAGCTACTACAACATATTTAAATTGTATTATAATCCTAGTAATAACTGTGTGACTTCCACTAAAGTTCTATTTCAGTGCTGAATTTCAATACAAATTAATTCAACAAACATTTTAAAAGCACCGGTACTATGTATGAGACACTGTAGTGTGTGTTGAGGATGTGAAGACAGATATGAAATAGTCTCTGTCCTCTAGGAGTTTACATTCTATCATGGGGTTACAGTATGTACAAAGATAACTAAGTACAAAGAGAAAGAAAGCAATTGGGTGGGAGGACAGGGTGGAATCAGGAAATAGCTGGTATACGAAGTGGCACCTAAGCTTTGTTTTGAAGGAACTTAGTGATTCTATGAGATGGAAGTGAGGAAGGAATGCCTTCCAGACTTGGAAAACCATCTGTGCAAAGACACAAAGGCAGGAGATATAATGACACGTATGCAGAATGGTGACTAGGCCAGTTTGACTGGAACAGAGAGTGTGTGGAGGGGGATAATGTAAAGTAAGATTTAAAAGGTGGGTTGGAGCCATATTGTGCAGGGCCTTAATTGCCAGACTGAGTGTTTTATATTCCATCCTTCCTGGAAGTTTCCTTCAATGAAATCAGAAGTTTGGCTAAAACAAATCCCAGAGGCAAGAGGGGCCCAATTTAGATCTCTGAATGGGGGGGGGGGCGATGAAATCAAATCAGTTTAGGAATATTAACTTGAAAGTAATTATCAGACTCAAATAGAAATGGGACCATTAAATAGTATATAAGTATTCCTATGGGCTACATATTGACTTAGTTTTAAAATGTAATATTATTTATGTTTTATTCTATTTTAAATCTATTTTTGTTAAACACTTCCCAATCACTTTAATCTGGTTTGAATCTTGGCCAAATGCTTGACACCTCTGGTGTAGAGGATGACCAGAAAAAGAGAATGATAAGGAGGCCATTGCAGTAATCCAGGTAAGTGCTCAAGAACACATGAATACTAGAGTAGAGGCTGTATGAGTGGAGAGTAGGGGCGGATGTGAGAGATAACCTTGAGGTAGAAGTTATAATACTTGGTAACTTCTAGGACATGGGAGTGTGGAAAGTGGTAGTATGGAGGATTACACCAAGGTTTTGAAGCAGGGTGACTCTTGGCGTGGGGTCAGCCTTTCTCAGAAATACAGGAGGACTGGGTATGTGGGAAAATGAGTTCAGTGTTGGTACACATTGAGATTAGGGTACCAAGAGGATACCCAAATGGAGATGTCCAGCATGTCATTGTGTGATGGAATACACTCTGGGTTCTTGAAGGCTATGCTAACTCTGACAAGATGTGAAACACCTGAAAGGTTTTGAGTACAGCCCCACAGTGACTAAGGACTAAGTGATGTTTTCTTTTTTCTGAGGCATTGGAAGAGTTCTGTTTTTATGTCAATTGAGGGAGCCCCCATTTTGATTAAATCACAGATCTTTTAAAATATTGAATTCATAACCATTAAATGGAGCACTGATTATCCTAAGATTCCAAGGTTATAATAGCCAAGTTATCTGAAAAGTAAAAATGCACCATTATTATATATGGTATTTCACTCGTGTCTTTTCCTCCCTTCTGCCTACCCAAAAATATAGGCTACTTGGAGCAGCTTGGTGGCCCAATGGATAGAGCACTGGGCCTGGAGTCAGGAAGACTCATCTTCCTGAGTTCAAATCCAGCCTCAGACGCTTCCTAGTTGTGTGACCCTGGGCAAGTCACTTAACCCTGTTTGCCTCAGTTTTGTCATCTGTAAAATGAACTGGAGAAGGAAATGGCAAACCACTCCAGTATCCTTGCCAAGAAAACCCCCCAAACCCATGAAGAGTTGGGCATGACTGAAAAATTACTAAATAACTCCCCCTGAGGAAATAATTTACTCCTTGACCTCTGATATTACTTGTGTTTGTGTGTGTGTACACACACACATACATATACAAACACATATATTTGCATGCACATAATCAATGAGAGTGATGTGTCTTTCCTTGTAGAGAACTTTGGAGTAATATCAAAGATTATTAAAATTCAGAATTCTTCAGGAAAAAGGAAGCTTCAATCCACTAGGAGGATGGTTTCAATCTACTCATTTCTAAAATATAGACTTGCCTTTGGAGGATAATCTGAAGCAAATACATCGCATGCAAATGAGATGAAGGGGGTCCATGATGTTATTATGGTGTGAGGACAAAGGGCTTTGTGCATCCGTGTCTCCAAATAGCTCTAAGGTCCTTAATACTAAGGTAGGCTAATTATCAGAAAGAAGAGTTGCTAATCAGCAAACATCAGTTCCCAAATAATCAGGCTCTGTTTTACTAGTCCTTCAGTGCAATCTCATTTGCTCCATTCAGATCTGGAAAACTAAGAAGACAATAGCCTAATTGGCAAATTGTAAGCAGGTTTAAAAACAGTCTAAACGAATAGGATCAGCACAGTAGTATCCTTTTATTAATGAGCACTTCTCATATAGTGTCTCATGTCATCCTGTTTGTGGAGCTTTCAAAACTGACTGGGTGGGCACTAATTCATCATTTTGGTTAGACAGACAACTTCTGATCTGGGAGTAATGTTTACTGACCCAGAAGCCACAGCCTTTGATGAATGGGACGCCATACAAGTATTGGTTGTCTGAAATTTTGTTTAGTGGAACTGAAATGCTAATCTCTTACCAAGATCCTGCACTCCATACCTAATTCTCCATAACCCTAACTTTCTTTGTTAGTACTGGACTGGTTTTAGTGGTTCAGCACCATTTTGTTGGTTCTTTAAACATACAAGTTTAATTACTGCGTGATTCCCTTTGGTTAAAGATTGGTAAAATGGGACACAGTTTACATCTTGATTTAAATCATGGTCAGATTTAGTTTATGACAATTAAACCTAGGACAATTTTAGAATACTCTTTTATAACTTCATGAGTAAAAAGGCCTTCCTTGGGCAGTTTGGGAGTGAGAGACTATGTGATAATGATTGTAAAATTGGTAGGTTTTTCTTTTGTCATTACACCAATACAGTCATAGAATCACCTGAAAGGGCCTTCAAGCCATTCTGACTTGTTCTGCCTGGAAATTCCTTATTTATATAACCCATCATTATGCCTAAATGCCTTTGGGGTGACTTTGCTTAGCTGGATGTCTTGACAAGTTTTCTTTAGACTGATTTTACCCTCTACTGCTTTATAAGATATTACTCACAATTGTCAATCATTCCTAAGATATTTTAAAGATTTATATTCTTCCCCACCTGGCAAAAAGAGAACCAAAAGAAAAACAATGGAAAAGATTTGTAAAAATTATTATAACAAACTGTTTTCTCTATAAAAGACAGTGGAATCACCACAGTAGATCTTTACTATCCCAGTGCTAGATAGGGGAAGTAGAAATAATACTAAAGAGAACAAAATTGGGAAAAGCAATCAAGTTGTACTTTGTTGTTCAGTTGTTTTTCAGTTGTGTCTGACTCGTCATGACCCCATTTGGAGTTTTCTTCGCTAAGATACTAGAGTGGTTTGGCATTTCCTTCTCCAGTTCATTTTACAGATGAGAAAACTGAGGCAAACAGGATGACTTGCCCAGGGTCACACAGCTAGTAAGTGTCTAAGGTTGAATTGGAAATCAGATATTCCTGACTCTAGGCCCAGTACTCTATCCACTGAGCCATCTAGCTGCCCCACCTGGAGGAGCTTATAACCTAGCAATTATAACAACATCCTCCAAAACAGGCCTTAAATGAGTCAGGATCTCAGACTGGTAACCTCTAAGGGATAGAAAAGAGGTCACTGATTGGGGGAGTGGGAGGGGAGGAAGGTTATCTGTAGGGGTATGCCAAAAGATTTTTACAGGCTATTCCCTCCCTTGTTTCTCAGCTCATTTTCTCTAAAAGTCTGATTTCTTTTGTTATATATTGTAAAGCGGGGAGGGGAATGCCCAGTCTCTCCCCCTTATCTCCCATAGCCAGACTTCTAAGAACAAATAGAGTTTATGCACCTGCAGATCTTTAATGGAAGAAACAACTAGGGATGCTTTGGGCATGGCCTTACCTTCATCTGGAACAGTGAACAAAATTCCATTTCTAAGATTCTAAGATTAGATGATGGCAGACATAAAACATCTATGCAATTCTTAACAAGAAAAAGAGTCCATAAGCAACGCTGTGCTTGCCATCAGAGCATGGGCCGCACCTAAACCAGAACTGGGAAGTTAATTAATACTCTTCTGACTCTTTGGTTGTTTTGAGGGGCAGATGCTGCAACATGTATTTTATTAACATTTATTAAATTTATTTATTTTTATTAAATATTTATTAAATTTATTTAGTTATTAAATAATTATTAAAAATAAAAGCACAAAAACTAATGCACTCTAAGAAGCAAAGTATGGCTTAATGATACTTAAATATTTAAATAGATCTGTGATCTAATCTATTTGGATGCAATAATGTAGATCAGAACCCATCCAGACCTGTCCAACTTGGGCAACTCTTGTCCATGTCCCAGCATGAGTTTATCACATGGGGCCCACCCAACATGCGAGTGGCCTTCCTTGTTTTCTCCTGACATCTCAAGGGTGCTAATGGAGCCCTCCAGCTGTCTACCTGTAATCCTTTAACCTCACCACATCAGCATCCCACATTCGTTTCCTATGATTCAATTTCTTAATGATATCTTTTGCTTCTTTTCTTCTTTGAAGTTCCTCATTGGTTATATACGTTCAAGAAGTCAATCCACCATCAAGTATTTATTAAGTGCTGAGGATAGGCAAAGAATTAAACAATCTCTGATTGCAAAGGATTTAGAGTACAACTTGGAGTAGCTAGATGGCACAGCAGATAGAGCACTGGGTCTGGAGTCAGGAAGGCTCATCTTCCTGAGTTCAAATCTGGCTTCATAGTATCTGTGTGACCCTGGGCAAATCACTTAGCCCTGTTTGCCTCAGTTTCCTCATCTGGAAAATGAACTCCAGTATCTTTGCCAAGAAAACCCCAAAAAGGTCCAAGAAGGATCAGACATGACTGAAAGACAACTGAACAACAACAAAAGCTTCTCCAGGGAAATGTCATAGCTCTGTTTTTCTCTTAGAACCTAACAGTGTATTGCAAATATGAGGTTCTTAATACATGATTGTTGAATTAATGAATGAAATCCTTTTTAGGATCATGAATACTTATCAAAGATTTCTCAGAGCTGACATTCTAAAAGCTTTTTTTTTTGCACCACAGTATTGGAAATTTCTCTTTCATTTTTGAAACATAATGAGGGAGCAAAGAGAAAAAAATCAAATATAGAAATTAGCTATAAGCCAAATTTTCCAGCTTCAAAAGTGCTGGGTAATTTTATATCTAACTTTTGAACATTCAGCTTACCTCCCTTTAACAAGCAAAGCACATCTCTGCTGAAAATCATAGATCAAAGAATATTAAATCTGGAAGTATATCTAAGTCCATCCCATTTCATTTTACAAATGAGCAAACTGAGGTCAGGGATAATAACACAAACTATGGAAGGGAAGGTATGTTGTTATGGAAAGTCAATCTTTTAGAAAGAGGTCCCTTTGCTAATGTATTTGAGCTGCTAGGTGGTAAGTCACCCGGTTGAAGGCTACCAGGTGGAAAAAGGAAGTCATAGTTATATTTAATAAATCCTGAAATGATTTTTCTGCTAGTGTACATTATAGCTCTCGTATAGCTCATGCTTATACATCACATCTCATTATATATACATATATGTATCTTTTTCTCTCTCTTTGTATGTATATATGTATGTGTATATATAAGTATGTATAAATATAAAATGTGAGCTGACTGCCTCATTTCTAGTCAACATTTCCAGTAAATAGTGATCAATACCCCCCGCCTGGCCATTAAATAGATTTTGAAAAACTCTTCAATCCGTATCAGTCTCATATCCTTATTTAGTTCCTCAAATTTACTGTCAGCTGGGAATTCTGCAGGCAACTGTGATTCTGTTGTGTTCAACATTTATTTGAAGTGTTCCATCCATCATCATTTCTAGTCCTTTTCTGATGCAATGTAGCTTGTTCTCTGTCTTTCTTAAAAACTGAATGGCTGTTAAATTATCCATTTATCTTCTTTGGGCTGGGTTGTAGAGCTCCTCTGTTCCTCCCAGGGCTATCTTTTCTACCTTATTTGCTGACTTTTCATTCTATTTTCCTTGTTCTTGGTAGTATCTTGTTTCAACCCACAATCCTAAGCACCTACTTTACTAATTCTGTTTTCTGCTTGTTTAGAAACAGTAATACCTCACCAGAAGATGTATATGTACATATGAAATTATATATACATATACACACACGTGTGTGTATATATACATAAATACACACATGTATATATGTATATAAATAAATACACATAATCATATATACTCATATATGCACATATAATTTTGTGTATGTAATATGCAAAATTATACATATATATGTAATCTATATAATTACCTGCTTTAAATGCACTACCCTTTGGGGTGTGACCAAGGTACTAGATCGGGAGTCAGGAAACCTGTTTCTACTTTTGCCTCTGCCTTGGTATATAATTTTGAACCCAACACTTGACTTCTTTAGGTCTCAGTTTCTTCATCTGTAAAATTAGGAAGTAGTACTAAGCAATATCAAAGGCCTCTGGCCTCCTAGCATTCATGAATGAGACTTTATAAAAGTATGTTCTTTCCAGATTTAACATTTTATGATTCTCATATTACAAAGCACATGCTTACATATTAAAAAGACCTAGAGATAATCTTAGGTTGGAAGGTGGTAGCAATTCAGTTCAGGTCAGTAAACAGTTATTGGGAGCAACTAGGTGGCGCAATGGATGGAGTGCCCGGCCTGGAGTCAGGAAGGCCTGAATTCAATTTTGGCTTCAGATACTTGCTAGTTGTGTGACTCTGGGAAAGTCACTTAACCCTGTTTGTCTCAATTCTTCATTTGTAAAATGAGCTGGAGAAGGAAATGGCCAATTACTCCAGTATCTTTGCCAAGGGGTCACAAACAGATTGAACAACAACAACCCCCACAACATTTATTTTATGCTTACCATGCTGGGTCAAGAGGTAGATACAAATGATCCAAAGACCAGAGATTAAGAGTAGTAAGAGATCTTAGATATCTATTAGAATTCTCCCATTTCATAAATGAAGAATCTGAGGCCCAAACAGGTTATATAATTTGTCCAAGGTTGCAGAGTCAGTTAATAAGTATTTATTAAGAACCTACTATGTGCCAGGCACTATTCTAAGTGCTGAGAATACAAAGAAAGTCAAAAAACAGCCCCTGCTCTCAGAAAGCTCACAGTCTAATGGGGGAAATAACAGACAAACTACTATGTACAAACAAGATATTTACAAGGGACATGGAGGGTAATCTCAGAGGGAAGGAGGACTGGAATAGGCTTCTTGCAGAAGGTGGGACTAGCTGAGATTCAAAAGAGTTCACAGAATCTAAGAGATGGAAAAGGGAAGGGAAAGAATTTCAGACATGAGAGGCAGCCACCCTATTCAAGGAACAGCAAGGCCAGTGTCACTGGATCAAACAATCCCTGAGGGTGGGGAGGAGGGGGGTAAGGTGTAACAAGACTGGAAAGGTAGGAAGGAGCTAGCCAATGAAGGGTTTTAAAAGATAAGCAGGATTTTATATTTCATCCTGAAGGCAATAGAGAGTTTATGGAACAGGGGGCAATATAGTCACACGAGCTTTAGAAAAATCACTTTAATGATGGAGGATGGATTGCGGTGGGAAGAGAAGAGCCAGGGAAACCAGCCAGTAGTCTATTGCAATAGTCCAGACGTGAGGTGACGAGGGCCTGCACCAGGATGGTTACAGTGTCAGAGGAAAGAAGGGGAATGTGGAGAGATGTTACAAAGGTAAAAATGATAGGATTTGACAACTGATTGGAGTTGGGGGGGAGGGTGAGAGAGAGTGAGAAGTGGAGGGGGTGCCCAGGTTGTGAGCCTGGGTGACTGGGCAGGATGGTGGTGCCCTCCAAAATCACTGGAGGGTCAGGCAGAGGGGAGGGATTTGTGGGGAAAGACAATGAGTTTGGTTTTAGGCATGCTAAGTTTAAGATATCTCCGGGACATCCATTTTGAGATAGCTAATAGCCAGATGAAGATGTGGGACTTTGAAGGGACTGTGACTGACTGAATTTCAGCGTGAATTCTTGCCTGATTGAATTATACATGCCTCCAATATGAGTCTTGAAGTATTCCCAGGGTGCACCAGGTGTTTGAAATGTGGACCATGAAGCATCAGGACAAGGGCCATTTAATTCAATTCAATTCACCTCAATTCAATTCAACAAACATTTATTGGGTTTTGGCTACAGGCAAAGACAAAAGAAAAGAATCCCTACCCAGCATCAAAGCCATGTTCCCTACAGCCCTGCTGTGCTAAGTGTCCACGTGGGGCGCATTGATGTGAACAACAGACAAAACTCGTTGTGGTATGGGAAGCTGAAGCGGGATTCATTTACCAACTGGGTCAACAGAAGAAATGCTCCGAGGACCCGCTGAAGCAGCGCTTCAAGCGAAGTGACAGAGCCGGCCATAGCAGTAGCAGATCAATCTGACTTGAAGCAATCAGGAACGGAACACCGGATACACCAAGATGGGGGGCAGGCGTGCTCTTGCCCCACTTTTTCAGGGCCAGCTGCTAACTCTGCCACCTCCTTGGGGTGTCACCCTTCCCTGACAACATTAGTTCAAGCTCCCGCCAATTGGGTCCCCTCTATTTGTCCGGGGACCTGCCCCGGGTCTCTTCCCACTCCAATCCATCCTCCGCTCTCCCTCCTCTACTCAGAGTATTGACTACTCTGGATTTCCCTAAGGCTCAACTAAAATGTCCATATTCTATAGAAAGTCTTTTCCCCTTTTCATTAGGGCACCTTCCCTCTCTTAATTATTTCCCATTTATTCTGTATGTAGCTTGCTTTGTATATTTTTGTATTTTGTCCCCCCCTCCCCCATCAGATTGTAAGCTTCTTTCTGGCAGGGACTAAATTTTGCTTCTTTTTGAATCTCCAGTACTTAGAACAGTGCCTGGCATGCAGTAGGCACTAAATAAATGTTGATTGACTTATAGTAACTCCTTCCATTTTACCATTTAATATCTGATTAGCTTTTACAAAGAGATATTTACTTTAAAGATACTACAAGAACAAATATACAAATATTTATCCTTTTCTAGCTGCTCCAGGACATATTCTCCTCTATATCACCTTAGTCTCTGGCACAAAATAGGCTGAAAATTCAACTCATTTTTTATATAGCATTAGTCTCACCCATCAAGTTCATGAACAAATGTGGCTTGACAGCTATATCTTAGCTACCACTTGGCTGGGGCCCTGAAGATTGAGGAAACTGAGGTAAACAGGGTTAAGTGATGTGCTTAGGATCACAAAATGTCTGAAGCCAGATTTGAACTCAGGAAGATGAGTCTTCCTTATTCCAGGCCCAGACTCTATCCACTGTACCACATAGCTGCCCCTCTGACAAGCACTGGTCTGGGGATACAAAGAATGGCAAAAATACAATCTCAGTTCAAAAGAAGCTCACTGTTTAATTGAGTAGACATCATATAAATAGCTATGTACACACAAAAATCTATACAGCATAGGATAATGGAGAAGTATGTTTTGTATGACTGTATTGTATAATGGGTATCATATTTCTTTCCTTCTCAATGGATGGGGGACAGGGTAGAAGGAGGGAGAAAATGTGGAGCTGAAAATAAATATAAAGTTTAAATAATAAAAAACTCTGTATGATGTAAATGGGAGGTAATCCCACAGAGAAGTCATTAACATGGGACGAGGACTGGGAAAGGTCTCTTACTTTGAGCTGAGTCTTGAAGGAAACCAGGGAAGCTAGAACCGTATTTGTACCTTTTGCTATATCCCCAGTAATTATTTAGCACAGTGCCTGGCACTAAGTAAGAACTTAATTAATGCTTGTGGGCTGACTTAAAAAAAGAAAAGAAAGAGGCTTCTAAAGTTATCATAGTCTTGTTATAGAAATGGGCCTCTCCAGATTCCTCGCATGTTAACTTTCCTTTCCTCCAAAGCAAGACCTTCGGTTTTTACATTTTGGAAATCTAATTTGCATTTTAAGATTTGGAAAAAAAATCCACTCTTTAAGTTAGCTGGGATTCCAGTAGCTTCCAGGTCCCCTTGTCCTCAGAAGCCGTGAGTGCTAATGCTAAAACCATCCCTAATTTACTGTTGGTCTCTGGGAAATGAACATGACCTCTCCTGTTCCTAATCTGTAAACTAAGGGCAGACATACTAACATGTGCCACAGGGCAATGGGGCAGAATGAATGGAAGGAAACCTAGTTCAGTGTAGTCTGGAAATACAGGTGCTGTAGAAACGCTAAGCATGAACAGAAATAATGATGATAACCCCCTTCCTATTTCTGCCATTTGTGTGACTCAGTATGGTCCTCAAGCAGTTTCAAGTTGTCTTGCGGCCATTGGATAATATCTGATACCTCCCTGCAGGACCTCTCCCCCTTCCCCCACGGAAGGACTTTGATTCTTCTGTCTTCTCTCCCCAAGATTCTTCAGGCTCAGCAGGAAATGCAACTGTCAGTTAAGAGGAGGCAGCTCATGCTGCTTCAGTCTACAGCATTTCATTCACATTGATGAGAGAAGGGAGGCTGAGCTATCATTGGTCATGTCAATCAGACTTTTCCAGAAACACACAGGAAAATAATGTCTCAGTGGCAAGGATACACATACTTGTCAGAAATACAGGCAGGTCTCCCTGTGGTATTCTCTAGCATCTGTCCAAAGCACACCAGCAAGCTATCCCTCTGGGTGTTTTCCCAGAAAATCAGGTGCTTTTATTTTGTATGTCTTAAAACCTTCCCTTCACTTTCCCTCTCCTTCCTCTCCCCCCCATGAGGGGAAGGGAGGGGATTGGGGTGTAGCTACCATAGACTCTAATAGTAATAGCACTTAAGAAAAAGCAGTTTCTTTTGCCCCCAGGAAGCCGAGAATGAGGAAGTTTAATTAGAGAATGTTAGGTATGATACATTTCCATACCATACTTGGAGCTGTATTTTCCTACTTCTATCCTGTAATATTTCAATTTACATGTTATAACTTTTATTTTTAAAAAAATTGCTAAATTTTTTGTTTAATGGTTTCTGTCATAAAGTGAGATTATTTTAATTCTAAGCTCTGTATCGATGATAAGAGTAATAATAACAGTAGCTGGCATTTATATAGCACTTTACAATGTGGAAAATCCTTTACATAGGATAACACATTTGAACCTCACAACAACCCCTGTGAAGTAGCTGCAGCTGTTGTATTTGGCAGGTGAAGAAATGGAACCATAGAGAGGTTAAGTCACTAGCCCTGGGTCACACAGCTAGTACATTTCTGAGGCAGGATTCAAACTCAGGCCCTCCTGACTCCAAGTCCTATGCTCCCTACACTGTGCTACCTAGCTGCCCAGAATATATCGAATCTTGTATTATAATGGTTGCTAAGAAGACTCAAATACTCCAATGTGTCTGTAATCTCCTGGGGTGGGGACTTCCATTCCATCCATTTAGGCCTACCCATCCTGTGGGACTCTTGTCCATTTGCACCCCTAAGTTCACCACAGGGTAGGCACCCATTTTGGAGGTCTTCTTTGCTTTATCTTGACATTGAGAAGGCTGGAATGAAGCACTTTGTCTATGTCTGCTCTTGCTCTTGCTACAAGCCTGGCTCATCTTCTTTTTGCTCATACATTTTTCTGGTGATACCCTTTAATTGAAATTCTTCTTTGAAATTTCTTATTTGTAATATGTTGCAACTGCTCACACCCAACACTTCCTTCCTCATGGAAAAAAACACATTGTTCATTTTTAATTCCTTAAAAACTGTAGTGTTTCATGAGTCACAGACATATAACAACACTGGTAGAATGTTGGCATAAAAAGATGCCAGCTCTCCCTTTGTTTTTTTTTTTTTTTTGGCTAGGCAATGGGGTTAAGTGACTTGCCTAGGGTCATACAGCTAGTAAATATTATGTGTCTGAGGCCAGAACTGAGCTCAGGTCCTCCTGAATCCAGGGCTGGTGCTCTATCCACTGCACCACCTAGCTGCCCCTCTCCCTTTGTTTTTGAAAGAAGTTTGAGGTCCTTCAATTTCCTAAGGATCAGGGGCCCACTGCTACCTCTTTTTTCATATGACCCTGCCTTTGATCTAGCCATCTGGTGGCACCTGGGAGATTCTTCACTGTCTGCTTTCCCTAAGTTCCTAGAGTTCTCTAACTTCAGATCCCTTTAGAATAAAGATCATCAGGGCTTTCTCTGTTGCCCCTGCCTCCCCTGTTCCCCGATTCCTATACTCCCAGCCTCTTAAGTGTTTTTAAGTGTTTTAAGTTATGGTGTTACACTATAGTGTAACACAATAGAAAAGGGGACAGAAATAGATAGCAAGAAACAGTGATCCAAGTACAAAGAATTCAAAAGGTTCCTAGAGCTTCATCCTGGTTCTTGGTACTTACCCAAGCCTGAACTTCACATGAACTTAATTCTGGTTCCCTTGCTGTATCTAGCACTAGATTGAGCTATCATGTTTCAGTCCTTCGGAATCTGCCTCACCAGCTCTCAATTATGGGGTATGAGATTCGGAGTTTATAAGTTTAGGTCCTTTCTTCCATAGTTGCTCTTGGAATCCCTTTCCCTGACTCACTGTCCATAGCCTCCTACCCGACCCCACCTCCAGCTTCCAAAAGGAAAGACTTATTCCCTATATGGGCCCCCAAAATGACTCCATTCTACACTGGATCTTGGTCTTCCTCTGGGGGTTCATCTAACTCTTGCTCCTTTGGAAGCTCTCTTCTTTTTCCCTTTGCTCTGATTTATTGTTGTTGTTTAGCCATTTTTAAGTTATGTCTGACTCTTTGTGACCCCATTTGGGGGTTTTCTTGCAAAGATAGTGGAGTGTTTTGCCATTTCCTTCTTCAACTCACTTTATAGATGATGAAACTGAGACAAACAGGGTTAAGTGACTTGCCTAGAGGCTATTAAGTGTCTGAGGCTGAATTTGAACTGATGAAGAGGAGTCTTCCTGACTAGACCCACTACTCTATCCACTGCATCACCTGGCTATCCTAGCTTTCCAGAACCTTTATTAGCGGATTTTTTTGGTTCAGTCCTCAAAGATATAATCATTTCTTCTACCTATGTTATTCAGGTCATGTACGCTGGACCTGAGTTTTTGCACATTATTCTGTTGGTGGGTATAAAAAAGGAAAGAGATAGAAAGCTAGGAGGCTCTGCTGCTAGTTTTGCCTCTGCTACTGATTTGGTGTGTAACTGTGATGCAAGCAATAGCCTAACTCCTCCTCCCAAGGGCAATAACCCAACTTCTCTCCTTACCCCACCTTGCAAGTGAAGCTAGTTTTTCCTTAAAAGGGACTGAGACTTTTCTCAAGACTCAGCTGGTTCAGGGGTCTAAAAGCGCAAGATTGTTGATATAACTTCCTCATCATCTGAGGGCAAAGCAGCTGTTATGAGCTGTAGGAGGCTCTAACACTTAATGGGTGAGATGGGTAACTCAGTGAAGGGAGCTTCATTTCATTGAATCAACTCAAGGAATCCTCAATGCTTATCCTCATTGTACATCCTTCTCCTGCTGTGCAGCTAAGCAAATCTCTCATTGTTAATTATTGAATGACTCATGAGTGTCTCATTGTTTTAATATCAAACCTAAACCACCAGGCGAGTAGCCTGAGTCAGATCCAGCCCAGAACTGTAACTTAGAACCAATTACTTAACCTCACTGGGTCTGTTTTCTTTTTTGTAAAGAAAGGTAATTGGACTGAATGATTTCTAATGGCCCCAACAAGTCAACCATTCTTCTTTGTATCTGGATTACCATACCCTTCATGGTTTCTAAACCCAGACTAACTGGATCTCTAGTTCAGAACTTCCATTCCCAGAAGTGCCTACCCTAATAATAATTATAACAATAGCTAAAATATACACACTGCTCCAAGGTTTGCAAAGCACTTCACACACATTATTCATTTGATTCTCACAACAACCCTGATGAAGTAGATATGGCAGGTATTATGATACCCATTTTACAAGTTAGGAAACTGATGATCAGAAAGGGTAAGTGCCTTGAGCATGGTCACATAGCTAATAAGTGTCAGAGGGGGGTTTAAGTCCAAATCTTTCAGTCCAGGCCTCTTTACTTTCTATTACATTGCCTGAGGTCTCCTCCTTTGACCACACTAAGCTATAAGACATATTTGAAAAACAGTAGAGATGGGACACCATTTTTTATCCTGTTTTAAGCATATAACCATTTTTGCTAACTCAGAAGGAATATCTCCAGTCGTATTTCCAGCCTTTTTGCTATTATTTGAGTGTAGGGAACTGGTAAGACACGGAATCCCATAGGTTATCTTTTTCACAATCCACAAATCAGAACTGATTGGGAGTATAGCAATATCATCTTCTTTCATCTCACCTCCTTTCTCATACATATGGGAGAATGCCTTTAAAATGACATGAAGATAAAATATTATAATTTATATTTATTATAATATTATAATTATAATAGCATATTATAATGCTGTTCTTTGTATATGAAGATGATGCTTCTCACTTTTTTTTTAGATCAGTTATTTTGAAATTCCAGAGATTCTTCCATTCTTTCTCATCTGGTTCTCCTTATAAACAATGGGGCGCTGGCTGGAGTAATTAAGATGGTGTATAGTTTGTGGCTAAGGAACAAAGAAAAGTTAACAGACCCACAAGGGAACTGAACTCATGACTTTGGGCTCATTATCACAAGGATAATGAACAAGCTAGCTACAGATTATCGGGAAGGCAGCCCAGGTGAAGATGACTCCCTCAAAGCCATTAAAAAAAACACCCAAATACAGAACAATAACATGTTCTCCAGGTGACAGAACCCATGTGTGGCCTAGCAAAGGGTTTCTCAGCCCTCATTATCTTTCTTCTCCCTTTTTCTGTGCCTCAGAGGGACTCCCAGATAATCAGCTAGAGGATCTGCATTAATGATAGAGGATTCAATCGAGAAAGATCAAGAAATGGCAATGTAGGCATAAAAGTTTTAACTGTAAAATTATCTGACAACAGACTCCAGCATTTCTGCAAACAAACAATATATAACCTCCATGCAAATGACCTGTGACTCTCCTATTTCATATATCTAGGTGTTGTCCTATGAATACTGAAGCTTAATTACTTTAGCCACATAATGAGAAGACAGGATTTATTAGAAAAGACCCTGATGTTGGAAAAGATTGAAGACAAAAGGAAAAGGGGACAGCAGAGGATAAGATGGAGAGATAGTGTCATGGAGACAATGAATATGAACTTGGACAGTGGAGGATAGAAGGGCCTTGGCATACTTTGTGACCCATGAGGTCACAAAGAGTCAGACACGACTGAACGACTGAACAACAACAAGGCACTGTCCTCAGATGGAAATATTTTAAAGACTTGCTTTACTGTCAGAAAACTGACATCGAAACCAATATTGTGGAATTTGATATTTCTTTCTACAAGGCGACTCTTAGCCTTGTTCATCTTCTTGTTCAGTTGTTTCAGAGGTGTCCAGCTCTTCATGACCCCATTTGGGGTTTTCTCGGGAAAGATACTAGAGTGGTTTGCCAGTTCCTTTTCTAACTCATTTTACAAATGAGGAAACTGAGGCAAACAGGGTTAAATGACTTGCCCAGGGTCACATAGGTAGTAAGTATCTGAGGCTGGATTTGAACTCAGGAAGATGAGTCCTCCTGACTCCAGGCCCAGCACTCTATCCACTGCGCTACTTAGCTGCCCTCATCTTTATCTTAGTCATCTTCAAATCCTCCCAGTTTCTAAGTTAAAAGCTGATTTTTTTTTCTAAGCTTAGTGCCATGAACTATTCTGGGGACCGAAAATCCATCTGTGTCCTGCCCTTCCTGTCCTCAGCTGGGATTCAGATGCCACAAGATAAAGTTCATTGATCACACATGATGCAGACTCTTTCACAGCTATAGTTGTTCTGCAGAAACAGAGTTTGATCACCAATATCTTAAAATAAGATAGGAAACTATTCTGGGAGCTGATTGCCCTTGGAAATAGATTTATTTCCCTGTGACTGTACTTTTAAGCAAAACTAGCAATTAGAAAAGATAAAGTTAAAAATGAAATACAAGGATGAACATTTTGCCAAATACACATTTCCATTAGAAAAGAAATCTATAATGTAGTGACTCCACAGTCAGCCTGTTCTCTCCCTAAAAGTCATTAATGAGCTCATTCAAGTGTTTAGAATATAGCACCAAGTGGGGCTCAACCTTGCATAGAACAATGATCATTGCAGATGCAAGCTTAAAGCTCATCGAGACTATAATGAAACCATGATGTTTCTTCCATTTCCAACACAAAGCATTTTGTGAACATTATTCTCATAAATTCTCATTATTCTCATAAATTTATTGGGCAGCTAGGTGGGGTAGTGCCAGGGATAGAGTGCTTGGGCTGGAGTCAGGAAGACCCATCTCCCCAAGGTCAAATTTGGCCTCAGACACTTACTAGCTGTGTGATCCTGGGCAAGTCAGTTAACTGTGTGTGCCTCAGTTTTCTCATCTGTCAAATGACCTGGAGAAGGAAATGGTAAGCCACTCCAATATCTTTCCCAAAAAAACCCCAAAAGGGGTTATGAAGAGTTGGGCATGACTGAAAAAATGACTGAACACACACACATTCTCATAAAGGGCCTGCATGAATACAGAATTCAATTCAACCAATATTTGTTAAATACCTCCTTGCCGGTTATTTCAGCATGGGAAAATAATAATATCAAAATAAGGCCTAGTCCCTCTTCTCAAGTAGCCTACATTGTTACTCATGATTTACAGACATTGAAAGAGACCCAGAGCTCCGGTCAGTAAGGAAATAGTCATCTAGTTGGTAAAATGAATAAGAATGTTGGACATGGAATCATGGGGTCCTGAGTTTGAAGTCTGCCCCAGGTACTCACTAGCTGACTGATTTTGGGCAAGTCACCTGACCTCTCTTAGTCTTAGCTTCCTCATCCATAAAATGGGGATAATAATAGCATCTCACAAGGTGGATGTCAGAATCAAATGAGATAGCATATGTAAAATGATTGCAAACCTTAAAGCACTATAAAATACTATTTATTATCATTAAATAAGTTGGTTCTTGGAAGGAAATTGAGAATTAGTGTATATATACTGATTCCTTTAGCTAAATCAGGAGATTTAGCAGACTCTAGGAGAGTAGTGTCAAACTAGAAAAGAAAAAGATTCCTGTAGGCTGCATATTAATTTATAAAACCACAAATGAACATTATCTATGTTTTTTGTGCTTTTATTTATTTTGTTAAACATTTCCTAATTACATTTTAATTTTTAATCTGGTTCAGGCTTTCCGGCCAACTGTGAATTCAACACCTCTCCTCTAGGATGGCAAAGAGCACAGCCAATGGCCCAAGGAAGTTAATGCGCCAGCCCAAGGTTCAGCAAGTTTGAAAGTCTGTTGCTTCACCTGGTCTTCATATGGCATGAACTCAAGGTCCTTTGCCATCTTGGATGTCCCCTTTGACACACACTCCAACTTATTAGTATTCTTCCTAAAATGTGGTGTGTAGAACTTAACATACTGGTTCATTAAACATGGATTCATTCAACAAATATTTATTAAATTTCAGGCACTCTTCTAGGCCATGATGAAATAATGGCCATGGAAGATGGTGACTTCTCTCAAGGAGCTTACATTCTATCACAAGGAAACATCAGGTATGCAGAAAAGTAGCTATAAAATATATACAAGTAATTTTTTGGGGGGGTTTAGGACATTAGTAACAAGGGGGATGAGGACATGGCTCCTATAGATGGAACTTGAGATGAGTTTTGAAGGAAGATATTGCTTTTCTGAGGAGAAGATAGGGAAGGGCTGCATTCCAGGAATGGGAGACAGCCATCAAAGTAGGGTCTTGTCCTGCAGGGTTTAAGGATTTCGAGGTCATGGTGAGGAAGAAGAGATTTAGGAAGAGTAAGAATCAAGGTGAGATGGAAGGGATAAGAGGTTATGATCAGATCAAGGAATTTCACAGTTTTTAACCATGGAAGTAGAACCCCTATGAGTGATGGTAGAATCAAGGTATGATCATCCCTGTGTGTGAACGAACTCCAACGAAGATGAAGGGTTATGAGAGTCAAGGAAGTTGATGAACTAAGAGGCCAGGAATTGGGGTGGAAAGGAAGACTGTACGCTAAATACTGACCTCTTTGAAAAAGAAGAAGTGGTTTGATGAGGGCATAACACAGTGATAACCGTCACCTCCTAGATGCTCTGTGAGCAAAGTAGAATTGCAGCAGCACAAAAGAAACGTGAGATGCATAAATTTAGACATCTCTACTCCAAACGTTCATAGAGACTATTTGTGCCCAACCTATGGTAGAGCCTTCTGAGCTCTTATCAGTCTGATCAGTCACAGACATGGGCACACTGTATCTGGACCCCAATATACTGATGTCATTTCGGTCCTCTTTGAGTACGAAGGACAACAACCCACCAACTAAACACTATGCCTGTCTTAATGTTGCCTAATATTGTATTAGAATTTTTTGCTGCTGTGTCATTCATTTTAAGCTTGTAGTCCATTACAACCCCTGGGCCTTTTTTTAAGATGAGCTGATGTCTAACTGTGTCTCTTGACTTTCCCTTGCCTACCCCAATCCTAGCCTATACCTTATACTTGTATGGTTGAATTTTTTAACCCAAAGTAAAAATTTACATTTATCCCTATACTATTTCATCTAGTTGAAAGGAATCAATGTTGTGGACTGTCAAAATCCTTTTGAATCGTAATCTTGTCATCCTATATATTAATAATCCCTCCCAGCTTTCTGTCACCTGCAAATCTGATAAGCACACATTTCTATGCTTTTATTCAAGTCACTGATAAAAATGTTAGATGGCTTAGTGAACACTATTTACCTACTTACTCTTGGGGTTTGATGGAAGAAAACTCATTTATTCTGGTTTGTTATGAATAAATATTTAGTTGCACAAAAGTATACTCATTCAAGATTCTAGGAAATTTATTGTTTTCATTTCTTTTTTAATGTCATTTTGGAACAGCGTTACCCTAATCTTATGGTCCTATTCCTTTCAATCAGTTGATATTGTTTTGATCTTTTTCTTATCCTTTCTTGTCTTTTGTCTTATCCTATCTTCATGTGTTCCTCTTACCCTTCTTTCCCCCTTTGAGTTGGCTGATAATTTGGCTGGGCCATTGCCAGTCAATTTGACTTATGTCTTGCCACTGGACTCTGATGATTCTGGAGGAGAGAGTGAGGCTGATGACTTTTCACAGGCTTGCCTCACTTAAATCCAATTCATTTGCAAGTCATCACCTTCCTGATTTCATTGGTCCTCTTCAAGAACAAAGGACAAACAACTCAAATGGTTGACATTTTGTACTTGCATTTCTTGATTTATTCTATAAGGATGTTCATTTAAAGTTAGTTGTTGCCCAACCCCTGGCAGTTCCAATGGTGACCTTTGACTTCTTCTCTTACTATCTTGTTCCTATCTTTCCTAGATTTTCCACTGCCTTCCTGTTAATCTACCACTGTCGAGCTTTTACTTCCCTAACGGACATCCCTACAAGTTTTCCCTACTCACTTTTCAGAAGAGGGATAGTACAAAGTTTCTTACCATGGAACTTGGAGCACAGATTACATCAGCCTTGCAAAGCAATGCAGTATAAAATATTTAAAAATCTATTTTTCTAACCCAGTTCCCATATTTAGAACCAAAGGAATGAAGACAACCCTTTTTGTGTCTTGCCTAACTTAAACTATTACTCTCAATGCACAAGGCGAAGGTTTTCTAAGGATGGGATTATAATGCTTTTGATCCATTTTAAAAAAGAGAAATCTTTGGAACAAATAGGATATAAGGTTTGACTGAAAATATCTCTGAGTCAGTTTTTTACTTAATACTAAATCCATCAACTCATCCGGCCTTCAGGAGGGGAGTGTTTCAGGGGAAAGAGCACTATGTGTGAAGTCAGAAGACCTGGGTTCAAATCTTATCTCTGACTCATGCTATCTGTGTAAGCCTGGGCAAATCCTTTCATCTCCCTGGGCCTCAATCTTATCATCTGTTAAATGAGGGCACTGCACTAGTTGACCTCTGAGACTAATCCAGGACCCTAGAGTAAGGGCAGTAGCCTTATATCCTACAGGCTGTTGGAAGAAGGATGAAATTACCTGAAAACTCCCAACTCCTTCTAGGACTAAGACTTTGCTTCATGGCCTGGCACATTTCTTTGTATAGCATTAAGGAATCTGGTGCCTGGATGTATATGAGACTACTTACTGCACAAAGACAGAAAAGAATGGGCCTATCAGATTAGAGTAGCCTCATATCAGAAAGGTGCACAAGAACGATGAGAAAAAGGAAAAACCCAGAACTATGCTCTTGGATCAGAATGCTATTTGTTCCCTTGAGCAGATATTAAAAACAAATGAGAGTAAAGGAGTTTTGTTTGGTCAATCCTCTCTTCTCCTATGTATAAGAATATCCAGAGCAGTGTTAGGAAATTAATCCTTTCTTCTCTTTTAGAGAATCAAGCTGATGGAGCCTTTACTATCATTATAAGCTTATTATAATTGCTATTTGGCAATATCCTTAAATGCAACAAATTTAACTCTGATACAAGATTAAAATTATTTGAATGGCAAAATAAGTTGCATTTTTTTCTCTCAAGAATAATCACAACAGCCCATAATTATGTGGTGTTTTGTGGTTTAGACAGAACTTCTTCACAAATGAGGAAGACTGTACAAATACAAGTTCTACTTTCATAGACATGGAACAGAGCCTCACAGAGGTTAAATGATTTATGCATAGTTACTAATGATTGAAGTAGAGACTTGAACCCAAGACTGCTGACACCAAGTCCTGTGGAACTCTCTGACTAAATCTCATTAAACAATACAATGGGAGTGAATTGTTTCATTAAATAAGTGAAGACTTTTAATAAGGCCATAGAGTCATAGCTCTAGAACTGCAAAGGAAGCCAGAGGTTACCTAGTCTGACACCTTCATTTTACGGATAAGGAAGGTGACACCCGGGTAAATTAAGTGATGAGCTAGTCTGTGCAAGAATTAAGCTCTTTGTTCAGAAGTTGAGACATTTACCCAGATAAAAGGACATTAAACCAAATTGTTCAGTCCTATAAATATGGTCATGATATTGAATACTTGTTCATTGGAATTCTGTGAAAAAGGATTCATTCTATCTGTTACACAAATATTTATGCTGATCATGATAACTTCAGGCACTGTTAAGAGTATGAGATGCCTTCTGATTAAAAAAAAATAAATTATGTTCATGGAACAGTTTTATTTTATTTTGTTATAGTCTAATTCTTTGACAACTGGTATCTGTATATGACACTTATGGTAGCTTCACATCAGTGTGTGTGTATGTGGGAAGCTTCACCTGGAAAAGTTCTAGCACTGAAAAGCACATAGACATCAATTTATTCAACATAGTAGAAGTAATGGCTAATTCAACCTTATTAAGAATTAAATTTTTTAAAAAATGCAGTCTTTTTGTTCAGTCATTTTGATGAGATTGGGATCTGGACCCCAGAAGGGAAAAACCCTGGACTTTCCCACATGGCCAAATCTCTGGCGTTCCCCTGGGAAATGACAGGGTTATGTGCCCACCATCCAGTTTGAAAACCCTTAGATTTTTAGATTCTCTTTACCTCCCTTCCAAAGCTTCCACCTTGCCTTTTGATCTTATTCAATGAGCTTTCCTTCCTGGCCCCCAAAAGAACCTGGCTTCAATTTGTCTACCAGTCCCAAGAAAACCTTAAAGTTTTAGAAACTGCCTTATTTCCCTTTAAAAGCCCTTTGAAAGCAAAATTCCCCCCTTCCAGCTCCCTTCATTATCTATTCTCATTGTCTGTTCAAATCTCTCAGACATTCCAAACGGAAATTCTCACCTGGACCCTTTTCTTTATCACCTCCCCCTTTCAACTGGCCTCTCATTGTGGCTACACCCAATCTCCCTTCCATTGTTTTGCATTCCTGACCATTTCCCACCCTTAATCCTAGCTAGGCAACACGAGGTCCACGACCCAGGAGTTCTGTTCACCTCAGCTTACTAGCCACTCCCATCCAGATCTCCTTAGACCCCTCCCCCAGTCTTTCTGTATTTAAGATTCACCCCAGCCCCCATTCTGATGCTGGGAATTTCTCATGCCCCCAGAGGCTGAGATTCTCATGCCTGCTGGTTGCCTGGCCTGACCACCTTACCCCCCAACCCCTATTCTGAAGCTGAGAACCTCTCACCTCCAAAGGCTGAGATTCTAAAGCCTGCTAGTCCTCACGGGTGTGATCTAGCCTACATGCTTTATCGTTAATAAACTTTTTCTCTGGCTGGAAGAAGATCTGGGTTGAATTCTTTCAGGCAAATTTGATGCTGCGATCTGGGGCTTTTTTCCCAGTGCCCCAAAACCTCCCACAATCTTGGGGTGCCTTTGTGCATCTAAGAGCACCCCAAACCCCGCTGCCACTTCTTCAATTTCAGTCGTGTCTGACTCTTTGTGACCCAATTTGAGGTTTTCTTGGCAAAGATACTAAAGTGTTTTGCCATTTCCTTCTCCAGCTCATTTTACAGATAAGGAAACTGAGGCAAACACGTTTAAGTGACTTACCTTGGGGCACACAGCTAGTAAGTGGCAGAGGCCAGATTTGACCTCTGGAAGATGAGTCTTCTTGACTTCAGGCCAGGCACTTTATCCACCATGTTCTAACTCTTCTCCCCCTCCCCCAAATGCAATAGGCCATATAAAACCAATTATGCATAGAGTTGAAATAACTTGCTGTTCCATGATACATATTCCAGAATCAGCTTTTATACATTGTCAGACTTTCATCTCTGTCATATAGATAACATATCATTTGTATATATGTGAAATGGAATTTAATAATTATAATTATTTGTCATTGTACAAAAATCCTAACAGCCTAAGTGTCCAATAATTGAAGAATGGTTGAACAAACTAGAATGTCAATATAATGAAATGTCATAATGAAATAAAGATGGATAAATATAAAGAAATGTAATGGAATACAAAGAAATTTAATATAAATAATACATAATATAAAGGAATCTGAAGCTAATTTGGAAGACAAAGAGGTAGCTATAGAACTGGGCTTGGTCTCTGGGAGAACTGGGTTGAATCCCACTACTGTGGTATCCTGGCCATATGACCCTGACCAAGTAATTTAATCTCTCCTCAGCATCCCAGGCAATTCCCTAAGACTATACATTGCAGAAAAGGGGATGATCTGCATTGGAAGAGGAAGTTCCACACTGAGAATTCCCTATTTACACTGGTGGAATTACAAATCCTGCCTGCCCCCCAAAAGAAATAATTCATTATGAGTAAATCAGAAACAGTAGAACAGTATTCATACTAAGAGTATATCTATACATAAGAATATATGCAGAAATATAACGATGGATATAGAAAAACTGCCCACTGATAAGTTTTATTTTTCTTTCAAACTTTAAAAACATTGACTGGAAGTCATTCCTCTGTATTCTCTTCCATACATTCTGCACCTTTTAGATTATGAGGCTCTTTATGGTGGAGAGAGTGTATTTTAAATTCTTGTTATAGACAGTCATTCTGCAGTTCATTTGTTTATTTGATTTTAAAATCTATACTGGAGAAACAAACCATCCTGGGGGCATTATGTTTTTATTGTTGCTAATCCTTTGTAGGGACAACTGGTCTCCTTGAACTTAATTGTTTTCAAATCCAAGGGTTTTTTTGTTTTTGTTTTTTACACAAACTCAATCTTGCTTTTCACCCTTCTACACTCTTCTCTACAAAGTGTTTATTACCATTTATAATGATGATGCATACATTCTTTAAATGGTTGTCCCACCTGGAAGTTGAAAGAAAATCAAAGGTCATTCTGTCTTTAGAATCGAGAGACCTCTCTGCTGTAGGGATCCCACGGCATTTTTAATGAGACAAAATCCTGAGCTAAAACTTCTTTCTTTTCTTAATATGGAAGGAGCATTATGCTGGGCAGCCTCTGCCTGGTGACATCCTTAAGCATCCTCTATAAGGAAAAGCACTCCAGAAATGAAAACATTTTTGTGAACAGCTGAAATGAGTTTCCATATTTTAAATTAAGTTTTTCAAAGCTTTGTAAAATAGATTTACAGTGCTTGTGCACATCGTTGAAGCTCTGAGATTAACTTGGGAAGGGAAATACAACAACAACAACAAAGTGTGATATTCCAAAGAGGAGCTCAGTATGATACTGTGACATCAGGTTTTCTGTTTATCCCTAAGGCTGATATTGCAATGACTTCAAGGTTTGATGGTACTTTTTCTTTTCTTTTCTTTCTTTCTTTCTTTCCTTTTTTTTTTTTTAAGATGCTGAGCAGCAGGCTAATGGCTGCGCAGCAGGGTGTAAAGACAGCAGAAAGCCGGGGAATCAGATGTGAGTCTATTCCTCGGAGATATCCTGCTAGGACGGAGCTAACTAACCAGGGCTTCTCATGGGGAACATGCTCTGATGCTTCTCTGGCCACTCTGGCTTCTTGTACTCATGTGGATTAAAACGCTCCCACAGACAAATCATTACTTTTACATGATATGACCCCTTTCTTGAGGGGGGAAAAAAACTTTGAAGCAGTAGGATGGGAAAAGCTCAGCCATTTTCATACAGTATAATGCAATATATGTGACTATCACTCCTCCTTACTGAGCTTCAGGGGGGCTGAATCTTTGTATGTGCCCCCTAGTTTGTTGAGGGGGCACAGACACTTCCTGCTCCATGTGGCTCTATCGTTATTATGAATGAAGTCAAAATGTGCCTACAAGTCCTTTAAAAAATTTTGTTTTACATTTTTTCCAACAAACTTACAAGTCAGCCACCGAGATTGCCAGATGGCTCATTCCTTCAAGTAATCTCTTGCAAAACTAATTTATTTTGATTTGATTCTCTGTTAGAATTACAGGTTAATGGAGAACCGCTGTCAGAGATTGAATTTGTATTATAGTAATGGGGCTAGATGACTTAGACGGTTTGGTGGACAGTGCTGGGCCTGGGTTCATGAAGTTTTAGTCTTTACAGCCTTGTCTGACTCTTCATGACCCCATTGAGGTTTTCCTTGGCAAAGATACTGGAGTGGTTTGCCATTTCCTTCTCTATCTCATTTTATAGATGAGGAAACTGAAGCAAACAGGGTTAAGTGACTGGCCCAGATCACCCAGATAGTAATTGTTTGAGGTCAGATTTGAACTCAGGGATATGAGTCAATGTATGAGACCATATTTGAACTCAGGTTGATGAGTCTTCCTGACTCCAGGCCCCGTGTTTGATCCACTGAGTCACCTAGCTGCTCTGGATTCAAGAAGCTGACATCCATATAGCTCTCTAAGGTTTATGAAGCATTTTGCATACATTAACTCATTTCACCCTCCCAACAATCCTCTGAGTTACTATCCTTGAGAGATTATTATCCTTGCTTTAGAGATAAGGAAACTAAAGCTCAGATGAGGTAAAAATGACTTTCCCAAGGTCACACAGTTAATAAGTGATGGAGGTAGGATATGGACAAAGGTCTCTTGTGACTCTAGCTCCAAAACTCCACTCAATGACACTGTTCAACCAAAAAAGTTCATTCCCAAATGACTTATTTTAAAATTTATTTATTTATTATTAATTATTAATTAATTAATTAATTGAAAATTAGTGACAATAAGTGACTAAGCCCATCTTTTGACAACAACACTCTTCTAATAATGGAAAAGTATGGAATCTAGAAGATTTTGCAAATGATAGAATAGTAGTCTTTGAAGAATGAAAGGCTATTGTCACTCAGAAGGCAATGGAGAGGTGCATGGTGGGCCATATCAGGCAATAATATACTACAAATGAAGAGGTGCTCACGATATGCAGGGTATAAGATGCCATCGGAGAAATGTATAACCAGTGGGGTAAAAGGGATGTGGTGAGAGGGAGGACTAACTGGTGAACAGTCCATGTATTCCACTGGAAGGGCCCCAGTAGATTGGATAGCCTTCCCCATGGAGGGTTTATAGGAGGACATTACAAGACTTGCATGGGATGGCATGACAATGACAGGTTGTGACCCAGAGAATATTCCTATATTGCTAACAGAGCTGAGAGAGAGTCTAGCTACTACTTTCAACGTCACTCAGGCCCCTTCACCACAATCTTCTTGTTTTTGTTGATCCCAAATTAGAACAGTGACCATGTATCCCTCCAAGTATCAAAATCAATGAGAAACCAATCTCAAGAGGGTTAACATTTTCATCCAATGTTAAGATATACAGGTAAAAAAAATGAGACCTTTCTTAACAAACATTACACATTGCTCATTAAACAGCAACAAGAACAAAGAAACTCCACACTTGCTTTTAGTGTTTTAAACAGAAGGAACAATTGAGAAGGAAAATTTCAGCAGAGAGTGATTTATGGAAGGGCCATTGATAGAAGACTGAAGCTATGAGCCTGGTACCTGGTCAACCACATGGACATTTGATCTCTTGTATTTTTAATCTCTTGTATTTTTAATCTCTGGCATTTTAATTTGTCCATCAATAAAACAAAAGTCATAACAGCTGCTCTACGTGGAAATGAAAACATACATGCAGAGTAGTAGCAGAATTATTTTTTAAGCTCAAGAACCTGGTTATTCGAAATTTAGATTCCAGAATTTTAGATAGGTAGAATCTCATCTCCTTGAGTTCAAATCTGGCTTCAGACACTTACTAACTAGCTGTGTGACCCTGGGCAAGTCACTTAACCCTGTTTGCCTCAGTTCCTCATCTGCAAAATGAGCTGGAAAAGGAAATCGCAAACCACTTCAGTATCTTTGCCAAGAAAACCCCGGATGGGGTCAGGAAGAGTTAGACACCTCTGAAATGATTGAACAACAACAAAAATACTTTTTACCAGAAGCCCTCACAATACTTAAAAAGAAATAAAGAATGAGCAAAGAGATCTGTGTCACTCTGCTGAAAAGGGTCAGGTGATTTGATAGTGACAAACACCTGAAGACCATTTTCAACATTTATTATAATTTAAGTCAAAAGAATGTGCTTATATTCATGTATAGCAAGTCAGAGTGCCAGGTTAATGCTCTTAGCAGCCTCCCAAACCTAACCTAGGGAGATAGATCAAATAGTCAGGATTTTGTGTATATCAGTCAATCAGTAAACATGCATTTATTAAGTAATTATTTTGTGTAGGAGGTCATGCCTATGTTGGTCCTCAGGAACTCCCATCTTAACTGAATATAAGTTCCTTCAGGGCAAGGAGTTGTATCATTTTTGTCTTTATAGTCCCAACACCCGACACATAATAGACAATACTAGTTGGTTCATGGGAATTGTATTGTCTCTGTCTTGAGGATGTTATATGGCTTATTGCATCTGAATTTGAGCATTCCTGGGATGAGAAAGAGGCAGCTCTTATAGAAAATCTCATTAGACTGACTAATCAATAGGGACTAGATGTGTGATATCATTGAGATATGAAACTTCTAAGCAAAAAAACCCCCCCAAAACCCGGAAAAAACAAACTCCTTCCACCAACACTGATGGGTAGTCAGTCTATGACTGATACTCTCTGAGAGCTGCCTGAAACCTGGAGAGCCTAAGTGACTTTGCCAAGGTCTCCTAACTACAATATGTCATAGACAGGACTTGAAGGCAGGTCTTTCTGGCTTTCTGAAGCCACCTCTTCTACACCATGCTACTGCTCATCATTATTGACTCATGACAAGGACTTAGCTGAAGTTGAATAAGTAAATATGACTAAGGACAATAAAGTGATCCTGTCCAAATGGAGTTATAGAGTCAGAACTTTATTTTTTATAAATAGAATAACAGAAATAAAAGTAGATGTTACTAGTGTGTGGTGTTTTTAATTCCAGAACTTTTTCCACTCAATGCTTCAATTTTTAAAAAGAACAAGGATACTTCATGCTCTTTATATTTAGACTATATCTATTTTTAGGTTCCCTTTCAACTTTGCACTTCAGATTTCATTTTATTACTGATTCAATGGATAATTTAAAACTCAAAGAATGAATATGCATCAGTTATTTATAGCTATTAGAGAAACGAAATTTCCATCTTCATGACAGCTCTTTTTCCAGGTTAATGTGAAAAAGCCAAGCTATCTCAGAAGTACTAAAAATGAAGGAGTAGATAAGACTTAGGAATAATGGCTGCAGAGTCTTTTCAAAAAATACAATGTTTGTTAATGGAAGTTACATAGAGTGAGAAACTAAATAGATTTTGCTCTCTCTACATGGGCTTTTCACTCTGAAATGAAAATGAGGCCCAATCTGATTTGCACTAAGTAGGGGGTAAAGAACAAACCAGGTTTTCCTTTTCCAAATGAATAAATAGAAATAAAACTAAATTGTCAGTGTACACTGAGCTGTCACTGCTAATATAAGAGAGCCTTCCTTTCTCCCAAATAAGCTAGATCCCCAAAGTGGTGCTTGAATGGAAGAGTTCACTATTGTCTTTACTTCTGAAGTGAAGACATAGGGGGGATGGCTTTGATTCAGCCAAACTATTTATTATATTATTATATTATATTTATATAATTATATAATATGTTATACCGATATATCATATTAAAATGCAATTGTCAAACATAGTTTGGTGACATTAATAATAATGATAAGAAAAATAATATTAAAAATATTTATTAAAGAACTCGGAGCACTTTTCAAAGCACTTTACAAATATCTCATTTGAGTCTCACAATAACTTCATGAGATACACTAGGGGCTATCTGTGTTAAACTCATTTTACAGGAAACTGAGGCTCAGAGAGTTTGAATGACTTGCTCAAAGAAACATGGCTAATAATAATGGCAAACCGTTCCCAATGTCTTTGGCAAGAAAACTCCAAATGAGGCCATGAAGAGTCAGACACAACTGAAAACCACCAAACAACAACAAAAAAAATAGTTTTCCCCCTAAAAATCAATGAAGAGAAGAGATGCCATAGCAGAACCATCCTTGTGTTCAACAAGTATTTCTTCAGAGGTAGGGATTTGAGTTCAGATCTTCCTGACTCCAAATCCATCCCACTTGTTTCAGGCACTCATAAAATCATAGACCATAAAGCTAGAAAGGACTACAAGATATTATCTTACCTAGCCCTTCTCTCTTAAAATCTATTTTGCAGATGAGACAATATAGGCTTTGAGAGAGACTGTTAGTGACCTGCCCAAGGTCACTAAACAGCAGATAGGGAATGGGAATCAGTTCCACTGACTCCTTATCCCATTGGATGTTCAGTATTCTGAGAAAAGAGAGCAAATCAAGTTTCAAGCACTACAAAAAGGCCCTGAAAAGTTTTGAGAATATCCAGGTTTCCAAGGCTATTATATCTTACTTTTACTTTCCTAGGTGAGATAGGGCTTTCAGACACTCATATGCAAAAGTTACCTGATACAGAGGCATGCAGATGCTATCGATCCATTCCAATTGTAACCGAGGCAGCTCATCTTTTCGGTTTCGATCAAAAATAGCCTACAATGAAGGGGAAAAAGAAACCACACACACATTTTATTACACATAGGTATTTTACACATGCTTCATCTAATCCTTTGTAGCCATGATCCAATTTTTACAAACTGAACCCTTCACAGATCACAACCAATCTTGACACTCATGTACACACACATCTTATTCTTTTTTCTAGGATGAAAAATAAATGATTTTACCTGTTTTTTTAATGAGATTTGTAAGCCAAATTTATTTGAGTTTTATAGCATGTAACTACTTGGGGCCAACAATATTTACAAATATGGGAACTCCTGCTAAAATCAAGTCAGTAGGAAGTAGGTACCCAGTTTAAGGGGAGGGCATGGATTTTAGTACCATGAAAATACAGCAGGTTTTCATTCTAAGTATGAGGTGAAATAAAGTAGAATGGGATACGTTGGCAAAGAGCCCTAAATAGATGCTTTGTCTGAAATAAAAAAAAATTTACATTCACCTACTTCATGGGAGGTTGTTAATTTGTCAGCTTTTATTATTATCAATACCTTATTTTATATGTTTATTAGAGGGTTTCCTTCCTTCATAGAATTTCCGAATTTACATCTTTGGAATGAGGACTTTAAGCTCGCCTTTTTCAGCTCCATGTCTAGAAAGCCCTACATAAATGAAAAGGTCTTTGGACAGACTAGGTATTACTAATTTGAAGAAATTAAACTTTTCTGCCTCTAGGGAGAACAATGAAAAGCCTGTACTTAGTCAATTGTGTAATTTCAGTTACTGATAACACTGATAATGTCTGATAATATTTTACCTTTCTCCAAATACTCTGCTGGCTCCTCCTGAGCTTGCTAAGCCTCGCTGGTCTGCCTTCGAACATAATCAATTTATTATTTGAATAGTTTTATTAACACCCTGTCCTGCCAGTATGCACCTCTCATTTCCCTGTACCATACCACTTGTCTTTGGATTCTGTTTCCATAAAATTTTTAAAAAATATATCTTGCTTTGCTTAACCTGAGAAATTCTTTCTGTTCAGATCAGACTTGGACATGTGGTAATCAATAATGTTTGACTGCCTTTCTCTTCTCCCCGACTTTGTTGGGTTTGAAGTCAGGAAGATGAGTCTTTCTGAATTCAAATCTGGACTCCGACACTTGCTAACTGTGTGACCCTGAGCAAATCACTTAACCCTATTTCCCTCAGTTTCCTCATCTGTTAAGTGAGCTACAGAAGGAAATGGCAAACTCCAGTAACATTACCAAGAAAACCCCAAATGGGGTCACAAAGAATCAGACATGACTGAACAACAAAGTAAAGAAAACTCCACATTTATATTGGTGCTTCCTTAAATACACTAATCTCAATCTTCTTACATCCCATGGCTTACTTCTCCACTCCATCTCAGTCAAGCATAGGAATGACCCTATCCTGTATTTCACTATTACTCACAAGTGTTCCACTTCCATGATAAAACACTGCCATTTCTCTGACCATAACTTCCTATCATTCCATCTCTCTCTATGACTCATTCCTTCCAAACACCATCTTTGCCCTCACTGAGAACTAAAATTCTTCCACATCTCAATGTTTTCTCAAGCTTTGTCACCACCCCTGTCTCCTGCTCCCACGTACTCTTTCCTCTTAACTCTCCCCTTTTTGCAGATTCCCTATTTCTATCAATGCCACCACTTTTCTTTCAGTTTCTCATCTTCATTACCTCAATGCTTATTCTCAACTCCTTATTCTTCCTGGTCTGCTCAGGACCAACCTAGCTTGGTTAAGAAATTGTCATCCCCAGAAGGCTGGTCACCAGGGCAGCTGGGTGGCACAATGGAGAGAGCCCTGGGCCTGGGGTCAGGAAGACCTGATTTCAAATCCAGACCCAGACACTTACTGTGTGATCTTAGACAAGTCATTTACCCTCTGTTTACCTCAGTTTCCCCATGTGTAAAATGGAGATAATAAAAGCACCTACCTCCCAGGTGAGGTAATCAAATTGTGAGGATCAAATGAGATAATAAATGTAAAGTGCTTAGCATGGTGCCTGGCACATAGTAGGTACTATTTAAATGCTAGCTATTATCATGAATTTATTCAACTATTGCCACTCATGAAGACCTTCTGACCTATGTCAGGAGAGGCCTACCTACCTACACTGGTGAAATCCTGGGTCTTTTGAGTTATCCTAACAGGGATGGGGAACCTGGGGTCTTGAGGCCACATTTGGCCATCTAGGTCCTTGGGTGTGGCCTTTTGACTGAGTCCAAGTTTTACAGAACAAATCCTTGTATTAAGGGGATTTGTTCTATGAAGTTTGGATTCAGTCAAAGGGTAGCACTTGAGGACCTAGAGCACCACATGTGGCCTTGAGGATGCAGGTTCCCCATCCCTGTCTAATCTGACAAGAAAAAATGAAGATGAAATTTGGTAATTGTTTGCATGCCTTCCTAGTGCTGTCATGGAAGGCCTCAGCCAATCAGCCTCATTATAAGGGTCAGTTTCTCTTCCTGTGACACTTTGTGAAGAAAGAGTCTCATTTAGACTTGGGTCAAATTAATTACATTCATGCCTTTCAGATAATCCCTTTACCTGAGCCTACAGACAAAGGCTCCTTAGCTCTGCTTCATTGCAGCATCCAGCTCTACAACGCTGGCAATTTACTCATATTTTTCTCATTTAATTAAATGACCTGTGGTATTGCTGCATTGTAAACCCTTCAGTTGCTGCCTGGGAAGCAGTTTTTAAAAGGAAAAAAAAACCTTCTGAAAGTGTGTGCAGTTGAAAGCCACTTGGGTCACGCATAGCCTTCAGACATAAACGCTGAGCACTTCAGTCCAAGAGCTTTATTTCTGTAATCAAACTCAGTCACACTGCCTGAGGCCTCTCATAGCACACACCCCCATCCCACTCCCCTCCTTTTTTACTTCTCTTGTGAACTTGTCACATTCTGCCTCTTATAATAATATTGAATCTCTCTCCTCCACTCTGTTAGACTGTAAGTACCTAGAGAACAAAGGCTTGGTTTTACTTATTTTTTGTATCCTCCCCTCTACACCAAAAAGAGAGGGATCTAACATTGCTTTGCCCATAATAGAGGCTATTTATTGGTTATTGGATTTGAATTCTCTCTTACAGTTACCAGCTCCATGGTTCCTGCAAGGAAGTAGACTTTTTATTTTTTAAACTGATGTGAAAATAATAAAATTAGTGACTGCTTTGAAAACTAAAATAATTCTGGTCCATGTGTAGAAATCTATTTGTATGTAGATGGACTTTTAGAATCAATTAATATACTAATAAGCATTTATTAAACACTTACTGGGGCAGATAGATGGCACAGTGGATAGAGCACTGAGCATGAAGTCAGGAAGACTCACGTTCCTGAGTTCAAATCTGACCTCAGACATTTACTAGCTATGTGACCCCGGGTGAGTCACTTAATCCTGTTTGCCTCAGTCTCCTCATCTGTAACATGAGCTGGAGAAGGAAATGCCAAACCACTCCAATATTTTTGCTAAGAAAATCCTAAATGGGGTCATGAGGAAACAACTCAACAATAAAGCACCTACTATGTTGCAGGTACTATATTAAGCATTGGGGCTACAAATACAAGGATGAAAGTCATTGCCTTTAAAGGGCTTCTATTCCATCAAGGAAGATAATGCTTATACTTATGACCTGTGTGACTTTAACTTACCTGAGCCTTAGTTTCTCTTCTGTGTAAAATGAAGGGTTGAATGAGATGGGCTTTGAGGTTCCTTCCAGCTCTAAATCTATAATCTATGTCACGTAAATAAATGAAAGAACATACATGCCAAAAACAAAGTACTTCTGGAGGTCAGGCATTAGTAGCCAAGGCCAAGTGGAGACTAATTGAGGAGGCTGTGCTCGAGCTGATCTTTGAAGGGAGCTGGTGAGTCTAGAGCCCTTCCAGGCAGGAGCAGTCCCAACCCATTTGGAGTAAAAAGCTCGACTCAACACAAGCTTAGTATAGTGCCTGGCATATGGGAGGTACTTAATAAATGTTTATTGATTGATTGACTATGATTGATAAGCAGAACCAACAAATCTCCATCCTCTGGGAACTTGTTCTGTTGAATTTTCTCTGTCTTTTAATGCCATCAAAACCAAGACTCCCTATGCCCAGATTTCCCACAAATCATAAATACCTCCCAACAGCCAAGTTACTGCATTTACTTTGCTTCACAGAGATAACTGGTGTCTTTTTCACTAAATTTGCGTATGATCTTGACTTGCATGTTAGAATCTAGCAAGAGTCAGGTTGAGAGGGAAGAGTGCTTTCTGTACTGATGTATTGACAAGAGGATTCTTTCTGAATGCTCGGGCACAAAATGGGTATAAAGACACTGTTCACTCTCCAGGATCATCCATCTTTGGGCTTCTGAGTGTCACTCAGACTTTAATAAACATATATAATGCCCTTCTAAGACAGGAAAGGGGTGGGGGCAGGTAGGTGGTGCAGTGGATAGAGCACTGGCCCTGAAGCTAGGAAGACCTGAGTTCAGATCCAGCCTCAGACCAAACACTTGACACTTACTAGCTGTGTGACCTTGGGCAAGTCACTTAATGCCAATTGCAAAAAAAAAAAAAAAAAAAAAAAAAAAGACAGGAAAGGATTGTGTGGGGGGGTATGTACTCTACATTTTTAAAACTGAGAAATGAAAGAGATATGAAAGGACTTACTTATGATACTAGGAATTCAGTAAGAGAGAAACAACATTGAGAATGCCTAGTTCTTTACTATAATCATTTGCCTTGGTTTTCTCCTCCTCAAGGCTAGAGACTTTGTCTTTCATCTTTTTTCTTTCTTTTAATTTAAAATTTGGAATTTAATAAATACCAAATAAAATTTCTATTTACATAGTTGAGCAGAAAAAGAAGATTGTACATGAAACTGTGATTATGTGAAGCTTGCTTTTTCTTTTAAAGTATATAATATATTCAACATGTAAACATGTAACTTTCAAAGCTGTCTTGATTGCTTGTGATTCCTTCTATTTTGTGAATTTAAAAGTGCTATTAAATTTAAAAAAAATCCTTCCTTCTTTCCTTCCTTCTCAAAATAGCAAGCATTTACTAAGCCAGTGCCACACATAGTGCATTGTTCTAGGGTCTGAGGATGCAAAATGAAAAATTAAATTGTCCCTTTCCTCAAGGGGCTTATATTCGACTTCATTTTCTTTTGTATTAGTCAGACAAGTATTTATTCAGTATCACCTGTGTGCCACCTTGCCCACAGTCCTATATCTCTACTTCTTGCTGGCTACACTACAGGGCTTTCTAGGTGCTAGGTAAATGCTTGTTGAGAAACTTTCTGCCCTTGTTTCCCTTACTCAGAACATTTGGAGAAATTGCCCTTTGGTAGCTGTGTCTAAATTTAGATTCTTCAACTTTCAAACCTGTTTCTCCCCATTTATTTACCCTCTTGCTTTCAGCTACTTGATAGCTGAGAGATTCATTTTCTGATTCAGTTTCATAAAAATAAGAATAAACTTACTGAAGGGGTGAGTTTGAGTTCAGCTCTCTCTCTGTCTCCTTGTTCAAAGAACTCACTGGTTACTAGTTCAGCCACCTGAAAAACACCAGCATTTTAATTCTTTTTTTTTTGGTGGACATTTTTAGTGAACAATATAAATTATTTCAACCTTGGCATAGCTCAAGCTTACAACATCTACCTTCCCAAAGTAGGAAAGCATGGTAACCTCTTATAGTTGGGGGCATTACAGAATACACCAATGGCAATGCCTTTATTATCTTAACCAATCAGAACATTTTAAAAATGCTTCCTCTATGCAGCTATGTAGAGAGACTTTATCTCCACAGTCTTGCTTCCATACTGGGGTTGAAATATTAGGCCCACATGTCATAGTGTAGAACAGGGGTGGGGAACCTGCATCTTCAAGGCCACATGTGGCCGTCAACGTCCTCAAGTGTGATCAGTCAGTTTGGATTCAGTCAAAGGGCTGTGCCTGCTGCAGGTTACCCACCCCTGGGAATATCTTCTGGTAGAGAAAGCAATCAAATAACAATTTAGGTAAGCCATTATTATTTTCATATAGGTTATTTTACCTAATGGGTCATCCATAGCATATTTACATCCCTGATTGGCTTCCTTCTGCTCCAGAGAACCCTTTCAGGTGACTTCTCCCAGACTTATTTTAAGCATACCGAGACAATGATAACTACAGAACATGCTCTTATAATAGGAGGCTATAAAGAACTAACACCTACCTTGTGGGTTAGGTATATTATATAGTAGTCTTTTATAACACAGAATTGTCATTTTGGTGGGAACATAATTTGAGATGTGGTCTATCCAAATTCACAGAAGATGCATTTTAATACCAGACTGACCAAAATGTTACCCACAAGTTAAATTTGCTACATAAACACATTTCAAAGTTGAATACTCCACTTCTTTGGATTATCTGCTCTTTGGAATTCTGCATGACAAGGGTTCCCTTCCATGAGTTTGGATGATTGAGAGTTGATTAGTTGATTAGAATGAGACATTTCTTCATCAAGCCGTAGGGATAGTTTCTGGGAAATTTTGGTGTTAAGTGAGGTAGCATGTCCTTTCAATAATGTGCTTGAAGACTTGTGATTAAAAATTCTGAAATGACTGAACAAGAAGAACAAGAAACATCACTAAGCATAGGGAGAAGCAGAAAAAGATCTCAAGCTTGGCAGGCTGAGCCAAGAAAGATCCCGGACTTCAAGGGAAGCAGGAAAACAATCCCAAAGTCCACGTTCCTTTAGTTCTGCCTTGCTCACTTGAGCCTCTCATTTTGAGACTTCTTAAAAGATATACTACATAGGTCTAGCAAAGTAAGAGGATCAGTAAATTCTGAGAATCAAGACAATCAATATGCCTTTTACTTAACAGTCTTTTCTCAATCCTAAAATACTACTATAATCAAAAAAAAAAAAAAAAAAAAAAAACAAACCCTGCAAACCAGAAAGGTTTGGCCAGACAGGTCAGATATAATATTTCTAACAAGGAAAATTTTGAGTCAAACTATGGCATAAAACCATTTGGACTTTATGTGTAAGATACATAGACCTTTCTTTTTTCTCTGCCTTTGAATTCTCTGAATTTGTAAGCTATCGTATCTTTTTTCTGATTTTTTTTTCAATTAACAAGTATTTATTTTCTGTCCCTTCTACCTCCTACCCACTTCCCTGGGGGGAAAAAGAAAAGAAAAATCCTTGATATATATACATACACACACACACATAAAAATGTGTGTGTATTTATATCTATATATCAAGGGTTTCATATGTATGTATATGTGTATGTATGTATGTGTGCATATATGTATTTGTGTGTATGTGCTTACATATCTATATATCTACATACTTATCTATCTCAAGCAAATCAAATTTCTGCATTGGCCAAATCTAAAATGTGTGTCATACTTTATATCTGTTTCCTCCCCATCATCATTTATGCCACTACTTTCCATTCATATCCTGGGGCTCACTTCTTTCTGCCCAGCAGGAAAAAGGTTTCCAGGCAAGGATTAGAGCCTCAGGTGCTTTGTTCCCAGACTCAACGAGGTTCCTCTGGTTGCTCTTTGATTGAGTTTCTCAACACAACATAAATTAGATGTGTTCATCAGGCCCCACAGAGGTAGGAATCCTGTGTAGATCTGTAACCCCTGGAAATCAGTGGAATAAAAAATACCTGTTCTTCTTCTTTAGAGGGCCCCTGAGGATCTCCTCAGCACTTCTCCTACAGCTCAACTGGCACCACTATTTTGTTTTGTACTTAAAAACCCAATCAGGGACATTAAGCGACTCCTGATTGAATTTTTTATTAAAGAAGGAAATTTAGATGCTAATCAGGCCTCAGGGGATCACTGGGGAAACCCACATGCTGTAGTTATACTTGTGTAGGAAGAAGGGTGGAAAGGACCCGAGAAAATTCTCTTGGAAACGGAAAGAAAGAAGCATAATGGTATTAAAAATTCTACAGGAATTCACTCTCAAAAAATAGGTTCTACTCATTTATGAAAAATATTGCCTAAACTATTTAAAATAAGCAACGTTTAAAATATCTGTAATTATGCAATTCAGAGGGAAAACATGTACAGACAAAAAAGTACTGGGTTTGGAGGCGTAATAACAGTTTAGAGATAAATACTGATTTGTGGAAAATTTTGCCAGTGAAAGCCTGATCTTTTGTTTGCTAAAACTTGATGTAATTTACATATTTATCAGTAAAAACACAGGGTTATTGTGAGGATCAAAGGAGACAGTAATTGTAAAGTGCTTAACATATCGTGTCCGGAATGTAGTAAATGCTCCATGTTGCTGCTGTTCAGTCCTGTCCAACTCTTCATGACCTCATGGACCATTGCATGCCAGGTCCTTCTATCCTCTATTATCTCCCTAAGTCTGGCCAAGCTCATGTTCATTACTTCCATGACACTATCTATCCATCTTGTCCTCTGTCCTCCCTTTCTTCTTTTGCCTTCAATCTTTCCCAACATCAGGGTCTTTTCCAATGAGTCCTGTCTTCTCATTATGGGGCCACAGTATTTAAGTATCTGCTTTAGTATTCATCCTTCCATAGAATAATCTGAATTAACTTATTTAAGTATTGACTGATTTGATCTCCTTGCTGTCCAAGGGACTCTTAAGAACCTTCTCCAACACCACAATTTGAACATGTTGATTCTGCAGTGCTAAGCTTTCCATATGGTCCAGCTCTTGTAGTCATACATTGTTCCTGGAAAAACCATAGCTTTGACAATATGGACCTTTGTCAGCAAGTTGATCTCTCTCTTTTTTTTTTTAGCATGTTGTTACTATTATTATTATTATCATTATTGTTATACTAGCTGTGTGATGTTGGGCCAGTCATTAAATCTGTTTGCCTAATTTTCCTCAACTGTGAAATTGAGATAATAAGATACCTACCTTTCAAGGTTGATGTGAGGATCAAATTGAAATAATATTTGTAAAGTGCTTTGTACAATGCCTGGCACATGGCAGGTGCCATAGCTATTGTTTTCCTTATTATTATCATTCTTGTGGTTACTGCTGTCTCTATTTTGAAAGCTTTTCGTTCCACATGGCTTGGAAATTATGAGAATTTTGTATGACAACATCTATTAAAACATTACTCTCAAAGTTTTATGGATCAATATTATATCTGGGTGGTTTTAGGCAACAGTTCCATCTGTGATAAAACTCTAGTTATAGTAGGGTTTAGTTGTTGGGTTCTCCAGCAAACTTTAAAGTCTACATTAGTAGAATGGAGATTTTCCATCTGTTAGCTTATGCAAGACAGTGAGTTTCTGATGTATAATTATAACCAGCAGGTCATGTTGTACTATGTATTCAGTAAGTGATAAATTTTTTTGCATCTTGCTATAATGTACAGCACAATTCTACTGTTCCCTTTCATTATCTGCATTGATCGATAAGATCAGATTTCTTAAGTCTAGTTCTTCTGTAATTTCTGGTGAAGATGACCTGATCCTGAATTGTCATAATTGACCTCTCTTTTCCTATAAACAAATTTGCATGACTTGGACATTTACTTGACATTTCTTTGTCATCATATTGTTATCTGAGTACTGATAAAGGGCCTTGTGATTCCATTCTTGGGTCTTAGTTGCTTCATAGGCTCCATCCAGAGTTAAACCATTATCAGATCCATTTGACAAATCCAGTGACATATGCTTATTTTCAACTTTTACTATTACTCAGTGATAGCTACTTGTTCTAAAAGAATTCCTATGTTTCTAACCTATTTCTTAAGTGCTCTGAAAACATTTGTCATTTCTCTTCTTTCTTTCTGAGGAAGAAGTGTTCATTTTCTATGACTGGCATAGCATGATAGGTCTTGGATTTTGTAAATATTGTATAGGTATTTACAAGGATACTTTTAAAATCTCTCATAGTCTTTCTTATAGTTCCAAAAGTGTCTGTTATAAAGGTTCTAATTACTTTAAACATTAGTAAGTCTCTTAACATTCTTGGCCACAGCTTTCTTCTTGAACTTAATTCTTGATATGTCTTGCCTATGGGAGACTAAAACTTGGCTTTCCCCATTGGTTCAATCTGAGCTCTGCATTTAAGTTTGAAGCCATTAGTGTTTATCTTTCCTTACTGTACATTAAAATTTTTACACTTACTGAGTTCAAATGACATTTTGATATCCAGAGAAACAGTTGAGTTCACAAGATGAAGAAACTGCACAATGTTTTTTTTTTGGTGGAACCAAATAACTTGATGTGATCTTTGTTCATGAAGTGATTAATAAGATGTTTTGGTTCAATTACTTTAACTTAGAAGTGATACTTCTATTTAGTAGAGATAACTAGTTTAAAGCTAAGCAGAACCACAATGAAATTAAAATTTCGCCCCCAAAATGCCATCTTTCACATGAATTGTTCTTTATCTTATTATGTTGCTGGCATGTTGTAATTGAAGAATAGTCTTCTACATGCATATAAATGTTCTAGGGCTATCATTATACTTGTATCTATTTTTATATATTTTCAATAAATGAACAATTTATGAGGATGGAACTGAGTCAAAGGTTTGATGATAATCAATAAAAGCAACAGCTGTGTTTGGCAGCCAGTTCAATAATTGTTGTTCAGTTGTTTTTTTGGTGATGTCCAACTCTTCATTAGGGTTTCTCTTAGCAAAGACATTAGAGTGGTTTGCCATTTCTTTCTCCTCCTCATTTCACAGATGAGGAAAGTGAGGCAAACAGAGGTTAAGTGACTTGCCCAGGGTCACTCAGCTAGTAAGCATCTGAGGCTGTATTTGAACTTAGGTTTTCCTGACTCTAGGCAGTACTCTATCCACTGTACCACCTTGATACTCCTGGGACTTTTGGGCACACCTTGGCGAATATATTATTTTCTTGTATTTCTAGATTTGTTTAGTGATAACAAGTTGTGAATGCTTCGTGTTAAGTACATAAACACATAATTAGCCTATATTTGTAGGTGTCATTGGAGTTCTCACATATTTTGGTAGCAATAATGAGACATTTCTTATTCAGAAGAGTGTAATCAAATTTGCCTCTGAGAAGAAGCTGACAGTGTTTTGTTAGTAATTCATGTGACATTGTGAAATCTTTGAGCCAATTATTATAGATATTATCTAGTTCTATCACATTCCAGTTCTGCTGAAAAGCTAGAGTTTCAGTGACTTTCCTTGATGTAGCTGTTCTGTCATTTGTTATATTAACACTGCATAAGTCTTCTGTTTCAGTAAGTAAATAAACATTTAGTAAATGCCTACTATGTGCCAGACACTGGGAATATAAATATGAAAAAAGAAAAGAAAAGAAAGACAATTCCGGCCCACAAGGATCTTATAATCTAATGGGGGACAACAACAAAGGAATCTTTGTTGGGAAGGAAGGAAAAGTAGGGATGGATGGAAACAGAGGAAGGTGCCCAGCACTGGAAATAGGATGGAGAAGTCCAAAAGCAGCATAACTGGTTCATAATGGGGAGAAGACTGTGCTGAGCCCCCTCCTTAAATGGAGGCCCATGACTCTGTCATCAAGTCAGAGGATCCAATCAGTGGGCAGAGGGTACTGATGTGATGTGAATATCAAAGCTGATTCAAAGTTTCATTTCTGATCCAACTTGCATTGTTGTTATATTAGATTTCTTATAGGCTTTTTGTAACCATATTATATGGTGCTGAAGGATGAATGACAAACAAAACAAAACAAAACATTGTGAATTCCCTGCTTATAACGTTGGTTTTCAATTTTTTTTTCTTCTTGATTTTTTTTTGCTCCTTGTCTCTGTAGTAAATGTTGTTTTTTAAAATTGTGTTTACTTGTTTATATTGTTCTTTGCACTGCTTTGATTCGTTGTATCTCCTTAACTTTTTGACTTTTGCTTTCAATGGCTAATTAAGAGAATCTAAATTTCTGATATGCTTTTGTTTTCCAGAGCCCATTCTGTATGTTTCTCTTTAATTGGGTGGCCTATAATTAAAATTATTTTATCGTGCACGAAAGTTAGCTATCAACGTAATCTTAAAATGTCTTTCCATAGTTCTTAAGCCTCTTTGGTCAAGTTGTTTCTATCATGGTGATGTTTGACACCCGTCTTTATGAGTATTTCTTGGTAGCTGCTCCTTTCCTTTTATGGTTCTTACCAGAGAAACAGCTCCTGCATACACTATTGCACATGGGTAATGAAACATTTTTGTACTTTCTGTCCGATATTGTGGGAGGATGGTGAGAGGAAATTTGAACTTTTAAAACTTTCTCTGCTTTGGTACAGCTGTTCTGCTTGTTAGAATCGTGCCAAACTTTTTTTTTTAAGAGGGACTTTTTGGTATTCCAGTCTAAGTGTATCCATCCACTCTTCAAAATAATTTGAGACTTCAATGCCATTTGTTTTGTTATTAGGTAGATTTCTAGAATTTGCATTACATAAAGATTTTCCAACTCATTTCATATTCTTCAATTTTTCCCTCTTCAGATTAAAAAATCTCCTCAATCACAGCTCTTATTTTATTCATTCTAGGTTTGGGAAAGAGATTATTTCTTATGACTGACTTGCATCAGTTCAGTAGTACATTGCTAAAGGTACCATTGACAAAAAGATCATTTTCCAGTTTTGTTATGGAACAGCACTGACACACAATGAAAACGTTCATATTTGTTAGTCAATTTCATGTGCACTTGTGTGTTTGTCTGCTTTAGTGGAAAGCATCATCTGCACTGAAGCACTTCCAGCTTTAGAAAGGATATTGTTATGTCTGATTGGTTCCAGTCTCTTGCCTTGTTGTAGTACTAGAACAAAAAGAAGAACCACTCCCTCACTCCATGGTCTATCATCAAAGATTGTTTTGATTAGGGCCAGCCTGTACCCCTCTATCTCTATCTCTGACTCTTAGGAACATATGAAACACATTGGCCAATGAGATAATAGACCCCTGATTATAGTACAACTCACCAGTGTTTCAGGTTTCCTAAAAATTATTGTTATTACTATTATCCCCTATTTATTATTATTGTTCTCATTCTTTTCATCTTAGACTCAACAGAGTTAAGATAAAAATGGCTGATGGACATGGACACCATACTACTATTATTCCTTAATATTTGATGTTTGGCAGACTATTTCATGGGTGGATAAAATAATTGCCTTTTGTAACTAAAAAATAGCATTGTGATATAAGCTCATCTTTTGTATACTCAATGAAAGCATCTTTGCAGAGAGAACAAAAGGAATCATGTATACTCTGTTCTCTTTATGCATGGTTTTGATTCATTCTGCTAGTTCTCTATGTTTTAGGAACTTTTCATTATATAAAGTCTTGAGATTATGGTTATTCAATATAATAACATTCATTAAAATGTTATTCTTAAATTTTTGAGGTCCAATGTAATATCTAGGTGATTGTGGGCAAAAGTTTGTCTATGGCAATCCTCTGGTTCCAGTACTTACTACTTTGTTAAATTCTCAGGAATATTTTTGGTTTGTATTTGTAGCATGCAAATTTTCTACCATTTCTTTGAAACATCTGTTTTGGTCTATATGTCTGGCCTCCTTAAAAATGAACGTTTTGCAATTTCTGGTAGCGATGAACTGATCCTGTGCTACTATCATAAATTCCCCTATTTATATAAACAAATCTGTATTAATAGACCACTTCTTCAATGCTTCTTTGTTGATTCAGTTATGTGGATGTTGCTAATATTGGCGATGGTGGACCACTAGATTCCACCCTTGGATCTCAGCCTTTTCATAAGCCCCTTCCAGAGGGAAACCAAGACAAGTTACTTTTGATAAATCCAGTATTCTATACATATTGTCAACCTTTACTATCCCCCCCATAAAGTAGTATCTTTCAGAAGTATTTCTATAAGTTTTCAACTTGTTTATTATGTTATCTGAGATCACTTATCAATTCCTTTCTTCCTTTTTGTGATGAGGAAATGTTAAGTTTTCTATAGCTGCCTTAGAGTGATGAGTCCTGTGTTTCATTAATTCTGTATGGGTTTGTGTTTAGATATTTTCTAAATTCATCATTCATTTTATTGTTCCAAAAGTATACTTTAAGATTGGCATTGCCAAAGTGTGAACTACTCTCTGTTTTCTCATTGTTACTATTCTTTAGCACCAGATTCCCTCTTGTACTGCTGTTAGACTGCTTTTGCCTCTGCTATACCCTGTATTTCACCCTCCTCTCCTACCTTTTCTCTTTGTTTTATTCGAGGAAAGTTACTCTCTGTCCCTTTTGCCAGACTGAAGCTGAATCCCAGAAGCTGAATCATTTCCAGTGCTGTCATGTGCCAGGAATAGCCTTCTCCCTCTACACTACCAATCTATACACCTCTCTGCTTCAAACAAGAATCCTTAGCTACCTGGGAAAGGGTAAAAGGAAGATGGAACTAAGAATTTCATTTCCTTGAGATCTTTGCATATCAATTGACTTTTTTTTTTGTCAGACCTAATTCTCAGCCTATTTCATCATCTGCAAAATGGGGACAAGAAAATCTACCTTGCTCACAGGGTTGTAATGAGGATTAAATGACACTGCAAATACATATATATCACACATATGTATGTATAAGTCCGATGGGCTGGCTATATTGTTTAAATGCCAAACCTATGTTTGCCTAAAAGACTATTTTATGAAGAACTCACACAAGGCAGGTCACAGGGAGGTCAGAAGAAGTGATACAAGGACACTCTCAAGGTCTCTCTGAAGAAATGTGGAACTGATTGTGAGACATGGAAACACTGGCACAGGACTGCCCAGCATGGTGTGCCTGCATCAAAGAAAGCACTATATTCTCTATGAGCAAGGCAGAATTGCAGTAGCTCAAAAAAAAAGTGAGATGCACAAATTTAGAGATATCTCTACTCCAAATGTTCATATGGACTAGTTGTGCCTGACCTGTGGTAGAGCCTTCCGAGCTCATATTATTTGGCTCAGCCACAGCTGGACATGCTGTACGTTGGCCCTGACATTTGGTCCTCTTTGAGCATGAAGGACAATAACCAGTGTGCATATAGTGCTTTGCAAACCTTAAGTGCTAGATAAAATTTAGTTATTATTATGAGTGTGATAGACTCTCAGTTTGGAAACTCCTCTCCCTAATACCATCAATAATTCTCTCTAGTATATAGTCTTGAGCTGCTGGGGGTGCTGACAAATCATGTGACTTGACCCCAGTCCTATAACAAGTATTTCAGAGACAAGACTTGAAATCAGCTCTTCCAGAATCCAAGGATAGCCATCTCTCTACCATGCCAAGTTACGCCCTACTTACTCCACCTCAAATATGTCAAACTAAAATTAAGGGAGAAACACAAAAATGGTAAGATAAGCATAAGTTGTTCAAAAAGCCATATTTGCATTTTTAAAAATTTCTTTTAAAATACATCATACCTTAAAGTGTCTTACTGCTTTCAAATGTAGATGAGAGGATACTGGACCAAGGATTATTTTTGAATGACATTCAGCCCATAGGAGTTATTGAATATTAAAGAACTATTAATTGCTGTAGAAGATGAACTAGTCAAGAATCTTAAGATTAAGATATAACTAAATCTCTGAACAAAAATTTAAAAAAATTTTTACTATAAAGCTAACATGTGCCTGGCACATGATAGGGTAATTCCTGATTTGTTTTTCTGATTAGGTTAGGATACTTTATACATAAGAGCCCAGGATCTCTAAGTCTTTCTTAAGTGAAAAAAATTGGCATGGCTCCCTTACTATACATTTTAGATATTAAATAAAATTGGGGAATTTTAGGATTTTATTATATAATTTACAATATTATATTATGTATATAATATAATATGTGATATGATATAAAAATATCTGTCAGTTTCAGGGTATTTGTAAAGGTCTTTTAAAGTCAAAATGCAATTTTAATTCATTACATAAAAATCTCTTGTGTTGCCTAAATATTGTTCAACAGTACTAAGCTAAGAAAAAGATTATGTAGCAAACTCTGCCTTGCAGAAATCTCCTGCTATTTTTTTTTTATGTGCACTATGTTAAAACTGATGTAAATTGACTGCTGTTTTGGTCCCTTGTAAGTCAGGGCTCTGGGAATATTGTCCTACCAATGCCTCCTCTGCTCGGCTTGGCCATTAATCATGACTTGCCTGTCTGGAGATCTCCCACGGTTTGGTCACAGCTCCAAGGTCACAGGCTGTCATTAGCATTGATCTGAAAAACAGAGCCAAACAAAACAGGCTGAATAATCTTCTGTTGCATTTCTAAATACACCCTTCCCAGATACATAAATAAGTAAAAGAAAAAGGAAAAGAAAAAAGAGGCCACTTCGCTCCTTTTTTCTCAACGAGAGGCAGCACCGTTTACTGTCTTCCATATTCTGCAGTACCTCCCTCATGCCAACCCAGGCAGACAAAGCTATCACACATCGAGGGGTGGCCATTTTGTTTTGCCTGCAGCTGCTCAAGACGGGCTAAAGACTACTTCCCCCACAACTGCAGAAACCAAAGTTTATTTTATTTTTTTAAAATAATTTATGAGTTAAAAAATATTATGGCTTTTTTTTTGTTTTACAATAAACACAAAAGACAGGCATGCACTACTGCATTTATAACTGATGAACCTATTTGCTGGCTTATTATAGGATGATGGGACTCCGGGAAAAAAAAAACAAAAAAACAAAAACAAAAACGAACAACGTACTGAAGAGGCAGCTAAAAAAAAAAGCACATAAAGAGCCTCTCCCCTTTTCCTCATCTGCTATGTAAAGCTAAGATTTACAATAAGAGTCTCATTATTTCAGTATAGTTTATGACTTGGTTATGACCATATTTTCTAAGCATTAGGAAGAGGAAAAATATTCATCTATAAAAAACTTCCTAATGGACCACTCAAAAATGCCATTCTTCTTTTCAAAAAACTTTCAGTGGCTCCCCAGTGCCTGCTGATCAAAGTATAAACTCCTGATGCAGATATTTGGATCTCCTCAACCTGACTACTACTCACTTTTTCAGTCTTATATCATACTATTCACTCATTCACATATTCTATGTTTTAGCCATGCTAGGTTATTCTCTGTCCCAATTTTTGTCCTGTCTAGCCTCCATTGCTCCAGTGTCTAGAATAATTTACCCCCTTCATCTCAGCCTTTTGATGTCTCACCCTTCCTTTAAGATGGGCTTAGGTAACATACCCAGGGGTGTGCTGGTAAATGTTTAACAATCGGCCCTTCCAAAAGAAATATAGGGATCCTCTACAGTTGAAAATGCATTATTAACATTTTCTCTATTGATTTTTAAATCTACAAAACAATAAATCAAATACTGATTTATACTTTGCTGATTTCTGAGGTGTAACAGCTCATACTAAAAATTTAAGTCACAAGCCAGTTTGAGTATACCGCTGTAATACTTCTCCTGGCCTTTAACCCTCTTGTCACGTTAAGAGCGATATTATCATTGAGCATGGTCCAGGGGAAAGACAGCTGGGTCTGAAGTCAAAGGACTTTCTACTTACTATCTGTGTGACCTTGGGCAAGTCACTTATCCTCTTTTGGTCTCAGTTTCCCCACCTGTAAAGTGAGTTGCTTGGACGAGATGATGGGGAAGGAGTAAGCCGTGATATAGCACTTGGTTCCAAGTACTGTGCTAAGTGCTTTATAAATATTATCTCATTTGATCAGATAACCTCTGAGGTCCTTTTTAGTCTGAGTATATAATCCCAGGATCCTTAGATTTCTTACAGAACATTGCCCAAAAACTCTCTTGACCAGATTTCTCATTCTGATTAAACTATGCTACCTTACGGACAAGAGCTCATGATCACTAAGCCTAGCCTAATAAAAATCAATTCTATTTTCTATCATAGGTTTCAAATGATCAGAGAAAGAGGATAACTGGATTCCAGATAAGAGAATCGTATGAGGAAAGGTAGAGAGGAAGTAACACACAAGATGCCTTGGGGACAGTGATTAGAATATTTTGACTGGGGCAGGAGAGGGTGGGGTTCACCTTGCAGGGCAATGGGAGGATATATTGGAAAGGAACTTTGGGGACTTTACTGTGTGGGACAGAGGGAACTACTGAACATTGCTGCATAGGACACGGATATAATGAAAACAGTCCATTCCCTCCACCAAAATCGTCTTGTGTTAATCAAATTTTCTTTCCTTTGTATTTGAGGTACAATCTTCTGGCTGTTTGAAGAATTTGTTTTTTGTTATTAGAATTGTTAGGTTTAACCACTATATGGCTTGGACTTTCTGAAGCAGACTTCTTGTAGCCTTCTCACTCTGGGGATGCCTCTGCCTCATGGTCTCCTCCTCCAACGAGTGCATTCCTGCCCGGGACCACCATTTAAGGAACTGCCCAGGCCACCCACGATCATTTCTCACCCTGCTCTATTCCTGACTCTCTGGACTCTTCTACTCCCATACCTCTCCACTCTCTTCTCTACCCACCCTGTCTAGCTCCCTTTTATCTTCCGCCTTCCCCATTAGAATTAAGCTTCCTAAGGACAAAGGCTGTCTTTTAAAATTTTTTGTTGGCTTTTATTTGTGTTTTTAGTGCTTACCATATGGTAAGCACTTAATACATTGCTTTATCTATCTCAGGGAGATTGAGTGAATTTCCCAAGGTTGCATGGATAGTAAGCAGAAGCAACAGCAGCAGTAACAGCAGAATTCGAACCAAGCTCCTTCAACTCCATAGCCAAGCAGTCTGTCCATCATATCACATCTATAAATTAGAGTCTTAGAGAGCTGTTTGGGAGCTCTGGGAGAGTGACTTGTCCTTGGTCACATAGGTAGTATGTGACTTGAGTCAAAGTCATGCTGATTCCAAGGCTGGCCTTGTATCAATTATACCATGCTACTTCTCTCCCTCATTTAATCCAAGCCCCTCAGTTTACAAATGGGTCTGTAAGGGGTAAGTGACTTGCCCAAGGACACACAGATAGTAAGTAACAGATCCTATGACTCCAGATCCAGCTGTCTTTCCACTTAACCATGCTTAATGACAATATCACTCTGGATAGGAAATGAGACATGCACAAACATAAAAACAAATATCAGGAGTAGAATTTGTTAGGGAAAGTTTCTGTCTATGTATGTATGTATGTATATGTATATATCTATATATGAATATATCTATGCTTAATTGTAACCTGGGCGGGGGAGGAAGGGGGAAAAAAGAACAAAATAAAAAGCGCACAGCAGAAATGAAGTCACAAAAGAAAACTTACAAGGAAGCAAAGATGGACAGCTCTCAACACAATGCATAATATTTATTATATAGGCTTTCTTGAAATGGAATTTTATTGCTATATGTTTTGAATCCTCTCTTATATTCTGCTGTGCACATGACATGCTTTTCCCCTTATTTTGTATATAAGTTTCAATATTTAAGCTTATGTTTCTCTTTCTTTTCTCTATTGTATATTTGAGTTTTAGTATTTAAGTCTAAAATAAATAAAATAAATCACTCTTAGATGATCAGAGAGTCAAATGCCAGGAGAGGTGTTATATGCATGTACAGGAGCCAGCTCAAAATGACTCATGAGAGTCAATTGTTAAATTTTTAGTGTGAGCATTATTATCTTTATTCTAATTTGAGTGACCAGAACCTGTGCACATTTTAAATATAAACCCTGCTTGTATGAAATTATTCTTATGCTTCTAGGTGACATTTTTAGAAACACAGGGTATGATTCTAAATAATAATGTAACAAATGAACAATAACATTTTCTTACCGAAATATATCACGCTGGGTTTTGACATTCCAGTTATAATCCCCTTTACTGACAAGTTCAAAGAATTCAGTTCTCCTTCTGAAAGAAAATCATATAATAAAAAAAAGTCTAGAATGAATTTTTTCAGCCTGTGGGGTTACAGAAACACATTTACTGGGAGAATATAAGAGCCCTGAACCTCATACATTGATATTGGAAAACATGAAGCTGATGCTCTGTCAAGATGAATAATTTTTTAAAAAAATATTGATGCTTCAAGAAAGAGCAACAAGCATTTCTGAATATATTCATAAGAGAGGTAATTACATACATCTAAAGCAGGAAACAATGAAGTATTGCACTCATCAAGACAAAGATAACATTGTTAATACCCACCCAAATTCAAGGGAAGGGACCAGGGGGACCACGAAAAAGAATGGTAATTTCAGAAGAATTTTGTATTACCTTAATATGGGACCTAATCATATTTAAGATGTAAAAGACACTCTATGGGAGTGAATTTGGGGTAAAATAATTTTTCAAGTTAGTAAAGAAGTATTTCATGTCCTGTAAGATGTAACCTGCCAGATGATGGTCCCTAACGTTTTACCTCCGAGGCACTTCCCTTCCCATTTTATGAAATGACATTTATGATACCCTAACACCTTTTTTTTTTTGGAGGCATAATGGTATAGAGCATAGAGTGAAGGTCTTAGAGTCAGAAAGACCTAGGTTTAAGTCCTTTCTCTGACATATATTGGATGTATGACCATGAGCAAGTCATTCAACCTCTCAAATATCCTTGAACAACTCTCTACCACTCAAAGTTACAGTTGAATGGCCTGATCTACATTGGGAATTCCCTCAGACAAATTAAATTATAGTTCTGCTCAAAACAACAGCAGCCCAACCCTTATATACATCACTTCTGGCAGAAATGAAGTCACAATTTTTTCTTATTAATTTATTGTTGCCAAATTTCAATTTGGAGAACATAGCATATGTTCTAACTTAGAGAGAGTAAGAGAGACTTAATGATAGCTATATAGGCAATGTTAAAACTGAAAATTCTGAGAATTAGTTTGATTGATTTACTAGACTGACTTTCTGTTATTAAGTCAAAATGACTTGCTGACTGTGAACTGATATGAATAGTAGTAGTAGTAGCAATAGTGGTAGTAGTAGTAGTAAGGCAAGTAGTACAATGGATAGAACACTACATGTAGAGTCAGGATGATCTGAGTTCAAATTTGGCCTAATGTACTAGCTGTATGGTCCTGGACAATCCACTTAACTTCTGTCTGCCTCAGTTTCCTCATCTATGAAATGAGAAGAATAATAACATCTATCTAGCATTGTTGTGAGGATGAAATGAGACAGTATTTGTAGAGTACTTTGCAAACCTTAAAGCACTATGTAAATGTTGGCTATTGTTACTATTACTACTACCACTGTGAAAAAAATGAAATCATCATTACTATCATCATATTTAATATCTTCTATGAAGTAATGGATGCCAAATTCTATATTGCAAATACAAACTAGAAAATATCCTGGAGAGTTCAAACAAGAAATTGAACTAAGACTGTCATTATCTTTTTTTTTGGGGGGGGAGAAAGATTTTATTAATGTGTTTTGTTTTTGCATTACATTTACAGAACACTACAACTCCATGACAGGTGTCCTATAACAAAGTAAAACAATCAACATTTACAGGTGTAACATCCCCCAAGTTCTCTATTTTTAATTTTTTTTAAGTAACAGAAATCCATTTTTTCTTCTGTCCACATTCTATCACATTAAAAAATAGAAAGGATAGACAAATTCATTCTATCACAAATGCATAATTAAGTAAAACATATTCCCTTGTTGGTTGTATACAAATATATATATATAATATATATAAAATATATATATATGTATATACATATGTCTCAATTTGCACCCAAAATTTATCACCTTTCTATCAGGAGATGAATAGCACATTTCATCATTGGTCTGCTGGAATCATGGAAGATCATGTATTGATCAGAATTCTTACAACTTTCAAAGTTGTTTGTCTTTACAACATTGTTATAAAAATTCTTTTCCTCATTTTGCTCATTTTATTCTTCATCAATTTATAAAGGTCCTCAAAATTGTCCATTTTTACAATATTGATATTAAAGAATACATTGCCTTTCTAGTTCTGCTCACTTCATTGTTTATCAGTTCATATGTCTTTCTTTATCTCTTTGAAGTCATCTATTTTCTCATTTCTTACAGCATTCTAGTAACCCATCACATTCACATACCACAACTTATTTAGATATATTATTTACTATTAGGAAAAGGAAGAGGAGGAGGAGGAGGAGGAGGAGGAGATGATGAAGAAGAAGAAGAAGAAGAAGAAGAAGAAGAAGAAGAAGAAGAAGAAGAAGAAGGAGGAGGAGGAGGAGGAGGAGGAGGAGGAGGAGGAGGAGGAGGAGGAGGAGGAGGTGGTGGTGGTGGTGGTGGTGGTGGTGGTGGTGGTAGTGTGGTATAGTGGATAGAAGCTGGCCTTGGAGTCAGGAAGACCTGCGTTCTAGTGTCACTTCTGACACAGTATGTGTCAGTAATTAGGGCAATGGTGCTAAATGCCACAGTGCATACTTGGTTGTTTATTGATGGTGCCTACAAGTTCTCTAGTAATCAAGAATTTGGAGTCCAGGGTGAATCATGGCCATTTAGGTTACTGGTTCAGGACCTGTAGTGAACTGTACTAACCACCAACAATTCAGCTTGTTGACATCTGTGACTATATATCCTTAAAATAAAGCTCACTTCATTCTACAAATATGAGTCTTTTACTTCCTACACCTTTTGATTTGGATTCAAGAATTAACTGACTGGGTTTCCATCAGGCTAACCAATAGCTTAATTGTTAATCTCCAAATTCAGTCTTCAGTTTCCCACCTTTGCACATTTGCACAGGGAATACATTCCTTCATCTGTGCCTTTCAGAATCCTCAGCTTCCTTCAAGGTTCAATTCATATGATACTTCTGTGGAAAGACTTTCTTGGTCTTCCTCCTCATGTTTTTACTTATTGGTTTACATGTTGTATCCTTCAGTAGAATGCAAGATCCTTAAAGTTGGACATCTGCAGCACCTTTCATGATGTCTTCCATATAATAAGCACTTAATAAATGCTCTGGGGATTAAGCTAGATTTAATGCCATTCTTCCTCATAAACCATTCAAGACAAACTGTATCCCTTCAATCCAAAATGGGACAAGGCACTGGAATATGAATTAACCCTAAATATATCTATGCCTATAGATATGTTTGAGATATATACATATGTAAATAGATAGGTAAATATAGATATTATTATATTTTGATATTCCTTGTTGCCAGATATTCTCTCTCTCTCCATATATTTGTATATGTGTATCTGTATGTATATATACATACATACAATACACACATATATACATACAGATACACATATATGTATATACATGTATATGGACATAGCAAAAGAGTTGGGAGGTTGGGTTAGTGTATAGACGTACACAATGGCCCTGAACACAAGCCCCAATCATCTCCTTGTCAGGTACCTTTCCAGGAGACCAGAGACCATACCCTGGATGACTTAACCCTTTCATCTCTGGAACTCCTTCCTGATTCCTGAAGTGACTCATTTTGTTCACTATATCAGGTTAGGTGTTCCAATCATGCCTCACTTTACTCCTTGTGCATCTTCTAACTATCCACCTTGATGACTGTGGACATACTCTCTGCTCTGCCCCACTCCATTGCTTTCTGGTTCTGAAACTGTAACCTAATCAATATTGCCATTGGTACTGGAGAGAGTATGCCAATCTACATCCCTACCCCTATGGTTCCACTCATCATACCTGTAACTTTCTGAACCATAAAACATCCCCATTACTATTTGTTTTCATGTATTATCTCCCTCTATTAGAATATAAACTTGAGAGCAAGGAAAATCTTTGCTTTTATATTTGTGTGCCCAACCCTAGTCAGCACAATGCTTGACATGAAACAAGTGATTAATAAATGCCTTTTAATTTATTCATATACACGTGTATATATATATATACATACATAAAAAATAATAGCTAATGTTTATACAGCAATTATCCTGTGCCAGGCACTGTGCTAAGTACTTCATAAATGTTATCTTATTTGGTCCTCAAAACAACCCTGGGTGGCAGGTGCTATTATTATCCCTATTTTACAGATGAGGAAACTGAGGCAAACAGAGGTTAAGTGACTTGTCCAGGGTCACACAGCTAGTAAGTGTCTGAGGCTGGATTTGAATTCAAATCTTCCTGACTCCATCTCCTGTACTCCATCCACCACACCACAGTACATCTAGAAATTAGGGCTATCTAAATCATAATTCAAACAAACAAAAATCAATGAACTTTAACATGATACCATTATAAGCAGTTGCTTGCTTCTAACATAAAATAAAGGTTAAGTCAATCAAGAATGGGTTAGTTGATAAGTACTTCGGCAACTTTTTAGCACTGGAGAATTTTTGCCTAATTACACGGATGTAACCAGAGGAAATCCTAGCCTCTTTAGAGTGTGCACAAAGCTTTTCATTCCATTACTTTTAACATCTCATTAAGTTCACCTTCAATTAATCATCCCCTTTCTTCACAATCTTGCCTTTTCATATATTTGAAGGCAGCTCTCATATCACCTTTAGTGGCTACTTAACTGAGCTTTAAAGTATTAAAGAATAAAGAAATCTTAGAATTCATGTGGTCCATGCTCCTGCCTCCTCAAAGAGCCCTTGGAAAAGTGCCAGAATGACTTGAATCTCACCAACTTTCAAACACCAGGCCCAGAGCCTGAGAACTCCCCTAGAAACCCATCTCTGGGTTTAGAGTTCTCAAAATTATTATACTGAAAAAATCTGGGTTCTAGTCTCAACTACATGATCTCAACTCTAAAATTTCATGATATCCACTATTTTGGTGATTTTTTTCCTCTAAAACCATTCCCAATTTGTCAATAATATATTTTTATATGAACAATGAGTACAATAATAACAATAACAACTAATATTTATATTGAAGAGATTCCTTATCAATAATGAGGTTCACCAGATGATCCTGATGATATTGTACTTAATTGCATCATGCATCATAATATACTGCAGAGTCTCCTAAATGAGATGTATAATTAACCAAAAGAATTCTACCTAACTATCCATAAAGGAAATACCAAGTGGATGAAGAACATCTGTTATCTAGGCTACGATATATTTTGGAATGGACAACTGTTAGAGCTGGCCCATAAACAAATCTATCTTGGATAGCCCTGCACATGAACAATGAACTGGGTCCAGAACTGAATAGGAAGAAGAGAGTAGATTGTATTCCTTTTGCTGAATTATGCAGGTTCTATGCTAACTTCCATCTTCTACAAGAAACAAGGACTTATCATTTGATGTCAACAGTCTTCTGGTGATGACTCATGGTTGGTCACAAGTTACGGAATACGATACTCTCTAAGAGATTAAAGTTGTAGATCAATCAAAATACAATAGAGAAATGCATGGTGGATTTGAGTAGGTTGCATCATATTATGAATGAAGAGTTGTATAAGACAAGCAATATAAAAGATATCATCAGAAAGATGTATAACCAGAAAAGAATAGTGATTGATGGACAACACATGTGTCACACTGGTATATGTGCATTGTCAAGAGAGGGTGGGTGGCCGGTGTATTGATTGGCCCTTGTAGAGGATTTGTAGGAGGGCATGAACAAAAGTTAAACAAGGGAATGGATGGATGGGTTATGGTCTTTACCATTATAGGGCATATTGACATCAAGGGAACTGATCTATGGCACATCGAGATCCATCAAAGTTTCAATGTATCCTTTCAGTCCTGAAGCATTGAGAACTGTTGTCTGCAGTTTTACTGTTCTCAAAACTGGCATTTATAGAGAGATTTGGATAATAATACAAATCCCTAGCCCTTTAAGGTTTACAAAACACTTTACATATCTTCTTTCATTTGATCAATACAATCTTGTGAGGTAGGCACTATTATTATCATCCCTATTTTACAGATGGGGAACCTGAGGCTGAGAGGTATAGTGACTTGCATAGGGTCAGATAATAAGACTTCAAGGTGGGCTTTAAACTCATTTTTGTGACTCCAAGTCTAGTGTGCTACCATTATGCCTTATCCATCTAAGAATAAGAAGAGAAAATAATTGACAATCTGTCAAACAGTGGTCCAGACTGTATGTAGACTTAGCTGAACTTCCAAATTAAACTAACTAGACAGTTTAATAAATTGAATAAAAAGAACATCATTTCCAGTCAGCCTCTGGTTCACCCTTCCCCTTCACCCCCCCCCACCAGTCATCATTAAAGCTACTGATGGTATATGGTTGATGGGTGAGACATGACATATTATACAAGGAAGCTGCCTGTTACAAAGGTTGATAATTCAATGCAAAGTCACAGGCAGAAAACAAAATTCATTTCTTTCATGCAAATTCTTGACATAATGACAGAACAGCTCCTGTGAGAATAAATACTCCAGTGATGGAAATTTTAATAGCTGTAGTAGCTGGTATGGAAATCTTAAATCAGTCTAGCCCTAAATTGGTCACAGACTTCAGATCACATTAGTAAAGCTAGATTCTGCTTGCATCACAGAGAAGGGGCTCAATAGATATTATCTCTTGGGGGGGAAATCCCATAATACAGAAAGGAAAAATATTAGCACACCAATTTGATTTTCTTTTCTTTCATAATACCTCTTGTATTATGCATAATCTGGGGTCTTGAGTCTTAGGATCTGTCTGCTGAAAGAAATGGGAGACTACATGCATGTACAATATTCCTAGCATAAAAGTGACCAAGATTGGGCAAAATCATGATTTCAACACTTCCTGTGATTCAGATGATACAAACCAAGGACCAGATAAATGATTAAGCTTTCAGCCCAAATGGCCTAGAAATCCACACATGATCCAGTTTGGTCCAAGGCCAGCTTTAATGGATGGCGGCCCCAGTGTGGGGTGTCTGTGAAGACAGGAGATCTGTGAAATAGTAATCAGTGCTGTTGTCTTTACTACATGTCATCTAAGTCCCTTGTGGTTACTAAAAGAGGCAACAATGCCGATACACAGTAAGTGCTTAATAAATGCTTTTTCATCCAATCATTCACAAATCTGAATCTTCACGTACAGGTATGTGTGCTGTCAAGAACATAGTCAGTGAACATTACTGCTGGGCTAAGGTGATAACCCATATTCATATCAAATAAGATATCTGTAAAGTGCTTAGTGCAGTGCCAGGCACATGTTGCAATTGTTCATTCAGTTGTGTCTAACTCTTTGTGACCCTGTGGATCATATTGTCTATGGGGTTTTCTTGATAAAGATACTGGAGTGGTTTGCCATTTCCTCTTCCAATGGATTAAGGCAAACAGAGGTTAAATGACTTGCTCAGAGTCACACAGCTAGTAAGTGTTTGAGGCTGAATTTGAATTCAGATCTTCCTGACTCCAGGCCTGGTGTTCTATCCACTCGAGCCACCTAGCTGCACATAGCAGGTATGTAATAGATGCTTATTTCATTCCATTCCATATAGTACTTTAGCATGTACAAAGTTCATTTCTTACAAAATTCTTTGAAACAGACAGTCCACGTGTTATTTACCTCCTTTAAACTTCCCCATTTCTGTTCTTGGCACCTCTATCCAAACACTTAACAAATGATTGTTGACTAACAGTCACCCAGAGGTCAAGCCTGAGGTCATCCTTAACTCTTTCCTCTCCCCATATCCAATCGTTTACCAAGTCTTGAAGATCCCGCCTCAACCTCTCTCAAATTAGCCCGGCTTTTGTCCATTCATTGTACAACCACCTTAGTTTGGGCCCTTGTCACCACTGGCCAGGACAGTTGCAGCATCCCCATCCCCCGTCTCTTCCCTCTCCAAGCCATCCTTCATAATAAATTGATACTCCTAAAACATTGATTAGATTATTTTTATATGTGGCTGATGACCCCTCTCCTGGAAAAATTTCAGTGGATCTGTAATGTCTCTAAGGTAAAATATAAAATCCTCAGGTTGGCATTTAAAAATTTCATAATCTGAGGGCAGCTAGGTGGCACAGTGGATAGAGCACTGGCCCTGGAGTCAGGAGGACCTGAGTTCAAATCCAGCCTCAGACACATAACACCTATTAGCTGTGTGACGCTGGGCAAATCACAACCCCATTGTCTAGCAAAAAAACAAACAAAAATTTCATAATCTGCTCCCACTTACTTTTTCTACTTTTATTTAACTGGCCATATGTTCCAGCCAGACAGGCTTGCTTGCTGCTTCCCTTGCATGACATTCCGCCTCCTACCTGCCTTTGTACTAGTGGTCCTCCTGGCCTGGAATGCACTCACTCCTCTCCTTGTCCTTGAAGAATCCCTACATTTCTTCAAATAGATCAAGTATCACTTCCTACACAGGACTTCTGGAATCTCTCTAGTTATTAGCACCCTCTGCTTCTCGAAAATACTTTTTCTTTATCAATATTTGTATTTACTTACTTATGCCCATGTTTTACTCTGTAAGCATAATGTCTTGTGCACTAGTAGACATTTAAAAAGTTCATTTTGGATTAAATGGTTACCATTTTTTTATGTGAGGAAACTGAAGTTCAAAGGGTTAAATGATTCAATCAAGGTCATTTAGAAAATTGTCAGAGTCAAGACTTCAGTCTACAGCTAATCTGATTTTGAAAGGCAATAATTGTGTCCTGTATTTAGCCTATCACTGCCAATAACAAAAAGCCATATGCCAGAGATGGAGGTGCCATCTGATTTCTCAGCTGTTGCTGGTAGCGAAGGGGTCGTATGATGAAACAGATGGAATTAAGACAAAAAGACCTTGTTGTAAGCAGTTTGGAGAGTCAGTTTCTGCCAGTTTCTGACTCCAAATCCAGTATGCCTTCCACATTATCTTAGGGATGAGTGTGGAGTATAAATAACAACTGTTTCTGTTCTGGCCTGAAACTCTAAGAGTCTTTCCCTCCCAGACTGATTCTTTTGTGAAGGCAAACTAGGCCATCTTTTGCCTCAGTTCTTACTGAGCCTTCAATTATTGAATGGGTATTGCCTCAGACAAACTGGGATCTGGGAAAAATCTTGGCTTAAAAAGGCCATGGTCTCCCACTTCATCTGAGGCCATCGCCAGTTGTATTGACCTATGTCTTGCCACCGGACTCTGATGACTCTGAGAAGTGAGGTTGATGACTTTGCACAGCTCTGCCTCACTTAAATCCCATTCACAGGAAAGTTAAGACATCACTCTCCTGAAGTCATTGGTCCTCTTCAAGAACTAAGGATGAATGACAAGGGGGTGAATGCAAAGGACCAAACTCATAGTACATGTCTATCATCAACCAAATGGGAGATTCAAAGAAGGCCATATAGGAAGAACAAGGAGAGGAAAATGGCTTTGCCAGGATTGCACCCTGAAAGTCAACGCCACTTGGAAAACCACCATCTCGGATCGTCTCTCTTGTGATGGTCCAGCTGGGGCTGGCACCCATATGGCATTTATGGCATTTAGAGAAATGACTTAAACAACTCCATGAAATCACAAAATGAAAGTTAAAGCTTAGAAATTATCTGGTTCAGCCCCCTTAGTTTGCAGACAGGGAAATAGAGGTCTAGCGATGAAAAGGGATTTGCCCAAGGTCACATGGTGATTTGATCATGTAGTTGTTCACTTCTTTTGTCTCCCAGATAGTATCACTGGATAAAGTCAACAAGGAACCCTTGGCAATTGTAGAAGTTTTTATGAGGGGCTGCAAAAACACGCATCAGAAAATCTACAAAATGATACAATATCCCTTAGATCCAGACTACTACATCATGAGGAACGATATCATTAACTTCTCAAACAGAGCACTGAAAACATTTTACTCTGGGTTTCAAGGACAGTGGGAAACATCACCGCTAGTGAAAAGCATCTCACTGGAAAATTTCCTCTCTAATCAGATATGTTTTTATTAGGCTTTAGCATTTTGCTTTCTTGGCAGGACGTTACACTTTTAATAATCAGTGTCCCCCAAACAAGCAGCTCTTAGGAAACAGACACTGAAATTACCCACATAAAGGAACTGCTGTTAGATCATCAGCCACATATCACAAAGTCTGATCATTTAAAAATGTTACCTGGAGGCCTTCAGTCTTTATAAAATGTAAAAAAATATAACACCTTACCCATTTCACATTGTGATTGTGAAAATCTGTTAATTTATATTTATATTTTGTGCTTTATTTCTGCATCTCTTAAAAGGTAGATAAATGTTAGGCAGGCTTTGTCTCCAGTACTATTAGTTATTCCTAAAGTAGTGAATCACCAACACTACTATCTTCCTATTTCAGCTCCACAGATACTCTAGAGAGAAAAAAGGAGCTCGTTTTTACGGGACACTCAAAGATCTGCCATAGCTCCTTTTTCTTGTGTGTAGGTTCTTGAAAGTTTATGGGTTGATCCTCAGTTCCTGAGAATAGAAAGAAATAAGCTGACTGCTAATAATTCCAGTAACTATAATGAAAGGGACAGTTAGGCAGATTGATAGGGCTAATCTGATTTGGAAAGGAAATAATTGTGTTATGGATTTAGCCTATCACTTCTGATAACAAAGAGCCACATGCTTAAGACAGAGATGCCATCTGATTTCTCAGCTGTTGCTGATAACAAAGAGGTCATATGATGAAACAGATGGAATTCAGACAAAAAGACTGTTGAAAATGGTGTGGAAGTAGGAATGTGCTGGAATCAGCTCCTTCCTACCAGCTCATAGAAGCTGATTGTTAAATTTTCAGTGTAGAATTTATAGCTCAGGAATAGTCAAATGCTACAAATCAGCACTCGATTTATTTTGTTGATAGTCTAGACTTAAGAAAATGTTAGAGAAAATGTTAATAATTTAGATTAAACTTAGAAGTGTGTCATGTATACACCCCCCCTATCCTGCCATCATTCCCTGCAGAGCCAGATGGCAGGCATTTACCGGTGTACTCCTGTGTGGATGGCACAAGGCTGTAAAGCACAGTGCCCAGACCGATGGCCAATTCAGTCAAACCAGGAAAAAGCTGTTCCAGAAAGTTTGTTCTTGCCCATTCTTCAGGCAGCTATGTTATCACATAGGTAGAAACAACCTTACCCATACTGTAAATGCAGGCAACAATCCCTTTCCCTGGGAGCTAATATATCTCCCCCATTGTGACATTAGGGTCTTAGAAACTCCTTGGGACACACAGCACCACATCATTTACAATCTCTTTTTTTAAAAATGTAAATGTTAATAACTTGAATATAATGCATGACAAGAGCAAATTTTGAAGGACAGGTGAAAGTTGGATTCACCTAATTTTAACATAATAAAGTTCCAAATTCTAGGCTTCAAAGAGCTATTATTTTTTATGAAGCATTTCTCAATCTGATTTTCCAAACCATTGACAGTAATGCCTTACATTTGTCTAGCACTTTGTATTTTTCAAATCATTTTTATTTAGATGAGAGGCAATGTGGCATAGGGAGATTTGGGTTCAGGTCCTGCCTGTGACAAATATTAGCTATGAGACCTTGAATAAGTCACTTGAATAACACATTCCTCAGTGCCCCATGCTACCCTCTAAAACTAAGTTATGGAAGAACGGCCAAGCTACATTGGTGGAGAAAGTTTTTACACTGGGGATTCCCTATATCAATGAAAATTCAAGTCTAGACCAAATAGATGTGTGTGTGTGCGTGTGTGTTTCATTTAATCTTTATGATGTTCCGGAACAGATTTGATTTTCACCATTTTACCGATGAGAAAATAGACGCAGGGAAATTAAATGATTGGCCCAAAGTCACAAATCTAGTTAGCATCAGAGTCAGGATTAGATATAGGAAAAGTCTGAAAGGAAGGAATGAAATAGGACAGTATTTAGAGGGGGCAGAGGATAAATGAGAGAATAAGGTCCTAGACAAGGTGGGAGGTAATAATAATAGCTAGCATTTACATAGATTATATATATTTGCAAAACACTTTATAAATAATATCTTATTTGATCCTCACAACGACGCAGGGAGGTAAGTGCTATTATTAATCCCATTTTACACATAAGGAAACCTGGGCAAAAATGAAGTGACTAGCCCAGGGTCACACAGCTAGTAGTATCAGAGGTGGGATTTGAAACCAGGTCTTTTTAGCTCCAGACCCAGCATTTTATCCCCTACACCACTAAACTGCCTCAAGAAAGGATGGGATCAAGAGCAGCACTCCATGCTTTGGAAAGGAGGAATACTTTTTCTGAGATACACAAAAAGGCAGTAGTAAAGAATTCTGTTTGGAATTTTATTCTTTGTCACATTAATAAATGCTTTTGGTGTTGCTTCATAAATATCTTAGTAGAGTTGAGAAAAATGATGACTTAAGATAGCCATGAAGAAGGAAATCTTTTTATCAAAATCTCATTAATAAACTCTTAGGATTTAGAGCTGGAAATAGCCTTAGAAATCACCTACTTCTACTCCATTATTTTACAGATAAGAAAATTGAGGTCCAGAGAAGTCAAATGACTTGATTACAGTCGTAACAGTAATAATTGGCAGGGCCAGGATTCAAACTCTGATTCTCTGAATCCAAATCTAGAACTTACCCCACTGTACCAAAACCACCTAGGGAGCTATTTGCTGGAGATCACTTGGTGAGATCATCAGCTCTCACGGATTTAATTACTATCTCTATGCTGATTCTCAAACTCTACCTATTCATCCCTAACCTCTCTGCTGACACTCAATATTGTATCTCCTTTCACACGCCTTTCAGACTTCTCCATCTGGATGTTCAGTAGAGACAACTGAAAATTGACCTGTCCAAAACCGAACACATTATCTTTCCTTAAACCCTCCTTCTTCTAACTTAACTGTAACCGTAGAGGGCAGTACCAACCTCCCAGTACCCCAGACTCACAACCTAGGTGTCATCCTAGACTCCTCACTGTCTCTCACCCCCCATACCCAATTTGCCGTAAGACCTATTGATTTCACTTTTGCAACATCTCTCAAATTAACCACCTTCTCTCCTCTGACATTGCAGACCCTCATCACCTCATGCCTGGACTATTGCAGTAGACTGCTAGTGGATCTTCCTGCCTCAAACCTCTCCCTGTTCCAGTCCCTCTTCCATTCAGGTATTAAAGTAATTTTTTTAAAGTACAGGCCCAACCAAGTCACCCCCTACTCAATAAACTCCAATGGCTCCCTATCACCTACCATCACAACACAAAATCCTCTGTTTGGTGTTCAAAGTCCTTTAAAACCTAGTCCTTCCTCCCCCTCCATTTCTTTCCAGTCTTTTTACACCACATATCCCATCACATACTCTTCAGTCTACTGACAATGTCCTCCTTGTTGTTCTCCAAACAAGACACTTCATCTCTTGGTAGCATTTTCACTGGCTGTTCCCCATAATTGGAATGTTCTCCTCCTCATATCCATCATCAAGTCCTAACCAAAACCCCACATTTTGCAGGAAGCTTCTCCCAATCGTTCTTAATTTTAGTGCTTTCCCTCTATATATATGTATTTCATATATACATATATAGTGAAAGAAGAGAAAAGAAGAAGGAGAGAGAGAGAGAGAGAGATTGTAAGCTCTTCAAGGGGTGGGACTATCTTTTACCTTTCTTTGGATTTCCCCAAAGAAAAACTAAAAAAAATTTTTTAGAACTAAATTTTTCAATACTAAGCGGTCTTCATCATGGAAATGAAAATTAATTCAAAGATGATGATTTTAATCTCTCTCCCTCTTTTCTTTGTGTGTGTTTATAGAAATATATATGTATGTATGTATGTGTACATATACACATTCATATATATATATATTTGCCAAATAAATGAAATGTCAATACCTACTCAAAATACAGAGTTATGTCTGTTGCCAGTATGGACTGCTTCAAAAGCTGCATGAGGTCACTGTATTCCTTGGAAGATAAATTAGCAAAGATGTTGTGACCCTGGAATGAGAAAATGAAAGGTCATAGAGAATACTCAAACCACAGTTGTTTCTTCTGTATTTTTCCTAAAACAAATGTTGGTTTGGAAACATAGCAAAACAAACCATAAAAACATAGCCAAGTGAAGTCCAAGTTACATGACAATAACTTAGGGCTTTTGAATGGAGATGTTATATAAATAGACAAATATGCAGGCAAATGTAACATTGTAGGGAAGAACAAACATCTTTTAAAAGGTTTTACCATAGTTACAAAGAAAAGATATTGGAAATGTCTGAATCATTGTATATTCATATTTATAAACATGTATCTACTCACATCCACATTTTACTCATTCAATGACATTTTCCCATTAGGATTATCATATGGAAAGTTTATAAAATACTTTGGCATCCTACCCAACCTTAATCCCAAAATAAATATTGGTTTCACAGTAAACATTTTAAGCTGTCATTTTGGAAACATTTGCTTTTGAAACAGATGCTTTCAACTGGGGGAAATTCAGTTAAGTCATTAATGTGTCTAAGAGAAATGCCTGATAGATTTTACTTAGAAAATATTTCCAGTTCAGCTCTCTTCTCTCTCTTGACTTATGCAATAATGTTATTACTGAAGAGTTGAATTTTTGTAAATCAAAAATAAAATTTTAAATGAACTAAGTGGCTTATTATTCTATTCTATAGTTACTGCTTTTTGTGAAGTGAATAATTCTTTTTCAAAGTGAATAATTACACCCTAATTTTTCTATTTTGGACATATGGATCTTAATATATTTGCTTATAGAGAGGCAGATCTACATAGATATGGTTAGCATGATATTAATAGTATTAAGCTTGATTTGAGGGATAGTTAGGGGAAAAATCTGAAAAAAACTCTTGAGTTAACTCCTGTCCCACTAATTCTTTAATATCAATTAGAAAATTACATCTTCCAAGACGCTAAATGAGAATCTGCTACTCTGAGTTAATTTACCTCCTATGGATGAACACTTTATTCTCAGAGAATAGTTATTCATATTGGTTCCAACTGGGACCCAGTCCAATATTAATAATAATTTTCAAATGAACTCTTCCAGATCTTTAATTCAGCCAGTAGAATGAAGACAAATAGCTAAATGAAAGCTGGTATCACAAAGTCGGTGAGAATCCCACACATCATAGATCAGACTCAGGGGGCTGAGACCAGGGGTATGAGGAATCAACTGTCCATCTCTAACTACAGAACCAATACCCTCTGCAGTGTCAGGAAAATGACTCCTGGTGCTGATACAACTAAAAACAGATTTATCTTGACTAATTAGGCTGAAAAAAATGGAATGTTCTGTAAAAAAAAAAGAAGGATTTCATTTTAAATAAATGCACTGTCATGACTTTGAAGGGCAAAGCTAATAGAATAGAAGAATGATTTCAAGATTTGGAGTCAAAAGACTTGGGTTCAAATCCACACTGTGCTACTACTTCCTGTTACTTACTTGGAGAGGTCACTTAGGTATCTGGTACTCAGTTTTATCATCTATAAAATGAGGGCATTGGACTAAATGGTCTCTAAGCTCCTGTCAAGTTTTGAAACTATCATCCTATGATGATTAGCAAAGTATTGTCTAGCAGAGGATTGGCAAGACTGACTTTAATATATAGAAAAGGATGATTTGAAATGAATATATTCTTTAAATGAGAGGCAGCATATGATAGTGGATAGAGAGTCATTCTTGGATTCAGGAAGATGGATTCAGGTCCTGCCTTTGACACATTCTGGCTTGGAGACCACTCTATCTCTCAATGCCCCAGGCAACTTTCTAACTAAAAATTGCAGAACATTTACTGATTTTCTTTATACACAAATCTTAAAAACATTTAAAAACTTAAAGACATTTTGTTGTTTTAAATAGACATAGGGTTTTTCCTTGTTTAGACTATTTGCTAAACAAATCTTTTCTTCATAAATACTTTAAAGGTTAATTTCAACTAAGATTGTCTGAATATACACTTTCAACTTAGAAAGGATTTCATTAATGGGGTTTTGTTGCACTAAGGTCCTTGTATTCATGTGTAATAATTGTCATAGACAAGAAAAGGGACTTGCTATCATGAGAACTGGATGAAGTAGTTGGGTATGTTTAGGATGGAAAAGAAAAGCCTTAAGGTGACATGATAACTATCTCCAGGAACCTAAAAGGCAGTCATGTATAAGAAGGTTTGCCAATATTCTGCTTGTCCTCAGATAGTAGAACAATGGCTAAGGAACTAGGGCTAAGAGGCTGCTGAGGAACAGATTTAGACTGGCTTATACATAGGGAAAAATCCTAACAATTATAGCTACTCAAAAGTGGAATGGGCTCCCAGGCTTAGACACTTCTTATCTATGGAATCCTGGGCACATAACTTGACCTCTGTTTGTCTCAGTTTCCACATCTATAAAATGGGGATAATAACAGCACTTACCTCAATGAGCTGTTGTGAAGATCAAATGAGATCATAATTGTAAAACACTTAGCACAGTGCCTGGCACATAGTAAGTGCTATATAAATGTTAGCTGTAATCCTTATTATTATTATCTTGGGAAGCATTGTGTTCCCTCTCACTTGAGGACTTCAAGCAAAAGCTGGATGACCCTTATTGAGCATGTCACAGAGAGAATTCTTATCCATTTATAGATTAGATTACATGTCTTCTAAGACTCCTTTTAACTCCAGGATCTGTGATTCCCAAATGCAAGTAAGATCAGAGACTCAGCTAGGTGGTACAGTGGATAGAGCACTAGCCTGGGAGTCAAGAAGATCTGAGTTCAAATCCTGCCTTGGATACTTACTAGCTGTGTGGCCTTGGGCAAATCACTTAATCCTGTTTGCCTCAGTTTTCTCAACTGTAAAATGTGGATAATAAAAGTACCTACCTCACAGGGTTGTTGTGAGGATAGAATGAGAGAATATTTGTAAAGCACTTTGCTAGTCTTAAAGAGCTGTATAAGTGTTGTTGTTATTATTATCATTATCTCAGTGCCCTGAACACCATTTCCTTACCTTGAGTTAACACTACTCTCTGATCATATCCACAGTTATTGTAATTGTTAATTATACTATCTTGTAAGTTCCTTAGGGCCCAGCCCAGTAAATTGTCCATAATGGGTGTTTGTTTATGGAATGAATACTGAATTTGTGTAGACAACTCTGGTATTTCCAACACAAGTGCATTTACCAGTACTGAAAAGAAGGTGTGGCAGAATGGAAAAAGGAGTGATTTTGAGTCTTAGTTACACACACTTACTAAGCGTGTGACTTTGGTTTTTTCACTTAAATTCTCTGAGCTATAATTTCTTCTGAAAAGTGGGGATAAAAATATTTGTCATCTCTTCATCACGAGGTAGTTTTGCAGATTAAAATGAAATGATACATGGAAAGGGCTTTTTCATCACAAAGTGTTCATTTGCTGGAGGGAGAGAGATGAGAAAGAAAACATCAGAGTAGAGTGGAACTACTGGAAAAAGTTTGCTGTCAGATCCCAGGTCTCGTTCCAACTTTACCCCGAACCTGATGTGTGCCACCTGGGTGGGGTAAATCACCCCACCTCTTTGGGTCTTTGTTGTTGTTCAATTGTATCTGACTCTTCATGACCCCATGCACCATACTGTCCATGGGGTTTTCTTAGCAAAGGTACTGGAGTGGTTTGCCATTTTCTTCTCCAGCTTATTTGACAGATGAGGAAACTGAGGCAAACAGTGTGTAGTGACTTGCCCAGGGACACACCACTAGTAAGTGTCTGAGGTTACATTTGAACTCAGGTCTTCCTCACCCCCGACCCAGCACTCTATCCACTGCACCAACTAGCTGCCACCCCTTTGGGCCTTACTTGTTTGCAAAATGAAGGGATTAGACTAGATCATCTCTAAGATTCTTTGTAGTTCGAACATTCTGAACATTCTATGTTTTATGAACAAATGTGAGGCAGCATGAATAGCAAATAGGAGAGTGGCCTTGGAATCAGGAAGACCTGGTGTTGAGGCCTCCCTCTTACACATCTAGGCTGTGTGGTCATGAGCAAGTCTCTCCAAAGGTCTGGGCCAGTCTCTAAGAGTACAAATTATAAAGGAGTTGCAGTTTGCACATGAAGGGTTCTCCACCCAGAGGAAATCACAGGTCTGTACCAAAAGAAAAAAAAAATGAAATACACCAATACTTTGACTTGCCCCTTCTGACTGACTCTGACCTTTCTCTCCTCTGTCCTGTCCTGTCCTATCATAACCTATTCCTATGTCTAACCCAGCATATACAATATAAAAATCCCATACCAACCATCCTTAGCTGAAATTCTACAAACATTTAAATGTTTACTATATGTAATGCACTGTGCTAGGCGCTGAGACTATGAAAACAAAAATAAATCAATCCCTGCCCTTAGGGAAAATTTTCAAACCAAGAGATTCCAGGGTATTTCTGCTTATCTCTGCTGGCTCCTGTCACTTGGGTCTAAGCATCTGTATTTCATTCAGAAGGGAGAATACACAACCACCAATCAATTCTCCCATTCCTACTCTGAATTTGGGGTCTTAGCTACAGATGGGAATGTCAACTACCCTTCTTGGGGTCAAAGGCTTTCATGAACTTGCAAAAGATGTACTTTTTTTTTTAAGACACTGGAGGAAAAACACACCATATTTAATGAGAATATTCCAGCAAAGTAGGGTCTTAATGATGATAATAATAATAATTAATGGCACAGCTAGAGAACTGACAAATAATGGTGAACAGATGATCCCTTCCTGGTTTCAAAAAGTCTGCATGCTTGCAGAAAATTAAACAGATCCCTTTCTGGCAGTATTAACTCAGCAGCCTCGGTCACAGTCTGGTGGTAGTGGATGGTTTTCTTTGTTGGGAGCTGAAAGTGTAGAAAGGGACCTCCCCACTCTAACCTCCTGTGTTACCATCTGAAGGATAAATAGGGAAAATTATCTTCCTTCAGATTCTTCCTTCAGCTGGGTTCCTTGCTGACAAGTCAGTCCTGCTGGCAATTATAATTTCTTAGTCTGTCTCCAAGGGCTTCCTCCATTCTACTGAGAAAACATATCTTTCTCATGCTGTTTTCCTCTCTGTAACCTTTTAAAATCGGTTTGCATTTCACAAAATAACTAGCCAGCCCTCTTGAGGCCTGCTACAATGGATGATCTGTTTGCTTTGCTACTTCTTTGCTGAGTTCCTCATCCATTTACGGGAGGAAATAAATGTACTCAGATCATAATCTATGGGCAATGACATTCTTTGAGGGCCAATAGAATAACATCAATGAAAGCATTTTATCTCTAGGATTCTGCTAGTACCATTTACACTTGACTGTCTTTCCACTTAGTGTGAGAGTAGGGGAAAGGTGATAGGCAGATATCTAGCTAGAAAAGTATTTATTTTAGTTATTGTTGTAAGCAACTGTTATCAGTGATTTTGAAATCCTCCCGGAGGGAAATGATAAGATTTTATACATCAACACTCACTGGTTGTTTTTAAACAGTAATCTTTACAGTACTTTGTAAAGACTAAAGGGAAAATGCATAGTTCTTTGAGTAAAATCAACAACTTAGACTTTGGTCAAGTTATTGGTACAAGTTTTATTCCAAAAAAAGCAAACTATGAATATGTTAGTATTCTACCATGATGACCTGAAAATTCACGTATCAAATTAGTAGAAATTATTTAAAGCAGATGATCCTTGCATTTTATCTGTGTATTTTCATTGCTGAACAGTGCTTGACACATACTAAGACAGTTAATAAATGTTTATTTTTGATTAATTTATCTTAACAATCAGGCAAAAATCAGGTAGATAGGACCAGTGAAGAGTTGGCATGTCATCTCAGACTAGCATAACAAGGACCACCAAGGAATAGAAAAGGGCCAACATTCAGGGGGGAAAAAGAATCTTCCTATTCTACCTAGGCTACTCATGGTATTTAAAGAAATACTTAGGAAGTAAAGGCTTCCACTGATTTCTGGTTCAGAAGGCAACTGGAGAAATTAGCTCTGTACCTCACTTTGCAGAATCATCACGGCATGATTAAAGTGATGGTGCTCCAAGGTAGCAGAAGTTCCATAAAGCTGGGCCAAAGCAGATCCACTCCTGAAAGAGGATAACAGGGTAAGATACTATCCCCCTCACAACAGAATCCCTTGAAATTTCAGATCTTTGGAGTAGTCTGAATGCCAGCATGACACATGCTGCAAATACCCACAGGCAAGATCAGTCCAACGTAGATGTTTGCATGGTTTCTGGACAAGGCACCTGAATAACAACTTAGTTAAGCATATATAGGCAGCCCGGTTCATTTGGGGGAAAATGAAGAGGAGTGGGGGAAAATGAAGAGGAGTAGGGGAAAAGAATAGTAGGCTAGGGAAATTTGTGAGAGGTAGGGGGAGGACAAATAAAAACTTGGCCAAAATGGAAAAAGAATATTATATAACTTCGAGTAGTATAATGTAAGTAAGTCATTAAGATGGAGAAGCCAAGGCCCAAGTCTAAGAGTCATGAATAATCACATATTAAGAAAATCAATAATAATAATAATTTAAAAGCAGCATTTATATAACATTTTATTTATAACATTTACAAAACACTATATTATCTCCCTCCATCCTCACGACAACCCTGTGAAGTCAGGAATGTTATTATTGTCATTGTACATATGAAAAATCTGAGGCTTATAGACATTAAATAATCACACAGTTGGGAAATGTTTGAGGTGGGATGTGAACTCAGGTCTTCCTGACTCCAAGTCTAGAGATCTATCCATTAATTAACCATTACTGATAGTGGAGGTTTTCTGGAAGCAATTGTTGCTATGATGATGTGTTATGGGAGAAAAGCACTGTGTGTTTCTATTTTAAAATAGTATACTTCTAATTTAAGTGTAATTTTTAAAGTAAATTTTTGATAACTTTTGTTTTTATGTGACTAACATTGTCCATTATATTCCTTTTCTTGTCTCTTCCTACAGAGCCATGCTTTATAATGAATAAAATTTAAAAGGTCCTAAATAAATATGATATAAATAAAATAAAAGAGGAAGAAAGAAAAATTTCTATAAAGCTAACCAATATATCAAAGAAATTTTATGTTATATGTAGTGTTTCCCATCCATGGTTCCCCACTTCTACAAAGAAACAAGGGAGGCAGAAACGTGGGATGTTCTATGTGTGAAGGGAGTGCCTTCTCATTTTATTTCTTTGGGGTTAAGGTTGGTCATAATTTCACAATATAGTTTCAATTACTGTTTCCATTTACATTGTAATTATTGTGCATATCATTTTCCTGGTTCTGCTTACTTTACTTTGTATCAGTCCATGTAAGTTTTTCCATATTTTTTGGTAATCATTATTTCTTAAAGCAAAGTAAGATTCCATTACTTTAATCTACCACAATGTATTTAGGTGGCACAGTAGATGGAATGCCAAACCTGAAGTCAGGAAGACTCATCTTCCTGAATTCAAATCTGACCTCAGACACTGTGTGACTATGGACAAGTCACTTAACCTTGTTTGCCTGAGTTTCCTCAACTGTCAAATGAGCTGGAGCAGGTAATGGCAAACAACTCCAGTATCTTTGCCAAGAAAACCTTAAATGGAGTCAATAAGAGTTGGGTATGACTGAACAATAACAGAATTGGTTAGGAGAAACAGCAAATAGCTGTTTGACTAGAACATGAAATATGTATAATCAGCCTGGATAGGTGGGTTTGGACTGAATTGTGAAGGTTTTTATATGCCAAATAGAGGAGTTTATATTTTATCTAGAAGGCACTACAGGACCATTGAATCTTCTTGAATGCAAAGTAACATGGCTAGATCTATACTTTAAGAATAATAATTTGGCAGCTAGGTGGAAGACAGGTTAGAGAATGAAGAGACTGGAAGTAAGGAGACTAATTAAGAGGCTATTTCAATAGTCCAGGTTAAAAAATAATGAGGGCCTACACCAGGGTGGTACCCATGTGAGTGGAGAGATGGGGACACATACAAGAGACTCATAAGAGGTAGAACTGACAAAACTTGGCAACTGATTGGATACAGAGGGTTGAATGAGAATGAAGAGTTGAGTATAACTCCTAGACTGTGAATATTGGTGACTAAAAGAGTGGTAATACATCTATGTCCTGACTAGCACAAACAATGAATCATGTGAAGTGGTTGCATGTATTTGAATTCATACTGTTCAAAGTTATAATTATGTACAATATGGTAATTGGTTCCAGAATAATGGAAATATACAATGTGAATTTGAATAATGTGACCACTTCTCTGGATTTGTTATTTGCATAAATCAGGACCTAGCTATATTCTCAACAGAAACAGGGAAGTTAGAAAGGAGGTGAGTTTATAGGGAAAGGTATGAGCTCAGTATTAGACATGTTGAGTTTGAGATGCCCATGACACATGCAAATGGAAATGTCTAACAGGCAACTGGAGATGCAGAAGCTTGGTAGAAAAACGTGGGCTGAATATGTAGATTTAGGAGCTATCTGTGTAGAGTAGACCACTGAATCCATGAGAGCAGATGAGATCACCAAATACAGATTTAGAAGAGAAGAGGACCTGGGACAGATCCCTTTGCCTAGCATAGGGGGTGTCCTATCAATGATTATTTTGCAAAAGAGACTGAGAAGAATTGGTTGGACAGATAGGAAGAGGATACTTGGGCAAAAGATTAGAAATTAGAGGAGAGAATAAAGTTAAACTGATTAACTAACATCAACTCAGTGGCATGAAAACCCAGAGAAAAGAGAGTATCCAGAAGGAATATCCAGCATTTTCTAGGGGGTTGGTTATGAAAGAGAAGAAAAATATAATGAGAAAGATTAAAAAGATGGTAGGAAGGAAACAAGCACTTAATAGATCTTGAGTGCCAGACATTGTGCTAAGCTTGGAGAATACAAATACAAGCAAAAAGAAAGACCATCCCTGATCTCAATGGATTATATTCTAATGGGGAAAGAAAAAACACAAAAGAGAGCTGAAAAGTGGATTGAAGGGAGGAGAGAATAGTTTTGATGTCTGGAAGCCAGGAAGAGAGCCAGGAGGGAAAGAAAGAGTCTGGGACCCTCAACAAAGTGGAGTCTACAGAAGGAACTCGCCAAATGGGATAGGAGTGGGGGGTGGGGGTGGGGTTGCTACAGTGGGATGTTCTATGTTGAAAAGGCCAAAAGGAATGTTGGCTATTCCAGGGTGAGGAGAGTCCAGGTGCTAAGGGAAGTTTAAGGATGAGACAGAATAATTTGGAAGTCCAAGAGCCAGGAATAAGGCTGGGGAATGGTAAGGTGAAGTGAGTACGTATATTCATCAAAGCGGAGAGAATGGGAGATGATTTGAAATATGGAATTGGAAAGAAAGGGAGTATATGAAGGATGACTCAGTTTTTTCACTGAAGTGTGAACAAAATTCTCTGCTAAGAGGGCTTATGTAAGTGGCTTGAGTAGAGAAGAGAAGTTTTAGAACTGCTGTCATGGAAGATTGTGATAGAAAGTCAATTGGGGAAGAATCAGAAGGATTGGTGTGAAAGCAATCTAAAAGACCCAGTTAAGATTAGAATATAAATTTGTAATGGACTCAAGTCAACTGTGTTATTGTGTGACTCTCCCTAGTGGTGATTCAAGTACCTGAGTAAGAGTAGGGAAAACGATGAGTGATAATTTTGGGTTGGGGTTTAGGCACTAGTTGTAGTAAGACAATTGGGCAAAAGACTAGAGGTTAGAAGAGAGTATAAAGTTGAAAATGGGTTTAGGAAGAGCAAGGTCCAAGAAGGGATAGAAAGATAGGAGATTTTGGTCAGAGGAATTTCAGAGTTACGAATTATGGAGGTGGAAGACTTGCAGAAAATAATAAGAGCAAGGATATGATCAGCTCTATGTATGGGGTAGGTAGAGTGAATGTAAGTATTGTGGGAATGGAGGAGATTGATGGACTGGGAAGTGAGAGTTTTTGATGGGACATAAACAAGTGAGCTGATATTTTCCCTATTTTTTTTAAGGAAGTAACGTATAAAATTCAATGGCCACCATAGCTTGGTAGTAGTGATGTGGCATCTTGCCTCCATTCATGAGAGGTAAATTATTATTGGGTAATGTTGGTCTTCATAATTGCAATACTTCCAAGACTAAGTGAACCAAGGATCTCCCTACCCATGTTGTTGTATTTCTTTCCCCTTTCATCTGTTCATATGAATCAACATGTCTCTTGGAGTGTATCCATTTGGGTCTATTCCAAGAAGCAATGTTTCAACTGTTTCTTTTAGACCTAACCTCTCTGCTGACCTCCAGTCTCATTTCCAAATGCCTATTAGACATCTTGACCTGGATGTCCTGTAGACATCTTAAACTCAATATGTATAAAATTGAACTCATCTTTCTTCCTAAGCTCTCCTCCCTTCCAAATTTTGCTATTCTTTTCAAAGGAACCACCATCCTCCCAGGCCTTCAAGTTCACAACCTAGGCATAATCTTTGATTCCTCACTATCTCTCACCCCCATATTCAAATCTATTGCCAAAACCTGCATATTTTGACCTTTGTAACTTCTCTTGAATACACCACCTTCTCTCCTTTGATACTGCCAACATCCTGCTACAGGCCCTCATTTTCTCATGCCTGGCCTATTGCAATAGCCTGTTGGTGAATCTACCTGCCACAAGTCTCTCCCCACCTCCAGTTCATCTTCCATTTAGCTGTCAAAGTGATCTTTCTAAAGCACAGGCCTGACCATAGTATATCCTCCCCTACTCAGTAATATCCGATCACCTTTAGAATCAAATACGAAAACCTCAGCCTGGTTTTCAAAGCTCTCATAACCCCCCACCCTGATCTTTCCAGTCTTCTTAGACTGTACACCTCACCATGTGTTCTTTGATCTAGTGACAGTGGCCTCCTTGCTGTTCCTGAAATGACTCCAGGAATTTTCTCTGACTGTCTACCATGCCTGGAATGCTCTCTCTCTCTCCTCATCTCTGCCTGTCAGCTTCCCTGGCTTTCTTCAAGTCCCAGCTAAAATCTCACCTTTTACAGGAAGCCTTTCCAAATCTCCCTTAATTCTAGTACCTTTTTCCTATTGATTATCACATATTTATCCTGTTTGTATCTTGTTTTAGATAGTTGTTTACATATTATCTCCCCCATCAGGTTTTGAGTTCTTCAAGGGAAGGGGACTGTCTTTTGCCTTTCTTTGTATCCTCAATGCTTAGCACAATGCCTGGCACATAATAGGCACAATTTGTTGACTTAATCTGTGACTGACAGAAAGCAAGAATCATTGGCAGGAGATTTTTGTATATACCTACATACAGCATATAGGTATATATACATGTACACATGTATACATATGTATATGTATGCATGTATACATATATGTGTGGGGGGTGTGTGTGTGTATGTATGTATATAAACTCTTTTTACCACCAAGGACAGTAGACCTAGTGCATTTGGGTGATGATAGCACAGTTCTGGATGTGCTTATGGGAAAAGTAGAAATGGCACTAAGGAAAACAAAGATTGGGGAAAGCAGGCATACTAGGTTAAGCAAATACTGAAGAGATCTTTGCTAAAAGAGTTATAGTTTTGAGAGTATTGAGGGATTGATTCTCAAAGTATCTGAAGAGGAAACAATACTAAAGACAAGGGAGAAAATCTTAAACCTTATTACTACAAAAAAAAAGGTGACCAAGAGAACATCAATAACCACTGATCCATCTATATAACATTTTGCAAGGATAATCTGCACACACATAGAAACATGAAGGTATTAGGAAGGAACAAGCAGGCTTTTATAAGTAATTTTCCACCGTGGAACCAATTTTAATCACACAGTTGATTGAAAGCTGTAGAGAACACAAGAGCCCACCATTGCACTGTTTGTTGACTATAAATAAAGTATTTGATTCAGTGAAACAAAATAGAGCCTTGAAGTCTGTCCTCTAATAAGATGTCTTTCATGCATCTATCAGTATTAGGCAAGATTTCTTAAAAGGAAATAATAACTTTGTTTGATGACCCTCTGATCATTAATATCAAGGGAGGCATAAAATGAGGATATACATGCTTGCCCAAGAGAGTCTTCGCCTCTGGCACAGACGAGATGCAGTGAGAATATCAGTACAACGGGGCTTTTACCCATTGTACTGATGCTTTTAGAGCATGTCCATATTGCCTACATTGGAGTTCCTCTGAGCGGCCTTTGGAGGATGCTGCCCGGGTTACCTAAAAATGGAGGTCCTCTGCATCACCTAACACGTGGGTGGAGTTAGCTTCCTTTGATTGGCTGTCTAATGGGAACAGGCTGCATCTTTAAAACTGGTGAGACAGACAACTGTCCTTTCTGTTTAGCACTCCTTTTTGCTGTGTCCAGAGGGTGAAGATCACAACTCACTCAAGGCACAGGTGCAATCAATGTGCTGGAGGGGTTTATTTTGTTCTGTTTCATGCTTCCTTTTTCTGTTTCTGGTGCTGGTGGGGATACCCACTGGGTCTGAAAATTAGAGCCAGGAGCCTTGGAGCCAGGACTCTAGGTGGCCTATTGAAGCCAGCCCGGTCTGCAGGGAAGTCCAGAGGGTGCCTGGAACTTGAGACCAAGGGGAATCTTTGGATTTAGAACTGGGACCATTTGTACTGTAGGAAGCAAGCAAAGCTCTGAATCTTATCTCTTTCCTTTCCCCAGAGTCTTGAGGTGGTGCAAGGGGGAGGAAGGAAAGCCCCGTGTTTTGGGGAGTGAGTTTGCAAATTAGTGATTATAACTTTTCAAGTAAATATTTCTTTGTAAAAGCCAATCTGACTGTGGTTAAATAAAACAAGGGTGCAAGAGACCCACACCTAAACTTGGGGAGTATCATGAGTGGGGGCTAGAGTCATTTAGAGAGAACCTAGACCCCCCAAACAGGGTAACAGAAAATCCTGGAGGAGGGGTATAAATGTAATATGCCTGGTTTTCCAGGCGGTGAGGACCAGGGTAGTCATTGTTACATAAATTAAAGTGGGAGTTCCTATAGACTATGAAGTCCTCCATTGTTCCAGTTTGCAGGTGACATTTTGCTGATTGTATCAAGAAATAGAAAAAAATATTGCATAACTTCCAAAATGCATTCTATGATCATTAAAAAGAATTTAGCCTAACCATCCACAAAGGAAAATTGAGTTGATAAAATATGATAGTTTATCATATGCATATGATTGGTTGCCCTATAGAGAGTTTTTCCACATGTGTATAAATAATATTCCATGACTTACAGCCATATTATATCACCAGAAGGATATTGATATTAAAAATATTAAAAGAGCTTTGTAATTTCACAAAGGCAACCCAACCCTACTCTACTCCTGTTCACTTTTGGACCTAATTCATTGTCTATTTGCAGTGTCTTTTGCCAAGCTCTTTTAATACTCTGTGTCTTCCTGAAATTAGAGCTTACATTTTTAATACTAACATTCTTCAGATGATATATGGCTGTAAATCATGGAACTTTACAGTCTTTGAAGAACTGAAGTTAGAGATCACCCAAAGGGCATTGAGGCCCATGGTGTGGGAGTAGGCTGCAACACATTACAAACAACAAATTACGAAAGAGAAATGGAGTAAAAGGGTGTCATCAAGATACATATATTTGAAGAAGAATCTGGGTTGATCACATGGCAAAAAAGAGGTATAATGGAGGGATAGCTTGAGTTCCTCAATAGTGTTTCTGCACGAAGCCATATGAACTGGAGGAAGACCTCCAGCAGCTTGAGTGGACCTCCTCTGGTAGACTTCCAGAAGAATATGGACAGGGGTTGCGGAGGCTTGCCTGGGTGAATTGTGATTTGCTTTGTTGGAGGCAATACCCAAATTGATAAAAACATAGATCCACTTGAATATTTAAAAATTTAACCAACTGAGTGGCTGGAAAGATGTGGTCTGCTACAGAGGATCATTTAAGAAAGAAAGCTCATTCTTTTCTCATATTTTCATTAAGGATACCCTTGGTATGCACTTATGTCATATGCAAATGGATTAATAAATATTGACATTCTCTTGATCAACTGGCACAGAGGAAAGAGGGTTTTGGAGTCAGATGCTGTAGGTTCAAGTTCTGGTTCTGACACATCCTACCTATGCAACCCTGAGCAACTGGCTTCATTTCTTTGGGCTCCAGGTTCCTTACCAGGTTTGATTCTCCTCTTGTTTGATACAGTTGGGTAGAGTAGTAGAGAGGGCACTGTGCCTAGAGTCAGGAAGACCTGAGTTCAAATATGGCCCCAGATACTGGCTATGTGACCCCAGGCAAATCACTTAACCTCTGTTGGCTTCAGTTTTCTCAACTGTAAAAATAGTGATAATGACAAGACCTATCTCCTTGTTGTAAAGATTAAATGAGATTATGCTTGTAAAGAGATTATCACAGTGTCTGGCACATAGTAGGTGCTACATTAGTTCCCTTTCCCTCCCTCCTCCCTGCAAAATGAAGGGTTTGGACCAAATGATTTCTTAAGTCCCTTGGATATTAAAATTATCTTTGGCTTTTTCAATTCTTTTGGTATTTTCCCCTTCCTAAGGTAACTTGTAAAATGATCCCTTATTGTTTTCAAGATTCTGTCCCACAGAGTTCTTCACTTTTTGTTTATTTTTATACACACACACACACACACACACACACACACACACACACAGAGAGAGAGAGAGAGAGAGAGAGAGAGAGAGAGAGAGAGAGAGAGAGAGAGAGAAAGAGAGAGAGAGAGAAAACACTGACACATTCATTGACCAAATCTTATTCTGAATGTTAAAAGGTAAGTTTCTGAATGCATGGTGTAATGAAAACAGTCCAGGGTCAAGAGACCATTTGGTTCAAGCCTCAGCCCAGAAACTCATTATAAAGCCTTGAGAAAGCCATTTAAATTCTCTAAGCCTTAGTTTTCTCATCTCTAAAATGGGAGTGATAATGGTTCTAGTATAATCCATACCTGAGGGTTGTTGTGAGGGTCAAATGAAATATCACAGGTGAAAGCCCTTGTACGAAATTCTGCATAATTATAATGTATATACACAACATATAATACACATACATATGTACATATACATGCAAACATGTTTCATACAGCTATATCACATGCATCTATAGTCCTATTCATGAAATGTATTGTTAATAAATTATTACATTATGGAATACATTAAAGTTATTTTTCCCCTTGTGCAAAGGGGAAAAGCATCAGGGAAAAAATACTTAGAGAAAGGGAATTTTTAAAAAGTAAATGAAATGCTGTATTTTCAGGCAGGCATCCCCTGAGCTTAGGCGGCTTAAGCAAATAAGCAGGCAAAGAGAATAACAATGCAAAAGGAAGTGTATATCAGTGGCTTTCCTGGGGTATGTGTATTCTTAAAAGAAGATGACTGAATGCAATATAGCACCTGGCTTAAAACATTCTAGGAGGCAACTTAAAAGAGGGAAGACTATGAAACGTAATTATGAAATTGAGGACTGTTGGAAGGTGGGGGGAATGGGATTGGACTGTCACCGCAGATTAATGTACACCAGTATTTCACTTCTGGGACGCAGCCTAAAGCGACAAGATGGGTTTTCATTCCCAAGAAATGAGCAGAAGAGATTATGCTAGAAATGAATAGAAGGAGTCTCCTAGGAGAATATACTACAAAGCTGCACCATACTGATATTTAATCATCAGGGGCAGCTGTAATAGAGAGGGGGCTGCCTGGGAAACATCATCCCTAGAGAAAACAGGGCAGAGGTGTATTAACAGAGCAATTTCAAAGGACCATGGTATTGCTGCCTTCACATGACTATTGATCATTCATTGCACTCACACCAATACTTAAAATTAAAGATAAAATATGAAAATGCAAAGGTTCATTCATCAGTGAGACTGAAATAATACATCACTTGTTATTAATAAAGTTGCAACTCTCTTTTCATGGGGAATTTTGCACTTTTCATTGCAATTTGCACCCTTCTTAGCATTTTCAACAATTTCTTTATAGACTATATTAAAACGCTTTATGTTGGTGCATTTAAATCCTTTCTTTCCAAATCACCCAAGAAGTAAAGATAATAAGGACAAAGATTTCTCTTGGAGAAATGAGCTAAACACTGGCACATTCATTGACCAAATCTTATTCTGAATGTTAAAAAGAATAAGTTTCTAAATGCATGGCATAATGAAAGTAGCAAAAGACTGGGAGTCAAGAGACCACTGGGTTCAAGTCTCAGCCTAGAAACTCATTGTATAGCCTTGAGTAAGCCATTTCATTTCTCTAAGCCTCAGTTTCCTCATCTATAAAATGGGGATGATAAGGATTCTTGCACAATCCATTGCCAAGTGTTACTGTGAGGTCAAATGAAATATCACAGGTGAAAGCCCTTGGTAACTCTGAAATTCTGCATAATTATAAGCTATAGTTATAGTTCCCATTATAATTAATAGTACCCATTATAATTAATAGTGCCCATTATAGTTGAAGGGAAAACACCAGAGTGTGGTGTGTCACTGTATGTACTTAGCACAAAAATGACTCTAATTGGTGCAAGGCTGTAGACAATTTTGTAAAGGGATAGACCTGAAAACATGTGAGATTAATATGACCACATCGAAAATACATCAGATAACTTAATATTAAATACATAATGCAGATCTCAAATAGTGCGAAGACAGAATAGAAGCCTGCTAGCAGTGATTTTTTTTAAAACTGTACCTGCGATTTCATCTGTGTAGGGACCTGCCAATAAGGAACTGCTTCTCTTAACACACCTTATGTTCTTAGAGAGTCACCAAGATGTTAGGTGACTTATGTAACATCACATGACCAGTAGGCATCAGTGGTGCATCTTGGACCAAGGTCTTCCTGAGAGAGTCCAGCACTCCAGGTTACCTTAATATCTATTAAACATGTCAGGAGTTGGATGACCTTGGGCAAATGACTTACCACCTCTAAGCCTCTGTTGCCTCATCTGTAAAATAAAGGGATTGTACCAAATAATCACTAAGATGCTGTCCATCTCTGTGCTGTTGTGATTCTAAGTCTTGGCCTGTGGGTATCAAAAATTAAATGCAATAACAACTCACTCACGCATGGGTCACTTCTCTTCCTGCTAGCTGCAACTATCCAGAGCATGCCTGACAAAATGGCCTGTGAGAAGCCAACTCGGGTTTTACAAGGTCGGTGCACCAAGGCCTATGAGCATTACTCACTGGGGCAGAGGGTGCCCCCAGGTCCTCACTCAGAGCCTATTTACTCTATGCACAATTCTAACAACTTTGGTTATTTTGCTTCCATGGCCTGGGGCAGTTCATAAGAAGTCAATCATAAGTAGTGGTTAAGAGAGAGAGAGGAAAGAAAGGGGAGGGGAGGGAAGATTCCAAAAGCAGTTACAGTTACTGCTGCAAGAATAGCCTGACAGTGAGGGAGAAGATAGTACAGCTATTTAAAAAAAATAGATAGAATAGCTTAAAACAGACAGTCTAACGCCATTCGTAACAGGGGCAAACTACCAAACAAATCTTAATACTACCTGAGATTGTCACTGTATTATAGCACAATACAATAACTGAGTCTCACAATTATATCCTAGAGTAAATTCTATTTGATAATAATGATAGCTAGCATTTATATAGTGCACTAAGCTTTGCAACATACTTTGTAAATATAATTTCATTTTATCCTCACAACAACCCTAGTTGCTATTATTATATTAATTTATAGATGAGGAGACTGAGGCAGGTAGAGGTTAAGTGACTTGCCCTGGGTCACACAGCTAGTAAGTGTCTGAGGTTGGATTTGAACTCAGATCTTCCTGACTTGAGTTCCCATTCTAGACTGTGCCATCTACCTGCCAGAAACATTTCTGTATTGATTTGACAACATCTATCTTTGTACCTCTCTAGCACCCAGTGCAGTACAATGACTGATAAACTTTTTTTGTGTACTAAAATATCATAAAACTAGTACTGTATCTATGTATGACATGCATATACCTAAACAAAATAATGAATAGGAATTCTTGAGCATGGGGTACAGAGAATGGTCTAATTGCAAGTACATTTTCACCACAGGAGGAGGTGGCCTATTCCCAAGAGAATTTGACTTGTACCTCCATAGGAATTACAGGGATGCGTAAGGAGAACACCATGGTGGTGGGTCTCTGACTCTGATGGCACAGAAGCAATCATGCCATGTAGTGACATGGGCCAGCAGATAATCATGAGGTGAGGCATAGGATAGCAATCTTTCTTGGAGAGAAAACTAACCATTTAGGGAAGAAGGATGCCCCACTCCCACTTTAGAGAAAAGCCCCATTCATCCTGCACATTTAATAATAGTTAGCATTTATATAGCACATTAAGGTTTGCAAAGTTCTTTACAAATATTATGTCATCTGATCTTCACAATAGCAGATATGTGCTATGATTACCTCCATTTTTACAGATGAGCAAACTGAGGCATGGAGGTCAAGTGACTTGCCCAGGGTCACACAGCCAGTTAACCAGTATGATTCCTGTGTGCAAGCAATTTCATTGTATATCCACCATAGTTAACTGACTACATGTTAGTCAACCAGTACTCAATAGCTAGCTGACTATTTTGTACCTAGAAAGTTCTTGAATTTCTTGATTTCCTGATTCTTGTCAAGGGCACTACCCTCCTTCCAGTCACCCAGATTTGCAACTTCAACGTCATCTTCCACTCTCCCCTCTCACTCACTCCATCCAACCAATCAGTTGCCAAGTCTTGTTGTTTCTAACTCTCCATCTCTTGCATATAGCCTCTTCTTTCTATTTCTATGCCCACATCCTGGTTTAGCCCCTCAGTCCCTCTTGCCTGCCTGGCTCATCGCCTCAAGTCTGTGCCTCCTCAAATCCATCTACTACACAGCTGCCAACAATAATTCCTCAACATGTAGGCCTATCTAGCATCTCATTACTCAAACACTTCTCTAGGATGTAACAAAAACTGTTTCTTTTGTCACTTTAAACCTTTTGGCAACTTGAGCTTTTCCCCCTATTTCCAGTCTTCTCATGTTACCCACCTCCACTCACTCTCTCTCTAGACTGGCCGCATTGGCCCGTTTGTTCTTCCTCACACCTAACACTTTGTTTCCCCTTCTGTGCCTCTGCTGTTCCCTGCGCTTGGAATGTTCTCTTTCTTTGCTTCTGCCTTCCAGAATCCCTAGCATTCTTCAAGATTCAGTAGAGGTACCATCTGCACCAGCAGGCTTTTCCTGGTTTCCTCAGCTATCAGGACTGGCTTGCTGTTCCTTACAAACACTTTCCTCCTCACAACTCTGGATATATTCACTGACTGTCCCCTCATGCCTGCAATTCTCTCCCTTCTCATTTCTGCCTCCTAGTTTCTCTGGATTCTCTCGTGTTCCAGTTAAAATCCCATGTCCTGTGTGAAGCCTTTCCTGATCCCCCTCAATACTAGTGCCTTCCCACTATTGATTATTTGTAATGTATCCTGAATATATCTTGTTTGTACTCGGAGGACCTGAATGCAAATCTGGCCTCAGACATTTACTGACTGTGTGACCTTGGGCAAGTCACTTAACCCTGTTGGCCTCAGTTTCCTCATTTATAAAATGAGATGGAGAAAGAAATGGCAGACCACTCCAGTATCTTTGCCAAGAAAATCCCAAATGGAATCGTGAAGAGTCAGAGCCAACCAACTAAACAACCACAACAAAAATTTGCATGTTGTTTCCCCCATTAGGCTGAGGTTTTTGAGAGCAGGAACTCTCTATTGATTATTTCATATTTATCCTGTCTATATCTTGTTTTACATAGTTGTTTACATATTTTGTTTGTACTTTATACTTAGATATTGCCTCCCCCATTAGAATGTAAGTTCCCTGAGGGTTGGAACTGCTTCTTGCTTTTTCTTTGTATCCTCAATACTTAGCATAGTGCCTGGCATATAGTAAGTACTTAGTTAATGCTTATAATTTGACTGATTGACCGATCCTATAGATTCATACTGTAATAACTTGTACAGTGCTACAAATACCACATAACAACAGATTTGTCCAGAAATGTCTATCAGGGAATGAAGGCATAGTTCACTTTAAGTTCTTTCCTAAATATACTTTGATGCAGAATTCAATCCAGATTTTGAAGACAGGAAGGATGGATTACAAGGAGCTCCTATGGCTGTGCATTAGAAGAAAGAGGCCCTTTTAAAATTGAGCCTTGTATCTGACTGGGGTCAGTAGGGACAACCCAAATCAACAGCATGACACAAAGGGCAAATTTGCAATTAAAAAAGGAGTAGGGAATTATCAAGATGGATGGGTCCCCAAGACACAGAAGCCAGAGCCTCTGTGGCCTTGGCCAAGGATGCCAGAAATGAATGCTCTTATTCTCCAGCGCTCCTCACCTTTTGCTCTGAACAGAAGGGCAAATGCATTAAAATAGCAACAATTAGAACACTTACTTAGCTTGGAAGGCATTGTTGGTTCCCCTGTGGTCGAGGTCATGACATAGGCAGCCCACAATCACCGCTAAAATTTCCACCTCAGTCAAAATCTCCTGAAACCCAGCCGTCTGGGAAGAAGGGAAAAATGGCAACTGTAACTACTTAGAGCAGAAAGGATGGATAACGTTAGTCTGGTGAGTAACAATCAACTGTTTTTAGACCAGCATCATTTAAGGAAATGATTAACTGCCATCTACCATAAACTACTGTAGGTTGAGTGGCCAGTCTAACAGCATCAGGTCCCCACAGTGATCAATTACTTCCCTGTCACATTTACGCATGCCCCAAAACCAAGACAGGGCATGTGGTATGTGTGTGTGTGTGTGTGTGTGTGTGTGTGTGTGTGTGTGTGTGTGCAAGAGAGAGAAACCAAGGTAATAAGGGGAAGGAAAGTCCATATAAGAATTTTGACTCCTTAAGACAAAAAAGCTTCATTTCCAGTTAAAACAAGAATATAGCAAAGTTCTAGAATAAAGTATATTCTATTGTTATTAAAATTTAATGGTGAGCTCCTGTAGTACTGAGTAGTAAAGAAATAAAAAGATTAATTTAGATGTGAATGCTATTGGACAAATGGGTACCTTTAGATGACACTGGAGAAGCTAAGATATTTAGGATTAAGAGGAAAATATTTCTATTATTAAAGTAACTATTTACTATGATTGATCATTAACTGTGAGGAGAAAAAATAGAAGCTGTTCAAGCCATGAATATATTGAAACGAAGAATTTATAGGCCACAAAGTCTCCCTCAAAGTCCTCCTCCTAGACCTCATGGGGACTTTGGGCTTTCAGAGTCTCTCCTAGCAGGGTGTAAGTTCTGTTAGGTGTTACTTACCTGCAACAGCTTCAGGTATCTGCCTAGTGATGGACTTCCATTCCAAGATGAAGGCTCATCACCAGAATGCTGGGGTTAGGGGTAGGAAATAAGCATTCATATAGCACCTACTACATGCTAGGCACTGTGCTAAGGACTTTTAAAATAATATCTCATTTGATCATCACAACAACTTGGTGAGGTAGGTGCTGTGAATATCCTCATTTTACAGTTGAGGAAACTGAGGCAGACAGAGGTTAGATGACTTGCACAAGGTCACAGCCAGTAACTATCTGAGACCAGATTTGAACTCAGGTCGTCCTGACTCGAGGTGCCACCAGCTGCCTCTGTGATGAATTGTTTTGATCAAAGCAACCCATGAAGATGACCTTCTTCTAAGATATGAAGGGGTTGTGATCTGCATTGGGGGAGGGGTTTACACTCTGAAGAAGTCACAGATTGGGGAAGCTAGGTGGTCCAGTGGATAGAGCTCTGGCCTTGGAGTCAGGACAACCTGAGTTCAAATCCAGCCTTTGACACTTACTAGCTGTGTGACCCTGGGCAAGTCACTTAACCCCAATTGCCTCACTAAAAAGCAAAAAAAAAAGTCACAGATCTTTTGCTTATTTATTACATATGTTTTGTTTTTTTTCCTATTATTTCCTTCCCAAAGGTAAGGTGAGGTAAGAGAGAGAAAAAGTAAATTTTACGCAAATTTTAAAAATAACTTTAAATAAATTGTTAATTTAAAAGTAATTTTAAAAGATGCAATAAGAGGGCTGGATTAGCTGTAATGGGTTCACTGGATTAAGATTCTTTCTAGCTCTAAAGGATTGTGAGTTTCATACAGAATGAGGACCAAGTATATTCTCAGTTCCTCAAAATTATTCATCAATCTTCTCTTACATTATGCTAGCCAAATGAATAGGTATGGAAGGTTTCATTTGAGGAGGCCTCTGATACAGTTTCCTAAGCAGTTGCAATGGTAATGAACTTTAAGCAAACTGTTCAATTTTAATGCCTTTCATGAACAGGAAATAAGCAAGGTTCAATGGTCCTCTCTCTAAATAATATAAAAGTTAGCTATATCTTAGCTAACTTTTAGCTATCTTAGTCAGATAACAAGCTTCTTATTATTTGGGATACATCACTCAGGACTGAAGTTTTTTGTTTTCCTTCCTGCCTATTTCACTGACCATTGTGATATATATACATATACATACAAATATGTGTGTGTGTGTGTGTATATATATATATATACACGTATATATATCTCACAATCATCAAAAGTCAGGTCAGGGGAATCAATCAATTAACAGGTGCTTATTAAATACTTACTATGGATAGTAGTGTGCTACATATGAGACAAGTTGGGACAAAAATGAAGCAGTCCTTGCCTTCAAGAAGCTTTCATTTTGTTGGAAGAAATAACATATACACATACAAAGAAATGCAAAATATATTTGAAATAGATACAAGGTAAAGTCAAGGGATAGAGAGGAAGGCTCTAGGATCTGGAGGTATCAGGAAAGGGGTGAGGGTGGGGTGGGAAATGACATTAAAATTTGTCAACTTTAAGTAATACTTAGTGAATCAAGATTTAGTCACAGCACTGCACTAAGCCCCAGAGGTGATTTCCCTAAAACAATACAAACCCTCTGGTTTTGAGGCCTTATGCTTCCACTATCCATTGTTCTTCATTGGATTGTACAGTTAAAAAAATTGACTGAAGAACTAGATTCCACATTTCAAAATTCATACAGCTTGATTAGCAGTTTAAATGAGGATTTTAATAATTACTATAGGGTCCAGTATGCATACTTTAATAATTATCCATGCAATCTGAACATGCTAAAACTTGACTCCCTTTGCCATGACTTGACTCTCAATCCAGAATTGTTCTGTGGGTTTAGGACTTTCATAGACTAGAGGAAGGGACACCTAGGTTATACAATGGATAGAGTGCCAGACCTGGAGGCAGGAAGATTCATCTTTCTGAGCTCAAATCCAGCCTCAGACACTTACTAGTTTTGTGACTCTGGGCAAGTCACTTAACCCTGCTGACCTGTTTCATCATCTATAAAATGAGCTGCAGAAGGAAATGGCAAACGACTCCAATATCTTTGCCAGGAAAATCCCAAATGGGGTCATGAAGAATTGGACACAACTGAAAAACGACTGAACAACAGCCTTGAAGACATTCCAAATAAGTTAAGCTGAGGGAGCTATCAAATGTGGAATATTTTACTTGTGATTTCATATAGGAAGTGAAGCAAAAATTTAAAAATGGCACAGCGAGCTATAGAAAGGATTTGCTTGTGAAATGATAGAAATAATAATAACCTATTAACTTACCATTTTAAGGTCTACAAAGTGCTTTCCCTACTCATATCTGTGAGGTAAATGCAATATTGCAACAGGTATTATTATTATTCCCATTTTACAGGTAGGGAGACTGAGGCTCAGGAAGGTTAAGTGACCCAAAGTCCCATAACTAATAAGTGGCAAAGCCAAAATTTGAATCTGGGTCATTTGACCCTATGTCAGTGTTCTTGTTACTGTACTATGCCATCTACTGGGAACTATATGCAGGGAGGAATATTTTTTTCCTAGTCTGGCCATCAATTAACCACGGAAAAATTTCCACTTCTTTGGTGACTGTTTCTCTTTGACCACCATTTTGGGAAAGCCCCAGCCACCATCCCTCACTTCATTCCCTGTTCTCTGGCCATAGATTCCTTGACAATCGCCTTGTTCCTGGATGAAGTGTATTAATCTACTCCCCTGCAACCTGACTCATATCCCTGTAACTTTCTGGGCCAAAGTACCCCTCCCTGGCCACCATCCAGCTTTATGTGCCATCTCCTCCATTTGAATTTAAGTTCCTAAAGGTAGGGACTATCTTTGTTTATATATTTGCATCCCTTACAATTAACACAGTGCTTGGCTCTTGGCATTCAATCGTTTTTGTTTTTTTTTTTTTTAGTCATTCAACTCCCCGTGACCCCATTTGGAATTTTCTTGGCAAGGATACTGGAGTGGTTTGCCATTTCCTTCTCCAGATCACTTTACAGATGAGGAAACTGAGGCAAACAGGGTTAAATGACTTGCCCATGCTCATAGTAAGTGTTTACTAAATTTTTTTTTCAATTCATTCATTCATTCATTCCATTCATTTCAAATATACTGATACTGAATTAATGTCAAGGGACAGGTATCACTAGAAACAGGAAAACTGATTAATAGCTTAAATGGAAATAAAAAAAAATCTAATGTCATTCTTTGTATGGCATATCAAAATCTTAATTCATCACCAGGTTGAAAGGTCATTAGATTTAAAAAAAGTAGAGCGTATTTTTCTACCAATTTGTCCAGCTATAATTTTGGTTAAAAAATCCATTATCTTATCTTAAAGGGCATAAACTATGCCATAAAATATATTGAAAAGCAGCACATTGTCTAGAAGAGGTAGCAAATAATCATAGCTGATATTTATAGTGTGCTTTAAGTTTGCAAAGCACTTTACACACATTATCTCAGTTATGCCTCCTAACAAACCTGTGTGACACTAAAGCCAATGTCATAATAGACTCCTAGAGCAAGAGGTGAGTAGCTTCCTCCTCATTATTATTGCTATTATTATATTATGGATCAGGCCTCTGCCTTTAAGCGGGGAGGGGAGGGAAGGAGGACTAGCTAAGCTATTATAGGATGGGTGGTCATTTTTTTCTCTTCTTGAAGCTCTCCAGGGATGGAGGCTTCTCTTGTTCCCATTCCATTGTTTTATCATTTTCAAATAAATGAGTTCCTGCATCCAGGCAAAATCTTTCCTGACTTTCAGTCAAGCCCTTTTGCTCTTGATTAGCTCTCTGTGGATGAGAGAAAGGACTGTGCATCATTTTCCTTGTGATAAACCTTTTGTATACTTAGACTCAGTAATTAAGTCACATCTTATACTTTTCTCTTTCCTTGGTTTAACAGCCTTAAAGCCTTTGACCTTTTTTTGCCATCCCTATTTCTCATCTTTTCAATCATTTTTTCCCCTTTTGCTGTATTTTGGAATAACACTCCCTGACTAGAGGTCAGAATGATTCTAGGAACCTAGAATTCTATTCACTTCAACAAGCTCTTAATAATGTGTTCTCAACATTGAGCTAGGTACTATGGGGATAAAAAACAAAACAAAAGAAAAACAAAGAAGCAAACAAACAAATCAACCCAAACAGACCCTCTGCTCTCCAGGACCTAATGATAATGATAATAATGATATAATAATAATCATAATAATAGCTAACATTTAGCTAGAGCTTATTATTTGCCAAGCACTGTCCTAAACAATGGAGATAGAAAAAAAGAGGACAAAAGACAATCCCTGCCCTCAAGGAGCCCACAGTCTGACTGGGAAGATGATATGCCAACAACAACATACAAACAAGCTACATATAGGATAAATTGGAAATAATCAACAGAAAGAAGGCACTGGAATTAAAGGTGATCTACAGGAAAGGCTTCCTGTAGAAGATGAGATTTGGCTGGAACTTGGAGGAAGCCAGAGAAGCCACGAGGCAGCAGTGAGGAAGGAGAGAGTTCCAGGCATAGGCAACAGCCAGAGAAAATGCCTAGAGCTGGGAGAGGAAGTGTCTTGTTCACGGAACAGTAAGGAGGCCAGTGTCACTGGATTACATAGTATATGTTGGTAATGGTGAGAGGGAAGTATGAAAGGTGTAAGAAGACTGGAGAGGTAGGCTGGGCAAAGAGCTGGACTTGTGCGAAGGGAAGGGCATATTGTCCTATGGTCTGTCAAATGACCACTTTGTAAATGTAATCTAGAAATATAACCCTACATATGATCCTGCCATTTTCCCAAAAGCCAGGAGATTGGAGTGGTGAGGTGGGACATTATGGTTAGGCCTATGATTTTATCTCTGTGAGGAACTCAAGGTGTGATCACTTCATTCTCCAATGCAGACAGGCAGATAATCTACATAACTTAAGGTCCCAGAGACTTGCCTAGAGGGGGTACTGAGAAGCTGTGACTCAGTCATGGTCCCATTGCTAATAGGTAGCAGAGGTAGTATTTGAATCTGGGTTTTACTGATTCCAAGGTCAACCCTTCATCCACTACCTCATGTTGCCTCAAGAAATCAAGTTAAGGTATGCAAGTTAGGATATTAACTACAACATTTGTATCCCTAGCACCTATTATAGTACTTGGAACATAGCCAACAAGCATTTATTATGCACCTTCTATGTACCAGGCACTGTGCTAAGTGATAGGGATACAAAGAAAGACAAGAGACAGTCCCTGCTTTCAAAGTGAATACTTATCATCGACTGTTATGCCTCTAATGATCACATTCCTACTAATATTAGAGTCCTGAACAATTTTCAAGTCAAATTGTTTTATTGCCACTTTGAAGGGATATATATTTAATTAGCATTTCTCACCTATTGTCTTCTATACACATACCATCTTATTGACTTAATACCTGTAAAAAGAACTATTCAACAGAAAGAAGAGAGAACACAAAGCAAAGGAAGGATAAAGTGAATAATTTTTAAAAAGAGATGTAGTGCTATGCTTTATGACATAGGTCCTGCCAATGGGGCAGCTCCTGACCCACTCCCAACATGCACTGATTCTGCTCTTGCCACACTTATGCACTTCTCACTGACTTTGTGGAGAGAGTTTTAGACTTGAAGTCAGGAAGACCTGGCTTCAAATCCTACCTCAGACCCTAATTAGCTGTGCAATTGCATAAAAATCACTTAAATCTGGACCTCAATTTACTTATCTGTAAAATGGAGATAATAATAGCACCTATTCCACAGGGTTGTTGTGAAGATCAAATGATATAATGTATGTCAAGTTCTTTGGAAAACTTAAGGTGTTACAGGTTATTGTTATTACTGTGCATTATAATTACTTATATATGCATTAAATCTGCCTCCTTAATCATAAACTCCATGAAGTCAGGGATCATGTCACTTTGCAGCGCTCAGCACATAGTAGGTATTTAGTACATGTTTCAGTTGAATTGATTTGAAATCCAGCCCCAAACAGGTTTGAATGTCATGCAGCTGGGCTCCCACTAGCAGCTGCTGTTTCTCACACTCAGTACTCAACCTCTCATCTACCTGCCTGAAATGTTTTTCCTCCTTACCTCCAAGTCCTAGAATCCTATACTTCCTTCAGGATTCAGCTCAAGCAACATCTTCTCCATTAAGCCTTCTCTTCTCCCCCAGCTGCTAGGGTCCCTCCCTAAACTACTTTGTCTTTCTTCTATATGTACTTATATAGGTATCTATTGTCTCTCCTGATGGAATGGAAACTCTTTGAAATCAGTGTTGATTTCATCACTGGCTTTGTATGCCCAGCACCTAGTTCAGTGCCTGGAACATAGCAGGTATTTAATAAATGCTTGTCAATTGATTGGCTGATAAAGATGCCACAGTCAAGTGTTGATCTATGTATAGGTCTCCTTCACCCACCAAGTACTGAACAGCAATAAAAGCCAAGAGAAGCTTTGATTGGGCTGTAAAAGGGCCAAAGTGAGAATGAGGAAGAATATATTCAACTCTCTATGCGATTTGTAAAAAGCCAGGCTAAGAATATGGGTGCATTAGTACTTCCACAGGATAACAGCAGCACCTTTTGTCCAAGTGTATTTAAGAACTTGGTTCACATTTCTCTTCATGATAAATCACCAGTGGTCAGAATGAAATCCAGAACACCTTTTCTTAACCACAAATAACTCGACTACTTGGGTTCCATCCCCAATGCAGTAAACACTAATTGTGTACAACAAGAGTGTATGACCTGTAAAATGGGAATTGAAAGGGCCAGGTAGAATAGGCGTTTCAAATCTCTGAGACACTATCCCTAATTTATATGTCTTCACCAAACAGAAAATAAAACCTTTGAAAATGAAATCAATGATAACATTGGGAAAGTGATCTCCCAACTTGACACCTTCTAGGGTGCTAAGTTTCAGCCTAGAAAAAGTCTCACAAACGAGTTGTAAAGCATCTAAAATAGGGTGCTGATAATGGAAAACTGAGGCCATGATAAATGGTACATTGCCTACTGCTGAATCTCACTGACCTGAAGGATTCAGCCAGCATCATAAAACACAAAAGGGAAGATTAAGCAGTTTACCAACACCGTAAAAATCTCAAGAATAAATTCAGTTTAATCAAAAATCCTATATTGTAAAAAAGACTGTTGCTATTCCTGTGACCGCAAACACATTTCATTAAAAAGCAGTGTCTATGAGCAGGAATATCTACTTTACCCATAATGCTAGCTGTGATTATGTTTATATACTTTTAAAATTTACATGTACAGAGAAAAAAAAATACCTAGCCCTGGATGGTGGTACAGGAGAATTTATTTTCACTAGAAAGTGAATGACCCATAACTCATGAGTGGCAGAGCTTAAAGTGAGTTATGGAGGTCATTCTCTCTTGTGAGGAAATGAATTGGATTATTCCTCTTCCCAATAGTACCCGTTTGGTTATTAGTATGCCAGGTTCTTAATTATGAGCTGCTTTGACTTTTTGTGATTTTTAAAAAATAAACACAGACATGGGTGCTATCTGTTAGAAGGACATAGTCAAACTGCTACCTTGAGGTCTGGCCAAACAGAACAGAGATGGAAGGAAGCTTTGAGCGCATAAAAGGGCACTGGCATTAAATATAATTTTAAAATATGTTCCAAATTGATTACCCACATAGTAGATGGATTACAAGATGCTGGTAGATAGATAATTAAGGAGGATCACTTATTTGGTTTCCTAATCTTGTGAATCCTTCCCTTTGAGTTATATTGAAAAATATAATATGCAAATAGGAAAATTAAATGACATGCCAGGCTAACATGCAGAACAACTATGGTATTCTGATGTGTGATTTTTAAGATGACTCTTACTAGTTATTTGTTTTTATATCACTAGGAAAGAGAATATATGAAAATTGAGGTATGGTGTATTATCTATTATTATGTCAATAATAAAAAAAAATCATTGTTATTGTTGATACTACTGACAAAGACAGAAAAGAACAAAATCTCTAGACTTCTTTTTGTTTTTATCTTAGGCTATTTTCTGATGAAAAAAATCAGGATTTTCATTGTTGATTCAAAAAATATTTTACATGAAAACTCAAGCACTTCTGAAAATTCTTCCTTGAACACTTTTCACTCCAATTTTATTTCTTGCTGAGACTACTTTGAGGGAGAAATTTTTTACAACAAAAATCCAAGACTTTCCTGAAAAATGCAGGCAGCTGGCAAATATTATGTGCATTATCTTTAGTTTTGTGAATGGGCTGGATTTTTCTCCCTAAATGTCCTTTCTGCTCCCTAGTTTGAATTATCAACAAACCTTGTGGCTTATCTCTGAAAATAACCTTGTTGACAACACAAATATGGACTTAAACATGTTCTGTCCACATATGAGATTTAGGAAGCCCACTATAAATGTCAGGGGGTGTCCATGTGTTTGCTGTGATACCCGCTTATTATTAGTGCTGAACGGCAATCCCCCACTAGAGCTGCTTTGGCAGCCCTGCTATAAATTTTAATGTGATCATGAGCTCTTCTCTTTTCATATCCAGCGAATTCTGCAAGATCATAATATTCTATATGAACCCTATCTGAACTTTCCTGTGATACAGAGAAAGAACAAGATTTCTAGTGGTGATAGATGTTCATCATTTTACGGCTTTGTGCTGGACACTGGGCACCACGGTTCCCTGAGTAATATTACCCGAAACGAAGTCTGCTCATTCAATTAACCTTTATTGAGCAGTTACAGGGTGCAAGGCATGGCATGAGGCACTAATGAGCACATCTCTAGCATGGTCCTCTGAGGAAAGAATACTGATTCTTAAGGCAAGCCTCTTTTGGGGAAATTACCAGGTTCTGTGTGTCAGTGACAACCCTGCCTGCCAATGTCACTGCATATTTAGCTGCTCTTAATACTATTTTATTTGATAAAAACAAACAATATAGCCACTTTCAATTTCTTCCGAAAATTAAGAAAATCAAAACAAATACCCCTGGACTTCAGGTTTTTTTGCAATGTGAAAACTCATACTCTATAATGCTTTTCTTTATGCACTTAGCAAATTTGAATCCCCCTAAATGTCCATTGAAAGCAAAGGACAGATATTATAACCTCTGCCTTACAGATCTGAAAATTCAGGCAGAGAAGGATGGAGTGACTTATTTAGTCATTACCTGGGTCATTGGCAGGCCAGATTCCTACCATTTTACATGAAATTGCTTATCCTATAATGGAGTTTTTATTTCCAGAGGAATGTATATTGCTTCTGCTTTCTGCATAAGGTCCATGGGTCTGGGGTATCAGCTTGAGTACTTTGGAGAACACAATTCTGATTCAGCAATAATGTTTACTATCTCTGTGTTTTGAATAACCCCAGAGAGTGCAGGTAAGGAAGTGAACCCCTCATGTCGACTTCGCTTGTGTTGCAGAGCCCACTCTACAAATTATACTAATGCAAATATGGAAGTGGAACCCTATATAGGCTTTGCCTGTGTAGCAGACTCAACTGTGCCCAAATACTAATGCAAATATACCAAAGTCATCACCTTTACACATTTTCCCATTCCCAGAAACAATGGGATTTTAGAAGAAAAAATGCTACAACCAGAGCTACCACATTAAAAAGGCCAGACAATTCATGCTAACTGCAGCAAAGGAGTATGTGAAAATGTATCCACTTCTGACATAAAATGGACCCACTCTTGATGAGAAGGGTTGATTTTTAGGCAGACTGGCTTTGATGGTATTCCCTTTAAAAATAAATCTTCCCTCCTCCCTTCCCCACCCCCAGTCTAACCCTTCCTCTTTATCATCCGCCCTAGACGAAAAGAAGGTTTAATGCTTCTACTTTTCAAGGCAGCTAAAAGAGAAATTTAGCCTTGGAGTGCCACCTAGAGGAAAAAGCAGCTCACAAAGGCATAGTCCCCAGCTAGAGAGTTATGCCACGTGTTTCTATTGTGCCATTTTTCAGCCTGCTGGAGAATTCCATTCCAAACCCATCATAACACTTGGGAAGGGCGGATGGGGACAGCTCAGGAGAAGGAAAATGGGAGGATCATTTCACAGTGCTGGGAAAGCCACTACAGGGTTGCTATAGGGAAAGGATTTGGTATTAGGGCCTCTATTTCAGAAATAAGGTCATCAGTGTGAGTTCAATTCTTTTTAATTTGTGTTCAATTCTTTATTATTTCCCCAGTTCAGGCAGCCTCTTTTACTTCCATATGAAGCATGGGAGTGCTCTGCTCTCCCTATGGGCTACCCACGCACTTCACCAGCACCCGCACTGGCAAGTCACATAATTGCTACCTAGTCAGAAGCTTCTTGCTCATTGGAGATTCATTTGCTGCAGACCATGCTTTCTACCTTGCCAAGTGAGGGGTGTGTGTGTGTGTGTGTCTGTGTGTGTGTGTGTGTGTGTGTGTGTGTGTGTTTGTGAAATACATTCCAATCTCCTCCACTCCAACAATGCCTTCCCCCCCACCGCCAGCGCCATACACACCCAACCAGTACTGCCTGGTACGGGGCTATTGGCCTGGCCACCAAACTCATTCTGGGCTCCTTCAGATCAGAGGAAGAGACTTCTTGTGCTAATTTTAGCCCAGAAAAAGGTTAGGGGAAAACAGATGGATTTATTAATGATACGCCCCTATGGTTAAAGGGGTGGGGAACCTGTGACCTTGAGGCTACATGTGGCCCTTGGGAGCAGTCTTTGACTGAGTCCAAGTTTTAGAGAACAAATCCTTTTATTAAGAGGATTTGTTCTGTGAAGTCTGGATTCAGTCAAAGGGCCGCACTTGAGGACCTAGAGGGCCACATGTGGCCTTGAGCCTGCAGGTTCCCCATCTGGAAAATCTCTCTGGAGAATATCTCTAAGACTGTGTAGGCCAGGAGAAGGGGGTTCTAGATCAGGGCTCTTCCACAAACCCAGCACTGTAATGGGGGAGGGAGTTACGTGTGTGTGTGTGTGTGTGTGTGTGTGTGTGTGTGATCAACAAAAGACAATTACAGGTTCTTTGAGTTGGCAGGGACCTCCCTCTCCTTCCCTCCCACCCTCTGTAAAGGTATGTCTCAGAGGGACAATCATGCAGTAAAGAGCAGCACAAATATTTGATGTGTAGGAGACCATGCCTATTCTACAGTTGGCTCTTTAGTTTAAGTGTATTCTGAAAGATTGTATGATGATGTTTTATGAGGTATTCTGCCCAGAGTTGTCTTTTCTTTTCCATTCTTACACAATGGACGTGTGGAGAGCTAGCCTCTGACTCTGGGTGAACCAGTATGAAAACCTTCTTCAACAGTGATTTGGTCAAGGGTGTTTTACATTTGCAGTGGATTTACATTAAGGATGGTAGATATGAAATCTTCTGAAGGAATAAGGACTACTTTGTTTCTTTAATACCTCCCTCCAGTTCTTGAAGAGTACCAAGTTCCATCTCCCCAGTAGAATTTAAGCTGGGTAAAGCAAGGACTATTTTTCATTTTGTCCTTGTATTCCCAGTGTGCCTAGAACAGTACACATAGTGGCCACTTCATAAATGTTTTTGTGCTGAATTGGAAAGTTATGATAATTAATACTGGAAAGAAATGTATTTTTTATTTTTCTTAAAAAAATCTTTCCTTCCTTTTTTTTTTCTAGAATGGTCTTATGAGGTCTATTTTGATTGTTCCTATCATTGATTCATTATATTATTGTCTTTCCTTTCTCCTTTGATAGACAAAATACTTCATGCCCACAGACTCTGGTGATTCTATAAGATCATTGGGACCTCCAAAATAAAAATAAAAATAATTTATTGAATACATGTTAATACATCCCAGGTGCTGAGAAGGATTCAAAAAAAGTGTGACATAGTATCTGAACACATACACATACAAACACACCAAACACACAATTTTTCCTGATACTACCAAGTTATAATTTGTAAAAGTAAAGTCCAAGGCAAAGACTGCTATTCATTCAACCAACTTTGCTACTTGAGTAACTAAACCTTCAGGCTCAGAGGTTCTTCCTTTTCCATGAAAGATGCTACCTTATTTTACAGGCATTTTGAATTTGAGGTTAAGGAACTTATTTTAAAATATTTTGATAGCTATGTTTCAATATAATTGGTTTCCTTCGTAGGCCTAAGCATTTTATTCTCTTACAAATATTATCCTGAGAAGGGTCCATAGGCTTGGCCAAACTGCCAAAGGGGTCTGAGACTCAGAAAAGTTTAAGAAACCCTGACTTAGATTAAGCCTCTATGTACACCACTGTACAGGAAATGACTGAATACCTTGAAAGATACAATTTGTTGGTCTAATTTGCTTCCATGAACCTCAAAGATTTGGATTCACCACTATGTATTGCCTTCAAGGCACTTTCATGAGTCTAAGTGAGCTGGGCTAATATTCTTTCGGTCATATGTGATTCCTTCATATGCGTGTCAGTAAGTCAACTAGCTGAAACAAGTAGTTAGGTGGCACAGTGGATACAGTGTTGGACTTGAAGTCAGGAAACTCATCTTCCTGGGTTCAAATGTGGTCTCAGACCCTTACTAACTGTGTGACCCTGGGCAAGTCACTTACTCCTGTTTACCTCAATTTCCTCATCTGTAAAATGAGCTAAAGAAGGTAACGGCATCCATCACTCCAGTTGTCTTCGCCAAGAAAACCCCCCAAAAAAGTCATGAAGAGTTGGACAAGACTTAAATGACCGAGTAACAAGTCTACTTGCATTTATTAGTTGCTTACTATGGGTCAGGCTCTGTGAAAAGTCTTGGAAAGCCTTTGTTTATCTGCACTAAAGACAAAATAATATCTCTATTTGTATTCCCAAAGTTTTACTTCCCTAATTGTGCAATCTGGATATCAAGCTATATGGATAGAATTTTTTATTTCTTTTTATTTTTAAGAAAGGTCATTCCTATGGGCCCTTTCTTTCAGAGTATCAAAAGGTCTCTTACAAAATATCAGTAGGCCAAAGAGAGGCCAATTTATTTCAACTAACAAATGTTTTACTTGTTGATATTCTGCTTCAAGTGGGCTTTGCCAAAATAAACATTTGGGTTTTCCCCTCCCAGCAAATGGATTCTATTAAAAGAGTTTATTTCTGTCCTTGTAGTAAAACATTTACTTCAAGTATACAAAATCACAACTGTTATCACTGGCCAGATGTCATTTGTGTTTAGGGTTGGGCAATGCCCCCCCCCAACAAAAAACAAAACAAAACAAAACAACAAGTCACACAGATATCCATGATGGTAGGCTCACAGACAGAGCTTTCCAGAACAGCAGACCCAACAGCTGATCCCATCTGACTTCCATTTAACTGGCAAGAATGTGGGCTGCTCCCCTTCCCACCTTCTGCGACCTTTAAAAATAAGAATTCAACGGGATTTCTCTGTATTAATAATGTGCTCTACAGTAAATGTTGTAGCCTTCCTAGTATAACTTTAGGTTCCTTGGCCAGTTATTTCTCTGTCCAATGCCCCATCTTCATATCTGAGTTAGATAGAGAAACAGAAGAGATACACAGAGAGAGAAAGAGATAGAAACAGATAGAGACAGAGACAGATAGAAAGAGTACATTGGAAGCTTGTGTTCCTTTTTTAAAGAACTATTTTTACAGGATGAAATTTTACCAAGAAGCTTTTAAACATTTATTCTAAGATAAAAACCTAGTTATTTTGTCCTTTCCATTGTATCAGTAACCTCATAGTTGCTAAAGTTTGAGGAATGTTGCTAGAATATTGGTACTAGAACTATGTATTCTAGGCCCTAGAGCACGTGGATTTTGATGAAGAGAAATATATACCATAATAAGTGGTAGAGAACAGAAATAATGAAGGGAAAGCATTTAGGTGGTTGAGATAGAAAAGACAAGCGTTTCCATTGTAGCAGAATACACTCACGGTTAGCATCGCAAACATCAGCTGGCACACATTGAAAGCATGTCTCCAATTGTGGTACAGTACCATTCGATAATTCTTTCTCACTGTCAGAAGCCACCTACATAGTGTCTGAAATGAGAAGGCAAAGATTTGCATCAGATCAATGGCCCATGGCCTCATTGGCCCCAGCTTGGCTCAAATGAGAAGTGTAGGTGGGATGGGGGTGGGTGGAAGTCCTCTAAGGAAAGGAGTGACTTACCTCATAGTCAATTTTAAATTTCTGCACCATCCCCAGCTCCATGAACATCCGCAGAGCAGCAGTGATCATGGCATCAACATCAAGGGAAAAGTCATCAAAATGTATGTCATCTATGGCAAGCTCTGACACCAGAGGGATGTTGGCCGCCTAGAAAAGAAGGAGACATAAGTCAATGCAAGTTCCACAGACATCTCAAGCTCAGTGTCCTGCTCTCATCCAGGGCTTATCAGAAGTGTCACATAAATCAAGCTTGACCTGCACTTACACCCTGATACAGCTAAACTCTAAGCAGTAAATGTCTTTTGTTTTTGAACTGCAAATGCCCCAAGCAAATGAAGGAGAGAGAGAGAGAGGGAGGGAGGGAAGGGGAGAGAGAGGGAGAGAGACAAACAGACAGAAAGACAGGCAGACACAGAGATAGATAAACATTTGGATAGACAGACACACAGAGAGACAGACATTTAGAGTCACACACACAGACAAAGACAAACAGACACAAAGAGAGACACAGACTGAAAGACACAGAGGTAGAGAGATACAGACAAACACAGGGCCAGACACAGAAAAAGACAGACACAGAGAGATAGATATGGATAGACACATAGAGAAAAAACGGAGAGAGAGAAAAAGAGAGGGAGAGAGAGAGAGAGGAAGAAAAGCTAATCTGAGGATAAAATATACTCACTAGAGTTTGTATGCAGAATTTAGAATACTGAGCTGTCTAGTTTACAGCAAATGTGGTAATGCAATATATTCTCATGCAGATTACAGTACTCTAAATGCAAGAAACATCTGGACAGCCAGCAGCTGTGAATTTTAATTGCTACCATTTAGAAAATCTAGGTGAAAATACACTACTTTGCCACGTTCCTTATATCCTTTAGATGTACAAGTGCTCTTTGTTATATGTTTACTGTATATTCAGTGGAATGAAAAAGGTCATATCACACTAGTACCAAGTGTGTTTTCTTAACTGGAAGGGTTTGCACAATCAGTGTGTTTTTATTTTTTTTTCTTTCATTTTAGGAACAAACAACAATAATACAATTCTGCTTTATCCTATGTAAACATAATACCATAGTTATGATATTGATCATAAATAACACTGGCTAACATTTATATAGCTTACATAAATATATATGGCTATATATATGTATATGCAATCTTGCTTGATTTGATTCTCATAACAACCCTGGGAGATAGGTTCTATTATTATCTGCACTTTACAGATGAGGAAACTCAGGGTGAAAAATGTTAAGCAACTTGCCCTAGGTCAAACAACTATTAAGTATCTGAGCCAGGATTAGATCTCAGGTCTACCTGACTCCAGGTCAAGCTTTTATCCATTGTATCACCTGCTCATATGTAGTGCTGTCAAGACATCCATATTAAGCAACTGTAAACCACTTGCTCTGCAGAACCTGTTTGATTTTTAAAGGAAAAAAGAACTTTTAAGAAATTCCTTTATATTGGGTTCCCTTTGGTACTGGTCACTCAGGATCTTGGGATGCATTTATAGAATCTTATCATCCAGAACAAGGTAGATGATAGTCATGATACACTTTGCCCTAATCATGTCACACCAAGAGTATTGTGTCCAGTTCGGGGTACCACATTTTAGAAAGGAAGTTGATGACATTAGTAAGCTGGAGTATGTTCTGAAGAAAACAACCAAGATGATGAAGGAAATGGAAACCATACCTGAAGAGGATCATTTAGAACAGAGATTCCCAAACTCATTTGGCTTTCTTTCCCCTTAAAGAAAATTACTCAGCCTCCTCCAAAATCTACTTTCTTTAACCCTTTAACAGTTTTTTTAAATTTGCATCATTTCCAAAAAATATAAAATATATTTTTAAAAAAGTGACACATCTTAAATTTAATAACTTATTATAAATTTGTGGGTTTTCCCCTGAATTGAAATTTTGATGATGCAATGTTGTATTATATAACCATATAGCATCTTATTGTAAACAAGTTATTACACGCACATATTCCTGCCAATGCATGCTGGACTTTCCAATAATGTACCACACACTTGCCTGCCAACACTTGCTTGTTAAGACCTGTGGGGAGACTTGACCACTGATAGGTTACAACTTGCATTTTGTGTGTTTATTTGGAAAATTATGTAACCACTATGACTTTATACAATACATAAAACATGTAGGAACAGTTTTTCAAAATTTTCTTATCTTTTCTTCTTGCCTTATGCTTCCACTGCCTCCTTATTTTTATTCAATGACCCCAATTGCACCCGAGGCTACTACTGCCCCCCTGGATTGGTAGCACCTACTCTGGGAACCTATGATAGAGAAACCGGCAATAGCAAGCCTAAAGAGAAAACAACAATAACAAAGATTTAGGAGGAACATAATAGTTGCCTTCAAATATTTGTAAGGCTGCCCCATTGAAAAGGGATTAGAAGTTTTGAAAAAAAACCAAACTTGGTTGTAGATGATAAAACTATGGGTCATTGATAGAAGAGAGAAAGGATTATAGATATAGAAAGCAATCTTTTTATAAATGGGTTGGAAAATATGATCACTGAGGTACCCCTACAACTTGGAGATGAAGTTCTGTGATTCTTTGAAGTCACAGGAAGGCAAATTTCAGCTTAATATAATTAAAAATCCAATAAGAAGAGTTGTGCAAATGTAGAATGGGTTGCCTCAGAAGGTAATAATAATAATAATAATAATAATAAACTTTACATAGTGCTTTATGTACATGATCTCATTTCAGTTACTGAGCTCCTTGTCATTATATAGAGGCCAAATGACCACCATCAGGGATGTTTCAGCAGCAGATTTCTGCCTAGATATAGGCTAACCTATATGGTTTCTAAGGTCTTTTCCAAATCTGAGATTCTATCACATCTATCCCCCTATCTCACAAAGAGGTAGGAGAACTAGCTGAAAGCAGGGTCACTTTAGTGGAGGGATGAGGGAGTATCAAGGAGTGGCCCTGTGCTGCAAAAAAGGTCGAGAAGGATGAATGCTGAGAAAGAGGCCATTGGCAAGTAGTCACAAATGACCTTGGAGAGAAGCAGTTGGCAGGAACTTCAAAGGAGGAAAGGTTGTTGAATGATCCTGGCAGCTCCATGGGCTGGAAATAGTGGTGGAGAGCACTTTGGTGCTGAAAGTTTCTTCCTCTTGACCGCCTAAGTTTCATAATGTGTTCTCATTGTTTTCTCTTCCTTCTATGCTTTATGTACAGTGTCCCCCAAGGACATCTTCTTGGTTCTCTTCCCTCTCTCTCTTTACACTGACTCCTTACACTTCAGTTATCACTTTCTCTTCCTTTAAGTCTTTAAAATTTTATTTTATTTTTAATTTATGGAATAAAACAAGAATTTCCATAACATAGTATAATAAAAAAAAAGATGATTCCACATGAAACTGCAAACTTATTATGTACAACTTGCTATTCTTTTAAAATACATAATAAAGTTATCATGTAAATTTCTTTTTTTCCTCCCCCCCAGATGGTTACCATTAGACACAAATATGTGTGTATATGTATATATTATATGTATATATATATACATATATATGTACAGTCATTCTATACATACTTCTATTTATCAGTCGTTTCTCTGGATGCAGATAGAGTCTTCATTCGTTTGTCCTTTGTAATTAATTTGAGTATTTATAATAGTCCTTAGCTCAGATCTTATCTCTTGCATAAATTATTCTTTGGTCATCTCACCCCTCCAATCTGGAAGTGACTGCTCTCTATTCAAATTTCTCATGACATGTTAACCCATCATTTATACAAATCATATTTGAACCTATATTACAACTATTTTTAAACTGTATCCCATATTAGAATGTAAAATCCTTGAGAACAAGTATTAGGTCAATTTTCATCATCTATACACATCGCATAAATGCCTTGTATGTAATACTTAAATATTTGCATAATAATAATCAAATGTATGTGCTATTGTTTGTTAAAATATGAACCTTAGCTAGTATCCGTAGAAGGGAAGAATGATAAGCAGTTAAAAAAATTCTGGCTATATTTATTTTATTCTCAAGACCTCTCCAGAAAATGTCAATACATCAAAGTATTAGGACATGTAAGTATCCTAAGTTCAGCATGGTATAGTGAGAAACAGTATGGGGCAATGGAAAGAGGGTGAGATTTGAAGTTAGAAGACTCCACCCTAGAAGTTTAAGTCTCCACCCCCACATTTCAAGCTATGTGATTATCAGACACTTGGCTTAACGAATGCTTTTGGTGAAATTTGAAGGATATCAGCAGGGCAGCTAGGTGACACAGTGGATAGAGCACTGGGTCTGGAGTCAAGAAGATTTGAGTTCAAATTTGACCTCAGAAACTAGCCGTATGATGCTGGGCAAGCCACTTTACCTCTGTTTGCCTCCATTTCCCCACTTAGCACAGTGCCTGGCACATAATAGGTACTATATAAATGTTTATTCCCTTCCCCCTGGTATGCCTGTAAATGTTTAAGAGGTGCTTCTCTGACAAAGCAAGACATACCTTTAAGTTTAATACCCATCATTAACATGTTCTCTATCACTTTTAAAAGTCTAGACAATTAAGAAAACATTAAATCAATTCCTGATTTGTAGTGTTAGCAAATTTGTGAAAATTTAACGATTGGCTCTCAGGGAGCCTTCTAGCACATTCCTGGACATAATGCCTATGAAATGTTTTGAAACCATTTAAGGGCTATTATAAATGTTAGTTGGTCGTAATTTACCAAAATTAAAATAAAGCTGGAAATCGTTTCAAGAAGTTCCTAACAAAACACAATGAATCCAATTCAATACACATTCATTAAGCACTTACTACATGCAAGGCACTGTGCTAAGCACTGAGGATACAAATACAAAAATGAAAGTCAGTCTCCGTCATCAAAAAGGTTACAGTCTATTGGGAGGAATAACAATAAACATGTGCGTAGTAATTTGAGAAGGGAGAGAGCATTACCAACTAAAGGAGTTGGGAATGGCTTCCCTTAAGAGGGGGCATAAGAGCAGAATGATGAGGAAGTCCAGGGATTCTGTGATCTGGGGTTGAGGAAGTAGCTAATTTCAGGCATGGAGAACAGATTATTCAAAGGGCGGGAGATGGACTGCTGAGCTTGAGAAACAGTTAAGTAGGATATTTTGGCTGGAATATAATGTACAAAAAGGAGATAATTTGATATAAGCCTAGAAAGAAAGGTAGGCTAGAGTCTATTTGTAAAGGGCTTTAAATTCCAGGCTGAGGTGTTTGTATTTTAACCCCAAGATAAGAGTTAGTAATAGCCACTAAAGGTTCTTGAACAATGGAGTAACATGTTATGGTTTGTGCTTTAGAAAAATTATTTTGGCAGCTGTGAGGAGTATAGTTTGGAATAGGGAGTAATAGGAAGCCAGAAATTCAAACAGGAAGCTGTGTAATATTCTAGGTGAGAAGCAATGAATTGAAAAGGTTTAAATTGGTGATGTTGACTAAGCTAAATCTTCACCCTGGCTCTCTTCATTCGGGTATATCCATAGTTTGGGGGCAGTGATGATGAGAATACATGTATTACAGCTGCCCAAGTTGGACTTGTCTTGTAGAATATTCATGGGGTGTTCAATGTTGCCATTATAAATTCTCCACATTTCAAAAGCACTAAATTCTCTTAATTATCTTAAAAATTAAAGAATATAGGCATTTTTTCATCATGAAATGTTAATGGAAAGGAAATAAGAACATTAGGTTGAAAAATGTGAGATGACCTCTGGTTCACCAAGACCCATCCTTATTGATCTTTCCTTTTTTTTTTTTAATAGGTTGATTGATCCAAGGTTAAATCACTCTAGTCTATATATCATCCTAGGTACCACTGCAAATCCCTGTTGGTTCTTGTAGGTGCCAAGAAAGCCTTGTTTGGTTTAGTAACGACAAACTATTTTCAGGTTTTTTGAGGTTGAGGAAGAGTTTTCCTATATACATAGTACAGTTTTTGCAAGGGTTTGAGGACAAGTTCCTCTGAGAATGTGAGTTAAGGATTGTGCACATCCTAGAGAAGTAGGATGATAAAGAAGATAGTTAGAACGCTCTTCTGGGGACCTGGAAACAAAGGCTCTAAAGAACAGGCTTACTGTTGCCAAGTACACTATTATAATAGAGATAAGTGCTTTCCATCTCTCCTGACAAATAGAGAGGGATAACACTTTCCAAATCTATAATTACTTGAGCTATAGGATATTAACAAAACAAATCAAAGTCAATTTCTCCTAGTGTCAGTCTTATACTTTTAAATATTTATAAGAAGCTACATCCCTAAATCAAAGAGGAGTGCCACAATCCAAAATAACTACTGAATTAATAGCCAGGAAATAACATTTGGATAAAAGAACCATTTACTTTACTGCAGCAATAAAGGAAAACACAGAATTATGAGTCCTGGAGCTAATTTGAATAATGTTCAAGAAGTGGGACTCCAGATAGAGGCAGTAGTTAGCTGGGAGCACCTCCTGTCCTCTGACTTCTCTGGTTCTTTGTTTGGGTAGTAACTATTAAGTGCTTATCAAAGAGACTCATAAAACCGCCTCCTTTTAAATGGAAAAGGTGGCTTTATAAGAGGCTATAAAGAATGTTAAAATACAATCAGTGATTATTTGATATGTGAATATTCCCACTTGTATAGCTGAGGAAATGGGATGAAACAACAGCTTGTATAGCAAAAGAACCAGAGAAATTAAAAGTGAAAATTGATTTTTTTGTACCCCCAACCCATTCACCTGGTTTACTGTTTGATGAGGTAGAAGCTGTTGTGGCTTCTGGGAATTCATTAAGAAGGCAGTTTAATATAGGTGCCTCTACTTTCTTTCCTTTTTCTTCTTAACCCCCTACAAACTGGCTTCCAACCTTACCTTTCCACCAAAACTGCTCTTCACAAAGTTATCAATGATTTTGCCATTGCCAAATCTCAATCCTCAATGCCATTAGCCTTTTCTCAATCCTCATTCTTTTTGACTTCTCTGCAGCCTTTGACACTGTTGATCTCCTCTCCTCCTTTGTCCTCTCTTCTCTCTAGGTTTTCAGGACACCACTCTCACCTGGTTCTCCTCCTACCTATGTAATAGGTTTTCCTCTGTATGTTTTGCTGGATCCTCTTTCAGATCATACCCTCTAAACTTAGGTATACCCCAGCCCTCTGCCCTAGGCCTTCTTCTCGTCTCCCTTTATACTACCTCACTTGGTGATTTTTTTCACCAATGGAATGTGTGTGTGTGTGTGTGTGTGTGTGTGTGTGTGTGTGTGTGTGTGTATGTATATATGACAGGGTGTCGGCCCAAGTCAAGATCCTCACCCCTTGCCCCAAAGGGAATCTGGCTCTACAGGCCCCAGCTCCTTATTTCCCTTTGAAAGCCTTAGCCCTACCTTTTGATCTTATTCAGATGCACCTTTGCCCCTAGCCCTAAAAAGAATCTGGCTCCTGTTTGTCTACGGGTCCCAGAAAACCCTTAAACTTTTAGATTCCTTATCTACTCCCCTTATTTCTCTTTGAAAGCCCTGGCCCAACCTTTTGATCTTATGCAGATGCCTTTCAAACTTCTACCTTCCAGTTCCTTTCATTATCTATTCCCATTGTTTATTCAATCTCTCAGACCTTCCAATTGGAATTCTCATCTAGACCCTTTTCCCAGCCCCCTCCTCTGGCCACCCAAAGTTACTTTAGTGTATATAAGATCCACCCTGGCCCCCATTCAAACGCTGAGACTTTCTCATACCCAAAAGGCTGAGACTGTCTCATGCCCATTCATCCCTATGGGCGTTATTAATCTTCAGGTTCCTTAAAAGTCTGTCCTATATGTTTTATCTCTAATAAACTTTTTCTCTGGCTGGAAGAATATTTGAGTTGAATTCATTCAGGCAGAGCCTGGTGCTGCGATCTTGGGGTCTGTTAAAGCACCCCAAAACCTCTAGACCTCTTCATACATACACTGATGATTCTCAAATTTACCTGTCCTGCCCCAGCTTCCTGCTGACCTCCAATCTTACATCTCCAATTGCCTTTCAGACATCTCAAACCGGATGTCCAGTAGACATCTTAAACTCCAAACTTAAAGCGCAAAACATAAATCACTATCTTTCCCCCTAAATCCTCCTCTCCTGCCCCTCAGCACCATTCCCCCAGGTTTATTAGCCTGGGAGAGAAGGTAGGTGTCATCCTTGTCTCGTCGCTATCTCTCTCTCCATATCCAATCTGTTGCCAAAGCCTGCTGATTTCAACTTTGTCATATCTCTCAGATATGGTCCCTTCTCTCCTCTGATACTGCCACCCCCCTGGTACAGGCCCTCATCACCTCATACTTGCACTATTGCAGTAGCCTGCTGATGGGTTTGCCCATCTTCAGTCACTCCCCATTCCAATCCATCCTCTACTCAGCTTCCAAAGTGATTTTCTCGAAGCACAGGTCTGACCCTGTTGCTCTTCTCCCCCAACTCAATAAACTTCAGTGACTCCCTATCACCTCCAGGATCAAACACTTAATCCTCAGTTGGGCATTCAAAGCCCTTCATAGGATAGTCACCCATAACTTTCCAGTATTCTTGCACCTTACTCTTCAAGTTGTACTCTTTGATGCAGTGATACTGGCCTTCTCATTGTTCCCTGAACAAGACACTCCATCTTCCAGCTCTGATCAGTTTTTCTGTCTATTTCTCTTTCCTAGAATTCTCTCTCTCCTCATCTCCACCTCCTGGATTCCCTGGATTGCTTCAACTCTGTACTAAAATTCCATCTTCTACAGGTAGCCTTTACCAACTTCTCTTCATTCTAGTGCCTTTTCTATTTTAATTATTTCCTATTTATCCTGTATATAGCTTGTTTGTATATATCTGTTTGTTTTTTGTCTCCCTATTAGATTGTAAGCTCCTTGAAGGCAAGAACTGTCTTTTGCCATTTTTTGTATCCTCAACACTTAGCACAGTGCTTGGCATATAACAGGTGCTTAATAAATCCTTCTTAACTGACTTACTGATTCCCAGATGAATATGAATGAGCAGGAAGTTAGGCAATAGTGAACAAGGAGCAATGTATAACCCTAGGTACCAGGTCAAAAGGGCAGGTAGGTGCTGCCTGGGCCTGGAGTCAGGAAGACTTATATTCCTCTTCCAAATCTGACCTCAGATACTCACCAACTGTGTGACCCAGGGCAAGTTGCTTTAACCCTGTTTTCCTCAGTTTCCTCATCTGTAAAATGAGCTAGAGAAGGAAATGGCAAGCCACTGTAGTATCTTTGCCAAGAAAATCCCAGATGAGGTCACAAAGAGTCAGACATTATTGGAATGACTGAACAATAACAACAAACAAAGACCCTTGTGGCTGGAGGTGAGATTAATCCTGGGGAAACTCACAAGCCTATAGAACCATCTATGGACCTATTTTATAGAATCCAGAATTTGGGGAGCTGTATTTCAATCCCTTCTGATTCATTTTCAAATCATTTAGTGTAGGCTCTCAACCCAGAAACAGCTATGGAATAAATCTAGCTTCCCAGGATTCCTGCAGATTTGGACCAGCCTGTGACCAGATCAGTATCCCTAAGGGTATCTTGAAAAATAACCGGACCAGCATTAAGAGTTAGGACCTCCTTCAGGCCAATATAAGCCATTCAGTTTGGATCATGCTATACTGTAACATCACTAAGATAGCCTGGAATTAACCTGCAGAATCACCCCTTGCAGAAGGCAATAATATGATGGAATGAGTGGAACTATCAAGTTGTGTGGCAGCAGGAAGCAGAATAAATCAGAGAAGTAAGCATCCTCTTCATATGGCAGTCCACAACGACATAGCTGTATCCATAGGGCATGACTAGTTTAGCCTCCTTGACACATACCAAACAACTATTTTTAAATGACCACATTCCCAGTCCACAGATGAGAATTTTCTAATTTCTATCACTCCCTCAAATCTTTTTTATTTAAACCAAGTTTCTTAACACCCAAATTAGTTTGCAAGGAATGGCACAGTCCTTTTCCCTGGCCCCTTGAAGTAGCACTTCACCTTTCTTAGTTGTATACTAAAGAACTTTCCAGAAGAGGTACAATAGCAGATAAAGGGGAAAAGTTAAGTCTTTTTTGGTCAATTCCAATCTATTATACATAGTGCAGAAAACTAGGTCTAGCTCTTTCTTAGCCTCTAATCACTCTCACTGGTTGACCTTCTTGTGTCTCCTAGAGCTGGTTCCAGGATTAACCCACTGCAGCCCACTATATTATCTAGGACTGAGTCAGAGAAACTGAGTTCTCATCTCAGTACTGACACTTCACTACCTGGGTGATCCTAGGCAGGTTATTTGACCTTTCTTATCCCAGTTTCCTTATCTATAAAGTGAGAGGATTGCACTAGATGACCTTGGAGGTCCCTTCAAGATCCAAGATCTTAGGAGCTCAGTGTAATTAGAGTTTGCTAATAATGGTGATTCCTGTTCAGCCTTATTTGCCCGTAATGGCTGATGCAATGGGAACCAACACTCACTTGGAAAAACCCTAAGATGTCAGAATCCTGAAACATTTATGCCTAGACATGAGAGATGTGGGTTATGAGGACAAAGTCTGATGGTGATACTGTAGGAGAAAAACAACCTTGTCATCAGAAGATGCTCTTCTGGACCCTACACATGTTGTACCCAACATGCATCTAGGGACTTTCCAGACCAGCTTTCCTATAGAAACAGACATTGGTCCATTCATATGCTACTGCTCCATTCGAATGCCACACAATGTTTCTGATTGATTGTGTACTCTAAGTAAGCCTGAAAAAGCTACAGAAGCCAAATCTGTATTCTAGGAAATTGAAACTGCTACCAGATCATGTTGCATGTTTCCTTTCAGTTTGGCTACTTTATTTGACCTCTAGTCTTACTGTCCTGCAGGTAGGTGAGATTTTCCCTGCATTCTCAATGAACCCAGGCTGAGAAATTCCCCCAAAATACCCGTATTAGAAGGAGGAAAGTAACAACCATCATTAGAACCTACTTCCTGGCAAATTGGGATAAACAGAGACAGAAATGACCTCCTACTTTCAGGAAGGCAGACTTTGGTTAGAATGAATGGAAAGAACAGAGTAAATCTGCTATGAAGTCCTCAAATCCAGGAGTTCTGGAAGAACCCTGATGACCCTGGAGGCAGTAATGTGAGTCATTACGACTCAAAGGTTTCTGCAGTTCTCCCTGCTGGCTACTGACACTAAGCCAAGAGAAGATAAGGAACAATGGATTCCTTCCTTACCTATCCATCCAGAACAAGATATGGTTTACTCACCTCTACAAGAGGTTCTTGGGGACTCATTTACCTCTCCATTTTGGGTATTGCATACAAACCAATGGAACCAGTTAGCAAAGTCATATGGTTTTTAGCTTCCTAGCATCAACTTCCTTAAGTCTTGGACCAGAAACTTTTGGTCTAAAAAGATAGCATCTATCTCTAGTTTTCTCCTTTGTCCATCATCCCCCATGACTCTTATTTATTCCTTAGTCATGGATTTTTGTCAATATTTAGTCTAGCTAACTGGATAAATTTTTTTTTTTAACATTTCTGCCATCCCCTAAGAATATTCACTTCAAAGCTTTAGGGCTCTCCTCCTGACTAACATACTATCTTACTCTCTTTCTTGAAAATCATGGGGATTCAGCATCTTGAAATCTGCCTCACTCTAGTCAGAAATTAGACTGGACTATATGTATTTATTTTCAAATATGGGGTGTAATATAAAGAAATACAAATAATGACACTAGTCAACAAACACACCAACCCTGACTCCCTCTCTGACTAATTATGGCCCATTTTCTTATTAATTCTCTAACATGATTCTAAGACAATCAAAGAGTATATCCTGATACTTCCTCATAAATGCACAATCTCTGTTATTAATCAACTAGTTCTGAGCCCCCACCTCAGTTTACAGATAAATTGAAGCATCCCCTTTTTCCATGAACTTTTATTTCACTCTCTCTAAATCTCAAAACCTCTGGTCTCATAGACTGTTACTGCTTACTGCTCCTACAATTTATTACAGGAGAAAATAATAAAATGAAGGCATAAATAGTTATTTACAATGTATTGGAGTGAATAAAGTTCACAGCCAGAGTCACCTCTATACTCTTTAAAAGCAAAAGAATGACACTTACTCCTCCACGTGAGAAACATGGTTCTCTATAGATGGTAATTGGAGTTGTTCAGGAATTCTCTTTATGTCTCCTCAAAATAAGAATTTTAAAAAATGTTCTCAAAAACAATTTTTTCCCAGATTCTTTCTCGTTGACAGTTAACTCACTCAGACCTAGAGGAAGGCATTTCTCTCAGTTCTTTCTCTCTATATCTCATTGTCTCACTATAATTGTTGTCTTACTTCAGATGACAGCTAAAACTGTCACATCCCAAGATCCTATTCCCTCTTAAAGATAAAATAATGGTATCCATAGTCTCTGAGGGGCAGCTAGGTGGTACAGTGCACAGAGCGCTGGGTCTGGAGTCAGGAAGATTCATCTTCTTGAGTTCAAATCTGGCCTCAGACACTGACTAGCCGCGTGACTCTGGGCAAGTCCCTTAACCCTGTTTGCCTCAGTTTCCCCATCTATATAATGAGCTGGAGAAGGAAATGGAGAACCACTCCAGTATTTTTGCCATGAAAACCCCAAATGGAGTCATAGAGTCTGACATGACTGAACAATATACTCTTTGAGGGAGGGGCTAAATGAAGTTAGTGTAATCTTGGTTTTCAGGGTACATCTACCTACGCCACTCCCCAAATAACACACTTAGATTATCAGCAGCATCTGGCTTTAGTTTAAAGGTGACTTTTCCATCAGTACCTCTATATACACACCCTAGGCCACAACCCAGCACCTAGTTGCATATGACCTTATATCGTCCTCTAGTCTTTTGTCTTTTAATGGGCAAGTATTGTTCACAAAGTAAGTTTGCAAGATAAATTAGCAAGGAATTAAAAATAGTAGATAGAGGCAGTATGGCACAATGGAGTTACGGAGTTTAGACTGGGTTCAAATGCTGGCTCTGCCACTTATTACCCATATGGTCTTGGGTAGGTCACTTAACCTCTCTTGGCCTCAGTTTCCTCAATTCTAAAATGATCAGATTAGACTAGATGACCTCTAAACTCCCTTCCAGCTCTAAATCCCTGATCCTATGATCTTACTAAATCATAAATGTGATGCAATCTGTTTCGGAAGAGAGAGTTCCCACACCAGGAATTTCTTCTGGTGAGGAAATTATAGATCCTTTGGTATTTGTGTGTTCATAGCACAGTGATTTTGTAATTTCCACAAATATTGTATTAATGTTTGCAAATTAATAATTTAAATAATATTAATTTAAAATTACTTAATTAAAATACTAATATTTCATTAGGCACATCTGTTAGTAACAATGCAAAGTAGATCAGTTGTGGCTTTATAAAGACTTAATCTACCATGACTATTCTGATAGACAAATAGTTTCTGTTTGAACCCCATGGCGGCAGATGCAGATAAAGGCCTGACTACTAGGAATAACTCCTAGCAAGCCTATAGCACAAGCTCTCTGTGATTATTATCTTGATTGGTTAATTGCCCTCTATACCTGACAAAACTATTTGTTCACTCTGATTTGGCATCTATGAGTCATATCTCCCTGATATGAAGACCTTCAGGATCTCTCCTGGCTTCTGATTCCAGATCTTCCCTATATACTTATGTTTTTAGTTATCTAACTCATGCCTCCTTATGAATGATCTCCACCTGCCTCTATCTGGAGGTCCTCCATGGATTTTCAAAATTCGGCTGCTTGATGATCATGGGCCCTGCTCATCCCTGAATATTAAGTAGAAATACCAAGAATTGAACCTGAGTTCTCTAAGTACAAATCCAGATGTATTATACTGCTTTGTTCTTATATGGGAGACAATTACGTACATCTGTATATTCATCCATATATATAAAATAAATACAATATTTGTTGTTGTTCAGTCATTTTAGCTGTGTCTGACTCTTTGTGCTCCATTTTCTTGGCAAATTGGAATTGTTTCCCATTTCCTTCTCCAGTTCATCTTACAGATAAGGAACTGAGGCAAACAAGGTTAAGTGACTTGCCCAGGGTCACACAACTAATAAATGTCTGAGACCAGATTTGAACTCACAAAGATAGTCTTTCTGACTCCAGAACCAGTGTTCTCTCACTGCACCACCTAGCTTCCACCAAACACAAGGCAATTTGATAATTTAGTAATTTGGGGGCAGCTAGGTAGCGTAGTGGATAGAGCTCTGGACCTGGAGTAAGGAAGATCTCAGGACAAATCCAGCCTCAAACACTAGCTGTGTGCCCCTGGGCAAGTCATTTAACCATGTTTTCCTCAGTTTCCTCATCTGTAAAACGACTGAAGAAAGAAATGGCAAACCACTCTAGTGTCTTTGCCAAGAAAATCCCAAATGGGGCACAAAGAGTCAGACAGGACTGAAATGACTGAACAACAACAATTTTGATAGGATGGCAAGAGCAACAGGGACAATCAGGAAAGTATGGTCCTCCATTTAATCGAGTCAGTCAAAGCCTTTGCCTTCAACTAAGCATATTGTTACACTGACAAGTAAAAGTAAACATATTGGTGGGGGCTCATTCCATGGTTTGAAGAAGATTCTGACCCATAAAGTACCTAGAAGCTGGAGTAACTTTAGACACTATGGGATGTGGTATGGAGGAACTTGGATCCTACATAAATGTGAGATATTATTTTAGATCAAGGTCATATCACTAATCAGTGGTAGAATGATGACCAAACTTAGGTATCCTGACATCTCACCTCATACCACTTCTATTGCATCATGATGTCTATATATTGTGTAGCCCACATGTACATTACCAAAAAAAAAAAAATGTATTTTACATCTCTCTGAATAATCCTTAAGAATGAACCTCTTTGTCTTTTGGGTCAGAGTTTTGAGGAGGAGGAAGCAGAGAAGGGAAGAATCTTTCCCTCCATATATTTTCCCATGATTTCTCTAAGCAGCATGAGAAACAAATATTTATATGCTTTTACTCATAGATCTAGTAAATATTTATATTACTTTGTGACATAAAAACCACACACGGTGTTTTTTAAAAAAAATATTTCAACTCTAAAGGCTGAATAAAACAATTATTTGTAGCAAAGAAATAATCTGTCACCAAAGCAAAAGAGCCACTACTACTGGTCTCCTCAAAGACATTTCTTTGCCTGAAAATGTACCTAGATTTATATTTAGCCTGATAGAGGCAGAGAAGTGATTCTTAACACACACACACACACACACTCACACACAGACTCACAAAACAATTACCCATTTTTTGTTTTTAAATCTTCAATTTTCATCAGGAATTTCATTAACCCTTCCAGCTACACATTTTGCCAGGTTTTCCTCAAATACTATTTGAAAATGTTGATGATCATCTATGTATATATGTACATGTATAAATGTTTGTATATATATATCTATATATATATCATTCAGTAGCTACTTTCATGGAATTTGTAGGCGGGCACATCTATGAATGATCATATGTGAATTTTCTTATATATAACATGAGGAGGCTTGGACTAGGTGATTTCTAATGTCCCTTTGAAATCTAATAGTCTATATATCTCTTATATGAAATATCAAATATTTCTTATAAAAGCACAGAGAACCACTGAAGGTCATTCAGACCATTAGGGCCTCGTTATTAGAGTATAAAATTTGACATCTTAAAACTTAAGATTCAAGTCTCAACGGGGTCAAGATAGGCCCTTGGAGTCAGTCATTCAATTAACTAGCATTTATTAAAAGCTTACTGTGTGCTGGGCACTGTGCTAAGTGCTAGGAATACAAATGTAAGTAGAAAGACGTCCTATGCCCACAACAGGTGTACATTCTAATAAGGGAAGAATAAACATAGAAGGAAGGCGAAAGAGGGTGAGTGCGAGCAAAAGCACCCCATAGGATATGGTAGAGAAAGACTGGAATGTAGCCTGTAGAGAAATGAGAAATTCCTGGCCTAGCTGCCTTTCGTAATATGGAAGCTCTGGCCAAATGAGAGACAATTACAAAAGATAAAATAGGTGACTGATTATTAGAAGCTGAAAAGCTTCCATACAACCATAATCAATACATCTAGGATAAGAAGGGAAGTGTTTGAATGGGAAAAAAAATCTTTGTATTAAATATATTTGATAGGCTCTTGGTATCTAAGATATATAAACAATTTTCATACATATCCAGATCTATCTATCCGTATGTATGTATGGTTAGATAGACAGATAAATAGAAGTATATATGTAAAACCAAAAGCAACTCCTCAATAAATAAGTGGTCAAAAGTGGTCAAAGGACATGAACAAATAATTCTCAAGAGAATTGCAAACTATTGACAACCATATGACAGAAGACTTCAAATCACTAATAATAAGAGAAATGCAAATCAAAACAACCCTAATGTATCATTGCACACTCTGCAAACTGTCAAAGATGACAAAAGATGAGAAGAGTCAATGCTTGAGCGGTCGTGAGAAGATAGGCACACTAATGATGTAGGTGATGGAACTGTGAATCAGTACAATCATTTTGTAAAGCAATTTGGAATGATGCAAGTAAAACGCCCATTCACTTTGATCTAAAGATTCCATTACTAGGCTTATACTCCTTGGAAGCCATTCACAAGGAAAAACTCTCCATATACACAAAAATATAGTAGTACTTTTCATAGTAGCAAAGAATTAGAAACAAAGTAGGTACTCATCAATTGAGGAATGGCTAAACAAATTGTGGCACATGAATGTAATGGAATATTACTGTGCTGTAAGAAATTATGAAGGTGAGGAATATCAGAAGCATGGAATGATCTATATGAACTGATGCAGAGTAAAGTAAGCAAAGTCAAGAAAACAATAAACAGTGACTACAAGAATGTAAACAAAAAGAACATCCACAAAAAGCCAAAATGTTGCAAAATTATAGAGAACAAACGGTCAAAAAAAGAGATATAAAAAGACATTCTCATCTCACCCCTTTGGACAGATGGGAAGCTCACAAGTGTTGTATATAATTTTAGACTTTTTTGATGGATTTATAAGTTATTCTGATTTTTTTCTTTTCTTTTTTTTGTCTTTAAGAAATACCATTTTTTTATATTGGCTAGCTCTCTGGGAAGGGGAAGGGAAGCAATACTGGGCAAAATTATGGTGATATAAAAAAATGCCCCAGTAAAAATTCACTTTTAAAAAATGGAGATTCTAAGAGGAGTCATCCAATCAAAGGGAAAAGCTATAGGGTCACAGGGTCACAGAGTCCTTTCAATGTGTGAATGCCAGGGCTGAAGTGAGACTTCAGCATGAAAAGCATGGTAGAGGACATCTGCAGGGTAGCCTGGAGAGGAAACCTATTCATGTACTTTTTTGTGAAATGTATTGTTATTGTTAATACTGGTTTTCTTTAATACCATTATGAAACAGCAAATGATATAATATCTGTAAAGTGTTTAGCATAGTTCCAGGCATATAGTATGTGCATAACAAATGCTTATTCCCTACCTCTCCTCATAAAGTGCTGAACTTGGGAGTCAGCTAAATCTGGGTTCAAATCCCATATTCTACACATACTAACTTTGTGACCATGGTCTGGTCACTTAATCTGTCTGATCATTAGTTTCATGGTCTCTAAAACAGGGATGAAAATACTTGTAGCATCTATCTCGCAGGGTTGTTATGAAGCTTAAATGACATGAAGAATGTAAAGCACTTTGCAAACTTTGAAGTGCTAAATGAGTGTTGGTTATTAATCATAATTGTTTCAATCATCATCAACACTATCAAAGAACTTGTTTTAAAACAGAAAATTGACATTCCATATAATTTATTAAGCCTATCAATCAACAAGCATTTATTAAACACTTACTAAGTGTCAGACTTGGGGGACAATGGTGATCACTGTTTGTCACCGGAGGAGATGTTGTCATGGATGTCAAGATCTATTTGCTGAGCGAAGTACATTTTTCTAGTTCATAGTCCTAATGGTTGGTTCCATAAGTAATTACCAAAACCACTCCAAGAACATTCTCTCAACAGAGTTCATGCACATAGGTACAGGAACAATCATTGTCTGTGAATTGCTTTCATTAAGCAGAGAAGTCAGTCTCTGTTAGAATGTGCCTACAAAATGGAGTTTTTTAACTGAGACATAATGGGGTTGAAATCTTTTATTCTTACCACTGATGTTCTGTCCTGCAAAATATATTTTCAATCTTGATGGTGCAAATGCTTTAATCTAACATTAGTGTTTAAAAGGAGATCAAACAAGATACCCTTATGATTTTTGCCATGTTTATTGATCAATCTGAGTAGATCTCAAATATTCAGGTTTGAATTCACCAACTCCAGCAAATTTCATTAAAAACAGAGGTGTCAGTCATGCGAAGAGAAGTTTGAGATTTTTGTTGGTATCATGTAGATGGGCATCATAATGATTTTTTTAAACCAACATACTAGAGGTGGGTGCATCATGAAGATACAGTTGGCAGTTGCACAGGTAAGTACAAATTTTGAGCCTCCATAATTCTGTTTATTCTGTATCATTAATTTAACTTGCAATGCAAGGGCACCATAATATTATTGTGGCTAGAATTTCTTCCTTCAACCCAGGAATTCTGGTTGTAATATCACCGGTGCACTAGGTCTTTCCCATTTCATCTGTTAAAGGTCCATAGGGAAATACTTGTTTGTTTTAATGATAAAGACACTCTATGACTCAAACTTTTTTTCTCAAACCAGGCCTAAACATACTAGTCCTTCAAGAAGGTTTACATCTTATTCCTGCCCTTTTGAACCAGCTCTGTACCCTTGAAAATACAATCCAGCACGTTCACTCACCCCACTACAATCCCACCCAGCAATACTGTGCTATTTTTACTCTTCGAAAGAAATACATTCGCTGCTAGGGAATCCAAGATACGCTGGAGGAAAACATGATTCATCAGGTTCAAGGTAAACACCTCAAAGATAAGGATCTGAAGGATTGTAAACTTGTCAAATATAAAACCAGGCTGCCCATTCTGCCTGAGAAAGCAATCCTCTTGTAGAAAGGTACCTGGGGAGTCATCCTTCTGCCTAACATCTTGCTCCATCGTGCCTCCTCTCACCATCCCTATATTTTGTATCCTAGTTACATTTGGGAGGAGGGGATGTTCCCAAGTTACTCAACAGCCATACTGTTGAATGAAGCATGGGAAAAATATTCCATCTTATTGGAGAAACATTGAAAGATACGTGGGATCAGAGCAGTTGGTGCCTTTTCTCTATGTATACATTATTTGAGAGCAAAAGGCAGAAAGCAAGAGGGTGAGAAGGATAGGTAGACTATTTTAGGTATTTCAGGGGAAAGAGAAAAGAGAACAGAGTAGGGTATATAGAGCCCTTCCCTTTCTCTACCCCCAAGAGAATACTGCCTTCATCAATTAGTTGGGGATACTTTCTTCTTAACGTGGAGCTGGACAGGATCCAAGAAGGGGAGGTCTGAGGCTCTATCTCAGAGTGACAATTGATTTGCCTTCCTGATAAATATCAGCTGTTTTTTCTCCCAACCTGACCATTTCCAGATTTCCCAGCCTGCATTTGCTTCTACCACAGCCTTCATGCTTCTCTATAAACCACACAGTGATTTAGTGGCCTAAGCTGTAAGTTTAGGGCTGTGAGGCGCAGTTTCCCTCTGGCTTTCTTTTTCTTTTAATCCAGAGCACAGTGGAGGTGTTGATTTCCTTCTCCAGAGGCAAGGTTTTAGTTGTAATTAATGGCACTTGTCTTATTTGTAGCTGTAACTTTAAACTTTTTTATTTATATCTTTTGTTTTTTTTTTCATCAACCTTCATTTCTGAATGTATCCTCCCTGGCTCAGTGAGCCATTCCTTGCAACAAAAAATAAAAAAGAGGGGGCAAAACAGTTCCACACAATTACCTAACATATCAACCAAGACTGACACCACATACAGTGTTCCACACCAAGAGTACGCATTGCCAGAGCTAGCTCAGTGTTGGGAGATTTCGAGGGAAAGTATGGGACTGACTACCAAACTGAAGGTCTACAGAGCCATTGTGCTGACCTCATTGTTGCATGCCTATGAAACCTGGACAGTCTACTAGTGCCATGCCAGGAAACTGAATCACTTACATTTGGATTGTCTTAGGAGGATTCTGAAGATCACCTGGCAGGATAAGATACCAGACAGTGAGGTCCTTTCTCAAACCAAACTGCCAAATATTCAAACTCTACTGCAGAGAGCACAAATCCAATGGACTGGCCATGTTGTTTGAATGCAAAACATATGCTTGCCAAAAAAACCTATTTTATGGAGAACTCACATAGGGTAAGCATTCACATAGTGGTCAGAAGAAGCGATGCAAGGTCACTCTCAAGGTCTCTCTTAAGAACTTTGGAATTGATTGTGTGACATAGGAGACACTGGCACAGGACCACTCAGCATGGCTTGCCCACATCACAGAAGGTGCTGTGCTCTATAGCAAAGTAGAATTGAAATAGCTCAAAAGAAATGCAAGATGAGCAAATTTAGAGAATCAACCCCAAATGCTCTCATGGACTATTTGTGCCCGACATGTGGTAGAACATTCTGAGCTCATTTTGGTCTGATCAGCCACAGTCAGACATAGTGTAACTTGACTCTAGCATAGTGATGTCATTTTAGACCTCTTAGAGAAGGAAAGACAACAACCTACCAACCCCATTCTGTAAAGAGTGGAAGGAGATGCATTTTTCTTATTTTTCCTTTGGGACCAAACCTGGTCATTACAATTTCATGGCATTCCGCTTCCTTTTTCTCTTTGCCTTTACATTATTATAATTATCACACAGAATATTGTTTTCTTTCTTTTTTTATAGGCATGTTGGCTACTACCCTTTAGCAAAAGACAATAATAACAGCAATAAATTCATGCCTGTATTTTATTTCCTGGGTTCTGTCTGTTCTATCCTGTGTCTGTTCATGGGTCTTACCATGCTTCTTTGAATTCTGTGTAGTTATCATTTCTTGTGACACAATAATATTCTACTACATTCACGTACCTCAATTTGTTTCATTCCCAGTCAATGGATGTCTGCTTAGTTTCCAACTCTCTGCTTTTATGAAAAATTACAGATGCAACTTGAATGTCTGTTAATCAGCTGACCCAACTGAATGGCCTGTGACATATCCACCAGACTTGCCATCTTTCTCCACAAACTTGTTGCTTTTCCTGACTCATGTATTTCTGCTAATAGCACTAACGTCTCTAAGGCTCCAAATATCAAGATAATCATTGATTCCTTCTTCCTACGCATCAAATCAGTTACCAAGACTACTAATATCTACTTCCTCCTTTCCATTTCCATGGACACCAATCTGGTTCAGGACTCTTTTGGATGGAGTATTACAGTAGCCTCTTAACTGGTCTCCCTGTCTTCAATATCTTCTTCCAATTCATCCTACATATCTCTGCTAATGTAATCTTCCTAAACCCAAATTTAGTCACATCATTAGTTGACTGGGGATTGCTCTTTCTGTTCTCTGACTCCACTTAGCACTTTGTGTCTGACCAATGGCAATTATTACATCCTGCCATACACAGCTGCTACTTGTACACTGACATTAAATCTTGGGAGAGATATATGGTACGTTTTACTATTTGTTTTTCCCTCCCCCTCCCACCTTAGTGCCTCACCCATATTAGGCACTTAATAAACCTTTATTGAATTGAATAGGCAAAAAGCAAATCCCTTGATTTTAATGGTGAAGGGAAGGAGATGGAAAAAATAGAAAAAGGCCTCAAGACTGAAAAGGCAAAGAACAGTGACTGGAGGGTAAAGGCATGGGATGAAAAGGGGGAGATATAGCAAAATGACTATAGATATTACCCTATGCCCATGAATTTTTGTTTAGAAATTACGGTAAAATGTGAAATCTATATGATCTATCCTCAGGAAGAAGATGTCTGGTCCTGACTGGTGACTTTTTACTTTAAGATGGGAAAACAATTTGATGACTAGCTGAGGAAAACAAGGAGAAAAAGAAAAGGGAAGAAAAAGGAGAGAAAGTGTCAACTTTCTGCTGGACCATTTGTGTGTCTGTCAACTTAGTTCAGCCAATAGTAGAGAGCTAAGAGCAGGCCTGCTTGGTAACCCAGGTCCAGAACTAGAGGGTAACTTATTCTATGTCAAGCAGTCATGAAATAAAATCATGGAGGTCAAGGCTTGAGGAGTGGGTATGTGGGTGGTGATGCTTGGTCTGCCAAGTCATGAGGTCCATGTATGATCTATGTGGAAGAGGAGACTGGCCACTTAAAGGCAGAACCAGACAATTAAAATAATAATAATAATTTATACAATGCTATAAGATTCGCAAAGCATTTTGCAAATATTGTCTCATTGGATCTTCACAATAATTCTAGGAGGTAGATGCTATTATAATCTTCACTTTACAGATGAGGAAACTGAGATAATCAGAGATTGAATGATTTTCTCAGGGTCACACAGCTAGTAAGTGTCTGAGGCTAAAATTGAACTTAGGTCATCCTGATTCTGCATAGCTGCTTCTAAGAAAAGGATGAAGCCTATAGAGCGTTTTTAGGAGAGCAGTCAGATCAGAGTCAAGGCAAGAGGCTAGCACCTTTCAAAAGACTCAGCATGGAAACTTCTTAAGGAAGAGTGAAGTAGAGCAAAGGAGGTTTAAGAGAAGCTATACCAGAGAGAGAAGAATTTAAGAGAATTATGCCACAAAGTAGTAATTATTAAAACAATTTGGTGCTGGTTAAAAAAAATACAGAGAACAATCAGTGGTACAGATTAGGTATACGACATACAGAAGCAAATTTATTCCTTACTATTAGTAAATACAAAGACCCCACTGGCTGGGATAAGGACTCACTATTTGACAAAAGCTTCTGGGAAAATTGGGAGGCAATATGGAAGAAAAGAGATTTAGACTGACGCTTCACATCTTATGCAAAGATATGCTCCAAATGGATGCATGACCTTGATATAAAAGGTCACATCACAAAAAATTGGAGAATCATGGGAAAAAATTACTTATGGGTAGGAGAAAATTTCAGTAACAAATAAGGAATAAAGAGGATCACAAAATATAAAATGGATAATTTTGATTATGTAAAATTAAAAAGTTTTTTTCACAAATAAGTCCAATAAAGCTAGGATTAAAAAAGAAACAAAGAGCTGGAAAAGAAACCTTTGCAGCAAGTTTCTGAGACATAGGAGAGACTTCCCAGATTAGAACTAATGAGCTGAGGGTAGTATCTTAATGTGATATATTTCTGGAGGGGGTCAGGTAGGGGATTTGAGAAGGTAGAGAACTGTCAGAAGGTTGTCATGGTGAGAATTGAAAAACAAAGATTCTAATGGGCTGTGAACAGCAGCCCTGACCAACAAAATCCATCACAATGGAATCAGAATTGAGGAAATATCAAGACCCAGATGCAAAAGAAGAAAGTTGAGCAGAAAGAAGCTAGTAAGAGTAGCAAGTGTCCTTGGTTTGGTCCTGGGAAGCTTTGGAAATCATGAAATTATTATACATGAGTATCCCTATCCCCATTGTTCATATATGTATGTGTGTATGAAATTTTACATATATATATTTATATATAACGTCTATTATATATAAAGATACACATACACACATATAAATACACATAAACATATATATATATACATGCATACATATGTGCATGTTTCCCCATATTATTAATGATAAAAATTCTTTAAAGGCCTAGAAAGTTTGTGTTCTGTTGTCTGGGGATAGGACAGGGGCGGAGTAGAAGAGACCCAATGATCTTCTCTTTGCAGGAGATATAAAGCTTGGGAACCTGAAAGATAAACCATAGTTAGTACACAAAGAGGGACAAATTTAAAACTGAATGGGGACACATCTGGGCCAAGATTTCAGCTTGATGGTGGCAAAAAATATATATGGCTTCAGGGCTTGTGTAACTGCAGGGGGGGAATGGGGAAATCTTCTCTACCCTAGACCAGATTTTGTATTTCCAAACTGACTAGTTTTGTTTTGGTTTTATCATAAGTATGACTGTGAATCATGGAACATAATCAATAAACTTTTATTAAGTACCTACCATGTGCCAGACACTTTCCTAAGCTCTGGAGAAACAAAGACAAAAAGTAAGACAGTCTCTGCCCTCAAAGAGTTTACAATCTAATATGGGAAGCCAACACACAAAAGGAGCTGAAGGATGGGGGTTGTGGGGGAAGTACCTGTCACAGGGACATGGTGGAAAAGTCAGAGAAGTTCCCAAATAGTGCAACCAGGTGGGAAATGAGATGTCTCTCCTGAATCCCATCCTTAATGGAGGTTTTGAAGTTCATGGCCCTACTCTCCAACTAAAGGGCAGATGACAGTGATGAGATGGAATACCAAGACTGATGAGGTCTTACAGGATGATGAGGTCCTCCCAGTTATGAGCTTCCTAGGGCATAGTGGAGAAGTCAGATAGAGAAATCCCAAAGTATTGGAGCCAGGTGAGAAATGAGGAGGAAATACAGCAATCTCTGAAATTGCAGGTGAACAAAGGGATACCTTGTGGGCACAATAGGCTACAGCATATATCAGTAGGGTTTATCCATAAGATGTAGCATAAAGTCTATTGTGCAGGAGACACATGACCAGAAAAGGAGATGAAGTGGTCACAGAGTGAGAGCCCAAATATTGCACTTGTGCCCAAAGGATGTTTTCAAAACAATACCTAGAAGCCTTCCCTAGGTAAAGGATTCATGGGTGAATGTAGATCCCAAGTGCACTAGATGAGAAGGCATGGACGGTTTGCATCCTCACTGTTGGCAGGAGCACCTTCATCGATGGTATCATGGATCGACTGATATAAAGAATGAAATATCACTAAAAGTCCCAGAATCATGTGGTTGGAATAGGAAGGGGCCTATGATGTTATCTAGTTCAATCCTTTCAATTTAAGTATGAGGAAACTTGAGTTCCGGAGAGGCTGACTTGCCCAAGGTCATCGAGCTAGATAGTGCCCAAGCTAGATCTAGAACTAAGATTGTTTAGTGTTTTTTCTTCCATATCACACTCCCCCCCGCCCCCGCCTCAGTTATTTCCTGAACTCTCTATCTGCCCTGGCCGGTGGGCTGGCTTATCAACATTCAAGTCACTGAGGGCTCTCTTTTAGATTTGCCCTACTCTAATTGGTGGAGGTCTCCAGCTTCTGTTTTGTTTATGAGGCTTTTCAGCTGCTGTATTTAATTTAATTATTGTATTTATATTTTTGTACATGTGCCAAGAAGCCTTCAGGCAATGGGAACATTTTTAATAAATCTAATAAATGAATAAATAAATTACACAATTTACTAAGAAGACTCTTTAAAAAATTCTGAATGTATACTCTGCAAGATATCTATCTCATAGTGCTTTGTGGATATATTCAAGCCAGAGCACTTCACCCCAATGATTTTTCTGCTGACACAGATGGCAATGAAGGATAGCACCTTTCCACAGGTGTACTAATCCAACCTACAGCCTTCTTCAGCATCCTACACAAGAATGCCTTTTGGTGGTATATTTTGGGGGCAAATTTATTGGGGCAGCTTTTCCCCGCTTCTACAATTTCAAGATTGGAAGCTGGGGAAAGAGAGACACCATTCCCTCATTCCTCACAGCTCCAGGAAGGAGATGGATATCTCAGTCACAATATTATTATCACAAAGGAGGGGATGCTGGTTCTCCCCATTCTATTCCTGTTGGTTCAGGTCTGCAAAATGCCAAATACTATGCTGCCATTAGTTAAGCACTCCCAGTGGAAAGCACCTAGGCTCTAGAGTCAGAGGAATTGGATTCATATCCCACCTATGGCATTTACTACTCATGTGACCTTGGACAAGTTATTTAGCCTCCCTGGGCCTCAGTTTCCTCATCTATAAAATGAGGGTGTTAGACTGGTTGGCTTCTGAGGTCCCTTACATCTCTAGGTCCATTAACCTGTAATCTTTCTTGTGAGGTTAGATGCGTAGTATATATGTTCATAAAATAGATACGTAGCAAATAAATACATATATACATTTTATATGTGATTGTTATCTAGCTAGGGAAACTATGTATCTAACATATGTATATGTATTATGTGTATATGTGTGTACCTCTCTCTCTCTTTCTCTGAATGAATGAATGAATACAGCTACACAGCTAGAGAACTGGTTTTGGAGTTAGAAACACCTGAGTTCAACTTTGACTTCAGATTCTTGCTAGCTTGTGACCCTGGGTAAGTCATTTAACCTCTGTCTCAGTTTTCTCATATGTAAAATGGATATAATAATCTATCTCCCAAGGTTATTTTGAGGATAAAATGAGATGTTTGTAAAGTGCTTTGGAAACTTAAAAGCACTATATAAATGTTGTTTTTATCATTAAACTTTATTTGTTATATTTTAAATAATCATATTATAATCATAATCACAATTATATTATTATTTTATTTATTAAATGTCATTTTTTATTAATAGTACTGAGACCGAATGAGGTTTGCTCTGTGACATAATTTCCAGAATTTATATGTAGGGAAATATCCGCTCTCATTTATAACTAGAGTACAAATAAGAAAACATTCAAATTGGGGGAGAAAGTCTTCACAGAGTGGTCTATTCTCACAATAAAGCCCATTTTCTGATCTATGTGATCTGAAACATGAAGGTAAGTCAGCTCCAAAGATAAATATGAAAAATCCAAACAGTAGAAATTTTCCCCAATACATAAGTGGTAGAGTGAATGGCAATGATCATTAATTCAAATATCACTTTTTACCTAATATACAAATGGCAATGATCATTAACTAAATATTACTTTTTGCCTAATATACAAATATGTCTGTTTGAGAATATATGATAAATGCAAATAGTTTAGTCCCCAAATTCACTTACTCTGAAACTACAGATCAAAAGCTTTAGATTCATTTATTCAATGGAAGCATCACCAAAGTTATCATATTCTGAACCAACAATAAAAATTTTTATTTTTACTGATTTTCCTATATGTTTTAGACTGCTGCTAATTTAGGAAATGGAATTAGAATGTCATACATTAACTTTACCATTGATTTGCCCAAAGCTAGAATAAAATCCAGTTTTTCTTTGTTAATAGATAAGTACCAAGTCTGATGCTAAAAGTGCACAAAAAATAAATAATAGATCTTTCATTTTAAGCACCCTAGGCTTAAAATGATAAACATAGAATGTTAGGACAAGAAAAATGAATGTATTTGCATAAGGTTATTGTACTGATCTAATAGAATCTGACTGAGGTAAAGACAGACAAGAGGTTCCAAGACCATTTTGTGGTAAAAACTGCTTACTATGATTGCAGTATATGCTTGTATTTTCAGGTTAAACAATATATTTCCACCAAATGAGGTTGACACATGCAGGCTATTCCAAATATCCCTCCACTCTGCTTTCAGCAGCTGCAACTTAAGCCACAGGCTGGAATGAGCTTGATTACAGCTTACCTAGAGCCACTAAGAAAAGAAGATGGAGAGGAATCACCCTATGTGGTTGGGAGAGATAAAATCCTGAACTTACAGTAGTCAACTTATACAGTAATCAACTTGTAGCCTACTATATAAGTAGGAAAATAAACTTCTAAGTAAACTTTAGATAGAAACTACATTCATGGCTGCATGAACTTTGGACTGGAAGCTTCCAAAGCAGAAGGAAACCATCTTGCCCATCCTATACAAATTGTAACCAGGGGGAAGAATTATTTGTTGCTGGTCATGATAACAATGATGTTGATGATGAGTCTCAAATGGACCTGAGTGTCATCTATTCTATGCACGGTTTCCATAGAGGCTATACCCCAAACCATCTTAAACAAATAGTAGAATGATGATAAACACTGTTGGAATCAATACAAGTCTAAGAAAGCATTATGCTCTGATGAATAATTAAATGATGCACATTAGAGTATCAGCAAATTCCAGGTATATACTTGGTACAAAGAAGTACCAGCCCTAGGTCTACTTTTTCTTCTATTTGTTTATTAAATACTAAGATTATGTGCCACATCTGCCACCTAGCAACAGCATTTGGATATTTCTTTGATGAGTGTCATGAACTGTGGGATGAAGGTGAAAAAACTTTGCCTCTTGCCTCGTGCTGCAGGATATAAACTGCATGCCCCAGACAGCAGTAATTTTTTATTCTTTTAAAGGTCACAAAGGATAAATGATTACAATAACATTTCACCTACTGACTCTGGTTTTTTACCAGTAAATCCTGATATTGATTTTAAAAGCTGCAAATCTTGCATTCAGATATTTCTGATCAGCCTATAAATCCTTTAAAATCAATTTTTTTTCTGAATGAAGGACCCAAGGAAACAGATGATGGATTTCATAGTCTGTCAAAGCAACAATGTTACATTTCATGGTTTGTCATTGAATATGATATAAAAACACCCTAAGGTAGATTATTTATATTGTTAAAATCATTCTTTGGCATTGAAAGTTGTTTTGTAGGGAATAAAAATAAAATATTAAAACAGTTTTTTTTTTTTTGCCAGAACCTAGAATTTTCCTGCTTTGGAATTAGGCAACAAAAAATAATGTTGATTAATGCTACAGAAGCTATTTTCTTTGAGTCAAGTCTACATTACCGTGAGCACCAGCCAAAGTAAACCACTCCCCTAGAACAGATGTAGTATATTTGCCTACTACCTATTAAAAGTGTCATTTTTACTGGAGAGATGGGATTTGATCTTTCATTGACCTTTTTTTTTTAAACTACAATCCTCCAAAAGGTCACCAGGCATTGAATTCTTATTTCACTCTGGACAAGTATGTCAAAATGGATTTCTACTTTCCTGAGTAATGTATGTGAGAAAGACACTGAGAAATCCTAAACTTTTTGTATCCAGGTGAGGTTTTACTTTAAATACGTTCTTTTCAAAGGCATTTCCCTTTAATTCCCACATCATTCATTCATAGATAGAGAGGCAGAAAAGTAAAGATGAAAGATCACTGGACTCAGTCAGTAAATAAGCATTTGTTAAGTGCCTACTATGTGGCAGGCATTATGTTAAGCACTGGGGTAAAAAAAAAAAAGGAAAGGGAAAAAAAGGTCGGGGTGGGGGGAGAAAGGGCGGAAAACCTTATCCTTATTTTCAATGAGCTCACAGTATAATGCTGGGGAGATAACAGGCAAACAACTATATACAAATAAGATCTAGACAGTTTAAATTGGAGACAATTAAGGGGAATTGGGGAAAACATTCTGTAGAAGGTAGGATTTAGTTGGGACTTGAAGAAAACCAGGGAGGGCAGGAGCTAGAGATGATGAAGGACAGATGTCCAGGCATAGGGAAGTCAGTGAAAAGGTCCAGATAGAAACAGCAAGGAGGCCGGTATCACAGGCCTGAAGAATATATGGCAGTGGGGGGTGGGTGGGAGTGGTAGGGGACTGAAAGAAGACTTGAAAGTGCAAGAGGAAGCCACCTTATGAGGTCATGAAGAGACTTGTGGACAAAACAATGGAGTGTTTATGATGTTTCAGGATCTCTAGTATGAGATGTCCAATAAGCAGCTGGAGGTGCAAAACTAGAAGTTAGCAGAAAGGTTAGGGCTGGGTAAATAAATCTGGAGGAATAATTAGCATAGAAATCATAATTGAATCATCGGAAGCTGATGAAATCACTAAGTGAAAACACATAGAGGGAGAAGAGAAGATTAGAATTGGAATATTTGAGTTCAAATTCCATTCCATTTCTTCCTAGATTCGTGACCGTGACAAGTCATGTAGGAAAATGAGAATTTTTCTTTAAATGAGGAGGAAAAAAAGAGAAGGACATTCCAGAAGGACAACAGCAGGAGAAAAAGCACAGAGGTGGCAATGAGCAAGACAGTAAAGAGATTGGACTGATTTTTGAATGCATACTTGGTATGTGCTGTGTATGTTGTGTAAATGGAATTGGAAATAAGGTAGAATGGGTCTGAAGGTCCTAGGGAGTCAGGAAAAGAAGTTTGGACTAGGTTCCGGAGTAGGGAAGTGATGATGAACGTGATGTTTAAGTAAGATTAGAGGAATTGGAGAAGTAAGAGACTGACAACAGGCAAGACAGAAATGCAAGTAATCGTGGTGTGAGATGATGGGAGGGAGTGCCAGACTTGGATAATGAGAATAGAAAGGAAGGAGTGATGTTTAAAACACACACATATACACACACACACAAATGTCAGAGCTCATCAATTGAGAAATCACTGAATATTTTTGGTATATGAATATCATGACATGTAGCACCACTAAAGTGATGAATATGAGGAATTCAGATAAATGTAGAAAGACTTGTATGACCTGATGCAAAATGAAGCAAGCAAAATAATGAGGCCATTTTAGTCATCTATGCAATTATCATAATTATGTAAATAAAAAGAATAGTAACTGAATCTGAGAGCTGAATAACTTTGATGACCAGCTGTGTTCCAAGAGAAGAGAAAAAGAAATGCCTTTGTTTTCTTTGGCAGAGAGGTGGGAGACTAGTGGTGTAGAATATTGCATATTCTCTGAGAAATGGGGCCTCATTAGTTTTGCTTCTCTGTTTCTTCTTCTTAACATGGAATGGTTCACTTTCTGTGTGTGTATGATTTACCTAAAAATTACTGTGATGTAAAAATAAAAGGCATTAATAAAATTTTTTTATAGAATCCATGGAACATGGTAGACATGGAGACTGAAAAAAAAAGAAGGAATAAAATATGGGGCCAAAGTTATCAGCCCAAGAGAAGTAAGACATTGGAAAAAGAATATAAAATGCAGAGTACAGTTTATAAAACTTAAAGGGAAAATGTTTAAATGCAACTAAGAAATTTTGTTTAGCTGAATTGGTTAAAGCCCAGCACTAATGTAGACAAAAATGAAGGTTCCCTCCCCTCATGAGCTAAGCAGTGTCCAACCAGACTATTTATGGCCTTTTCCAGGCCATAAATCATATATCTCATGTCAGTCAAAGGCATGCTCTTGTAGCCATCATGGACAAAGGGGCATACATAGCTCAGGATAATCTCACCACTAAAAAAACCCAAAAAAACCAAACAACTCAGAATACCCCCTCTCCTGGTAGTGGTAGCTCTATAACATCTCTTTTCCTTCACTTAGGGATATGCCACCTTAAATCTCTTTTGGAAGTAGCTGGGATATAAATCACAACTAACTAGATAGGTTTACAAATAAATATTAGAGCTATCTTATAATGGTAACTTGCCACATAAAAGGTAATTATCTTCAATCTCAGTCCCATCAAGGGTCTCTACAAAGGATGATGTCTGAGAGACATCAAATATCCAGACAAAAGTTCTCTTCCCCTGCCCTGGAGGTAAGTCCCTGCAGATTATGCCAGAAATTGCAAAGTCTGGAAATACCCAGATAGCTGGAAAGGCTTTGACTACAGACCTGGAAGACAGGCTGGAAATCATTTCAAGACCAGCCCAGAGGTCAGAGAAGCTCATCAGTAGAAGGCTGGTCAACAGATGACATCTTTTTCTTGGCTACTTCATTTCATAAAGATTGTTTGCTAAGGTGTGGAGCCATTGTGATATGCATTGGTCAAAGAATAAACTACACTGATGAAAGCACAGCTGTTCTGAGCTACTAAAGTATAAACATCTAGACTAAAGCTGACAAAATTCAGCAAATACTAGATATTCTATTTATAATAATAATAGCTAGGACTTATATAGTGCTCTAAAGTTTGCAAAACACTTGACAAATATTATCTCATTTTATCATCACAACAACTCCAGGAGGTAAGTGCTATTTTTATCTCCATTTTACAGATGAAGAAACTGAGGCTCACAGAGGTTAAATGATTTGCTCAGTCAAGGTCACACAGCTTATAAGTATCTGAGGCCAGATTTGAATTCAGGTCTGACTTACTCTAGGTCAAACACTCTTTCCACTTTGACACCTAGCTGCCTGATTCTAAATATCCAGATGCCTCAATATCAGAGAATCACAGAATGTCAGACTTGGAAAGGATCCCAGAGTTCATCAAACCTAACCTGAATCTGGACAGTAATTCCCACTACAATATAACTGCCATATGGTCATCCAACCTTCCTCAAAACTTCTAGCGACAGGGAATCCATTACCTTCCGAGGCGGCTCATTCCACTTTTGCATGGTTCTAATTATTAGGAATTTTTTCCCCTCATCAATCTTAAATCTGCCTCTTGGCGGTTTCCACCAATTATTGCTAGGATAAAGCAGAAGGAGTCTTCTCCATACAACAGCCCCATGAACACTTTGGCACAGTGGACTTGGCACAGAGCGCTGGACCTGGAGTCCAGAAGACCTGAGTTCAAATCCAGCCTCAGACTTCTACTCACTGTGTGACCCTGGACAAGCCACTTAAACTCTGTATGCCTCAGTTTCCTCAACTGTAAAATGGGGATAAGAATAGCACCTGCTTTACAGTATTGTTTTGAGGCAATATTTGTAAGGTTTGTAGCACATATTAGGCACTTAATAAATGCTTATTATCTTCCTTTCCTCTCTCCATGGTAATGTCCCCCATTCCTTAAGCTGAGTCTCATAAGGCATGTTTTCCAGCAGTCTCCTCATCCTTGTGCTCTTATGGATGGACATTCTCCAGTTTATCACAATGTTCTTCCTAATCTGTGCCCAGAAATGAACACAATCCTCCTGGTGCAGTTGGATCAGGGAAGAGTACAGCAGGGCTATTACCTCCCTAGTGATAATTAGCTTCTCTTAAAGCAAGCCAAGATCTGGTCTTTTTGGCTGCCACATCGAAGTTGATTCATTTTGAGCTGGCAGTCTCCTAAAAGCCTTGCACCTTTTCCAGATAAGCAACCTGGTGAGATACCACATCTCTGCCATTTTGTATTTATAAAAACGACATTTTTTTTCCCTCCATATCCTTCTCTAAGGTAGAGTTCTGATAACCCAGTAATCCTGCAGCCAGTCTATGGTAGTTCAATAGTTGTTAAGACCTGGTATCTTTCACTTTCTCATATTAATCTCTCTCCCCCCCCCCCCCCCCCCCCTCTCTCTCTCTCTCTCTCTCTCTCTCTCTCTCTCTCTCACACACACACACACACACACTACAATTTCTTATCCATTGCACCTAGCTCAGAGAGAAAGAGTACATTAAATATTGCAGCAGCCACTGCATATAAACTAAGAAAATTCTAATTCCCTTGTCTGGAGGCAGCTTTTTTTCTATGGTCTTCGGTCCCTGTTATTTAAATATAAATTAAGAATAATTATTTGACATATATGGAGACCTAAAATAAAAGCCAAACAGAAAATGAGGTAGTAGTCAGAAAGGAGAATAAATCTAGTAAAGAGAACACAGAGATGGTAATGACATAGGTCAGAAAGCCATTGGAGCCAAGGGGAAAGTCAGGCTGAAGACAGCTACACTGTAGCAGCCGAAAGGGGTAAGCTCAGGCTTCAGCTCCCAGCCATGCATAATCTCCAGCTGCACATAAGAAACCCTGACAGAACTGCCCAATAAAGTCTATGTCACTGCCTACCCGTTTTTATTTCAGGTAGTTAGACAGTTAGTACATCGTTAATTCCTGCACATACTCAAGCTCCACATCACACTCAGTTTCACCTTATCTTCCCCGCCTTCTTTCTCAGATCCCCAACTGAATATAAAAATCCTACTCTCGGGCATCCATGAGGATGCCAAAGCAATAGCAACCTTTAGGAGTTGCCCTTCTTTGAATCAATTTACAAACTAAAAACAACAACACATTCCTGTTTTAGATTGGGGATGCTGATAATAAAAAACGAGACAGTGCTGTAATATACAGGACCGTCATTAAAAATTCTCTCTTTGGCAGTTGCTAAGACATGGCTTTCCTGCAGCTGTTTAAGGATGAACATTAAAATAAAAGTCTTGCTCTTGGGAATGCAGTGGCAGCTGAGATCTTTCTCTGCTGGTTCTAGCTGGGGCTAGCTGCTGGGATTAAGGAGAATACCGAAGACATTTGAGTTTGCCTATGAAAATGCTCACCCGCCACACCACTGCTCTCAGGTCCTCCTCTACATTCCCTATAACAACTCATGCATAACAAAATAATAATAATAATGAGAGCTAGCATTTATATAGCACTTTAAGGTTTGCAAAGAAAATCACAAATATTACCTCACTTGATCCTCACAACAACCCTGGAAGGTAGGAGATATCATGATTCCCATTTTGCAATTGAGGAAACTGAGACAGAGGATGTGTCTTTTAAGTGTCTGAGACAGGATTTGAGTTCAGATCATTCTGATTACAAGTCCAGCATCTATCCCCTGCATCATCAAGCTGCCTCAAATTATTAGCTAACCTTTATTCAGCATCTTAAGATTTGTAAGTCACACACACATACATATATGTATATATATGTATGTGTATGTGTATGTATATGTATATATGTGTGTGTACATATACATATATATATAATCTCATTTTATCTACATAACAATCCTAGGAAGCAGGTATTATTATTATTATTATTTCCATTTTACAGAGAAGGAAATGGAAGTAGATGGATTCGTCCAGTATCACACAACTAGTAAATATCTACAGCAAGGGTTGAATTCAGACCTTCCTGACTCTAAGAGCTCTATTCACTGAGCCACTGAACTGTCTCCATAATGATCGTCTTGATGGGAATCCACAAATATATCTTCTGTGTTACCATTAAAAAATCATATATTCATAGAATTTTAGAGCTGCAAGTCATTTTAGTGATCAGTTAGTCTAATCTCATTTTGCTGATGAGGGAAACTGAGGCTGAGAGAGGTGTAGTCAGGTTCCCTTGAATCACAATGTAGGAACTAGAATCTAGGTCTCCTGACTCCTGGTTCCATGTTCTTTCTACTATATCATTATTAACTCAATAATCCCTTCTGTAGTGTGTGTTTTGCCTCCTGGAGCTAGACTAAGGAGAAACTCCCTTAGATGCTGCTCCAGCAGGAGAGGAAGAAGACTTATTTTACTCTGGTACAGTGGATAGAGTGCCAGGCTTGGAGTCAGGAAGCCTTATCTTCCTAAGTTCAAATACAGCTTGAGATATTTCCTAGTTCTATGACCCTGGGAAAGCCACTGAATCCCATTTGCCTGAGTTTCCTCATCTGTAAAATGTGCTGGAGAAGGAAATGGCAAAACACTTCAGTATCTTTGCCAAGAAAACCCTGAGTGGGATCACGAAGAGTCAGATGGGGCTGAAAACGACTGAACAACAACAACAAAAGTCAGGGAACTCTAACGTGTAATTCTAGACAGAAACTGGAATGATATATAGTATAAAGAACACTAGATTTGGAGTCAAAAGATCTGAGTTAAAATCTCAACTCTTGTTACTTACTACCCTTGTAATTTTGGGCAAGTTGTCTAACCCCTATGGTTCTATTTCCTTGTCTATAAACCAAGAGGGTTGGACTTGATTGTTTCCAAGGTCTCTTCAGACTCTAAATATTATGATCTTCTAGTGATCTCAAAGGCCACTTCCCAGGGGAGACAAGTCCTGGCACTGGTACCCTTTCCCCTATTTCACTTCTAGGCTTTACATTTATTGCCCATCCCATGGTTTGGAAAATTAAAAGTTGCTCATTTTTACACACACAAAATGATTGGTGATGTTTGCCACTGGTAGACCACCAAGGAACATCCCTCTATAAGCTTACAGTAGTACAATCTCCTAACTATAGATTTTGGAGTCAGTATTAATATCTATTGGAAGTAATTGAAAAGTATTTCCAAGAGCCAATTATGTGCACAATTAGCCAGTGCAATTGATGAGTTGGGTAGAGTAGTCAACAAATCAGTGCCAACTATACAATCAGTGTGTAGGAATCCTAGAGTATATTTTTGCCTATATTTCCAGTTTCAATTTATGCTTCAGCTTTGGGAATTTCCAAATAGGTGTGTTTAATAATTGCTTCTTGACCTAATGACTGATTATCCACTGTACCCTACCAAGCTGCCAACAGCACCTGCTGAAGCTAGCCTGTCTAAGTTATTTTCCATCCAAGGCTGACCTTGCCTAGCTTCCAAGATCATTTGAGGAAGGTATGACCAGAGACAAAGAACGATTTCAAGAATTCATTTCAACTTGGCCCGTGCTACCTTATTTCTACATTGTTCTCCTTTGTATCTGAGGTAGTCCCCAGTAGAAATGTCCCCACATGTTCCACAATGAGTATAGCTTGTGTTTTTGAACGCATTAGTTAGAAATTATACCTTCCTTGTCATGGTCTCCTCTCATTTTGTAGCTAGGCCTCTGGGCCCTTTCTTCATTCACAGACCAAATGCCTTTGCTCAAATTAGCCTCATTTCTGACTGAACAAGCTAACTGCAAGATGCTACTGCTGCTCAAAAGTCTATGACTATGTCAGATTGCTTCAAGTCTTATTTTTATTGGGCTGGCCTTCAATAATATTATCTACTATGCAAAGTTTATATTTAGCATCCTAAATGAAGAATATTCACAAGACAGAATATAAGAATATTAACAATAATAAACACTATTGTTTATTTAATATTCATATCCCTACTTACTTTTTTAAAAGGGAAAGGAAGAGCATTTATGTGGAGCCAACTATGTACCATGTGAATGTACAAATATACAAATATTTACTGTAATACCTAAGACATTCCTATTTTAAATGGGAGAATTTGGATTGTTAGGAGGGTCAGTATCACTCCTTCACTTCTGGGGTGACTCTTCAAGGACAACAGATAAGATTTAGCCTTTGTATTTTTTTTTCACATGGCACATATAAGCATAGATTTTTTTTAAATCTCCCAGACATACCATCAGTATTTTCTTTTTTTTTTTGCAGGAATTCTCTATTTTTTTTCAATGTCACATTTGCCAGGGAGAAACTCAAGCACGAACATATCTGTGCCCTCCCCTACTTCCCTCCTCCATACACCTATCCAATGCCTCATCTAGGTCTGATGTCAGTTCACATTACCTTTCTCTCAGCTGACACTGAGCCAGCCAATGATGCATTTTCTCCTGTTGCTGGGTGACCGCTAATAGTTTGAAAATGCTTTCTATAAATGCAGCAGCTCATAAGCCTGCCATTGGCTAGCTCTGCTTTTGTGCAGCACTGACATACTAGTCTGGGACTAGAGTGATAGGTGGGAAGAGCTATGCAAATGTGGGATTGGGTTGGTCTTCCATCGGAGAGGAAAACGATTTCAAGGCTGAGTGATAGTCCTAACAGTGCCTTATTAGGTGGAATATAAATCTCACTGAGAATACTTCCAAGCCGCTGAAGAACAGTTAGAGGAAGCTCTAAAAATAAGTCTCAAGGTTGTCCTGCTGTCTCCCCAAAACAACTCCAAACAATATGCTTCATGCTTTAAAAAAATTGTGTGTATCGTAGCCCTGAATATTCTAGCAAGAGCTTTTTAAAAAAACAATCCAACTAATTTGTTCATGGAGAGAGATTTTATACCACTGGTTCTTAACCTGGGGTCTAAAAACTTGTGATTTTAAAATATATACACACATACATACATGAAATAATTATCTAACTCACAAAATCATCCAGTTATCAAATATATATTTATATAAACATGTATATATTCATACATAAATGTATGCATATATGTATATATTTATAGAAATAGATTATGTAGTCTATTATAACACATTACAAAAATTTATTATAATATAATTATAGGAATAATATAATATATTTAAATCAAAATTATTCCATTTATCCAATACATACTTATATACGTATGTATTTATAAATAAATGTATTTTTATGTATATGTATATATTTATATAAATATAATTACACAGTCTATTATAATGTATTATATATTTATTATAATACAATTACATGAATATATTTATATAAAATTATTCCAATTATCCAATATATAAATACATATGTATTTCTATACAAATATATTTATGTGCATATATTTATATATAAATATATATTTGATGACTAGATACATTTTTGTTAATTAGATAACCATTTAATAATATTTTCCAGTTGTCTTAAATCTTACTCCCCACTCCATGTACTCTATGATCCAGTGACATTGTCCTCCTAGCTGTTCCTTACTTAGGGAGTAAGGGAATAAGCATTTACTAAGTACTTACGATATGCCAGGCACTGTGTTAAAACACTTTACAACTATTCTCATTTGAGCCTCACACCAACCCTGTGAGGTATGTGCTATTATTAATAATAAGCTAGATTTGAACTCATGTCTTCCTGCCTCCAGATTCATTGGGCCACCTAGCTGCTTAGAGCACTCCATTTCCCAAATTCAGGCATTTTCACTGACTGTCCTCTCATATCTGCCCATCTCTGCCTTCTGGCTTCCCAAACTTCCTTCTCATCTAAATTCCTACCTTCTACAAGAACCTTTTCTTGGTCCTTCTATAATGCCAGTGCCTTCCCTCTAAGATAATCTCCAATTTATCCCACATCCATGTTGTTTGTATTCCTTCTTTAGATTGTGAGCTCCTTGAGAGAAGGGACTGTTTTTGCCTTTCTTTATATCCCTAGTGCTTAGCACAGTTCCTGGAACAGAGTAGTCCTTTAAAAATTCCATATAATTGGTTTCTTTTTAAAAATCCTATATATTTCTTTAATGCATGTAAAAACATTATTCTGTGGAGGGGTCCACAGATTTTACCAGACTGTCAAAGGGGTGCACAGCACAAAAATGGTGATAAGCCCTTGTTTTGAGTACTTTCAAGAGTTGGTGTTCCTGCTTTTCTCCCTGCCTTCACTATACTTGGCATTACCTCCTTTTCATCTCCAAATTCTTGAGCAGCCACAGGGAGTGAAAACATGTCAAGGGAAACGTTCAGCTATGTTTTATTTCTTATTCCTCATCTCCTCTGCAGGAAGCAAAGAGCCTCCATTTGAAATACCTCTACCCTGTTGGGAGGATAAGCACATCCCTATCTAAACAGTCTTAGGACTGATTCTGGTGGTGAGAAATGTCTTTGCATACAACTTAATGCTTTTGCTAGACCTAGGTTAACTATGCACACACAAATCTGCCAAACAGCTGGTGGAAAAGTCTCTCTTTTTCCTAATTAGATGCTAATAAGTCTGGAAAGTGGATAGAAATTGAGTCAGCTCACTGTTTTAAACAAGTGACATAAGTTTTCTACCATTTGTTTTATCAAATTATCCAATAGGTCTTCCTCAATTCAAATTGGTCTGAAAATCTCCCCAAAGAATCGAGGAGTTCTAAATCTGATAGTGTGCTAAACAGACAAAAGTCACTATTTCTTATTGAAATCTAGGGTAGCGGTTCTGGTAGAAGCCGGAAATCAGAATTTAAGAATAAGAATAATAACAATAAGAACTCATCTTTAGAGAGTATTATAAGTTTACAAAGCACTTTCCTCACAACAATCTTGTGATTCTGGTTGTGTGAGTATCACTACCTACATCTTACAGATGAGGAAAAAGAGCCACAGAGAGTTTAGGTGACTTCCAGAGTCATGTATATGTATATGTATATGTATATGTATATGTATACACACACACACACACACACACACACACACATACACACACATACATATAGTGAGTAAGCATTGGCACTAAGATTCCAGCCCGTGTCGTTCGTAGATTCAAGTCCAGGTTGTTCAAGAGAATAAAATGCAGACTCTTCTGTCTGGTACTTCAAGGCCATCCTACCACAATTTTATTCTAACCTACCTTTCCAGTCTCTTTCAAGCTATTATTGTTTGTACATAGTTGCTTGCCTGTTGCCTTCCCCATCTTTTACCTTTCTTTGAATCCCTAGGGCTTAGCACAGTGCCTGTTACATAGTAGGTGCTTAATAAATGTTGACTATTTCCCTTTAAACTAGCCCTTTTCTGTAGCTGACACTCCATTTTCTATTCCTCTGTATTTGTACATGCCCTTCTCCATACCTTGAATATACTCCATCCTCAGAATCCTAGTCCCCCTTCAAGGTTCAATTAATTGATCTTAGCTCCCTATGAAGCCTTCCTTGATCTTTCCTCCTCTCTTCTTGCTCAATTTTCCTAGTATTATACTAGTTTGAGTCTATGTAGAGTATCCTACCTCTAGTAAGCCCATCATGGGAGGGTACTTTTATTTTTAACTTTTCACAGTATCTTGCCCTTAGTAGGTACTGTAGTTCTTTTTGAGCAAAGGTACCAGACAGCTGGGCTGATGGAAAGGCAGAAGTACTTCAAGATTAACCCCTAGAAATGACAGCTGGGTCTAACTGAATTAAATCAGAACATCTTGTGGTCTAGGTCTGGCTAAAATGTAGAGTGTGTGGAGGGGATAATATGGCTAGAAAGGCAGAGTGGAGTCTTATTATGTGAGGCCTTCATTTCCATTTTGAAGTGAGGGGGTTGAAGTGGATGCTTTAAGATCTCTACCAGCTCAAAATCTATGAATTTGTATAATATCCTGAGAAGCACTATAATTTAGTGGATAGAAAGTTGACCTCAGAGCTAGAAATACTTGAGTTCCAGTCCCATCTCTGATACATACTGGCTGTTTGACCCTGGGTAAGTCACTTAACCACTTAATGCTCTGGGAAACTCTCTAGGACTATTAGTTTGAGAGAGGTGCCTACCTACACTGGTGGAAGGCATTTTCTTACTCAAGAGAGCCACAGGTCCAACTCCTAAGTCCTAGAGGCAATAAGGAGTTAATGAAGATTTTTGGTCAGACTTGTGCCTTAGAAAGATCATTTTACACCTGTGCAGATGATAGATGAGAGAAAGGAAAGACTTGGAGCAGTAAGACCAATTAAAAGGGTTTTATAATACATATGGAAAAATGAAAGAGTGTAAAATTAAATATTTTTTTAAATTGCATATGCACATACATGGAGTTTTCATGATATAACATGATACACAATCATAAACAATGATGGAGAAGATGGAGGATTATGAGAATTATCTGCTTTTATGATGAGTTGCTTATCATGTTTTGAGTTGCCCTCACCTTAAAAATGAAAAAAAAAAAAGAATTTTGGCTTTTTGAGAGAAGATAGGCAGACCCACCTTCATAATGGTATGGCATAGGCGGGTAAAGAGCCCAAGACAAAGAGCCAGTACATCTCAGTTCTCATGTGAGCCTTTCTACCAACTAGCAGGGCAATCACTAGTAAGTCATCTAACCTTTCAGAGCCTGAAGTTTTTTTCTCTTTTTCTTTTTGTAAGTAAATCCTAGAACATCCACTCGTGTCTAGAGGAGGTGGCAGAGGCATAAGAAGAGGGAAAAGGAGTGGACACCAAACTTGACCATCGAGTTACAGTGGCAATGACTGAAGAAAGGGAAAAATGATCATGAGGGATGGATTGTGGCAGTTCCTTGGACTCAGGGAACCAAGCTAGTTTAGATACCAAGGTCAGAAAACTATTTACTAGGTTAAGGTTTAGTGATTAAAGAAGTTAGTGAAAGATGAGAAGCCCTGAGTAAAAATACAAAGATCAGATACTTACAGATAGGGTTGGGTAAGATAAGCTAGAAGGTACTTTCTGGCCTAGAAGCTCTAAAACTATTGAAACAAAAAGTTCTGTTCTCAGAACAGATGGCAATATTCTAATAGAATCTTTTTAGTTAGGACCTTGTGGATTTCCCCAGGTGAAACAGGCCTAGAAAACACTGTGTGGTATCATTGATTTAGAGGCAACAGTGACCTTTAAAGTCATCTAGTCTAATTCCTTCTTTTTTCCAATGAGGAAATTGGGGGCCCAAGTGGTGACATGATTTGACCAAGGTCACATAAATAGAAAGTGGAAGAAGTGGGATCCAAGCCAAGTTCCTCTGACTTCATATCCAGTGTTCTTTCCACTGTACCATTTTGGAGTCACATGGTGAGTCAGTCAAAGGAGGTCTGATTTTTTATTTATTTTTTTGAAATGAAAAAAAAATCCCATTTTACCCAATGGAGATGATCTGGTCAGCTCCATTGGTTTTACACTTACATATTTTGAGGCCTTTCAGATATTTTGGAAGGAAGATGAGTGTGGGCTTTACAATAGAAGTCTTGGTTTAATGTGGCTCTCCAACTGTTCAGCCTTTGCTTCTATACACAACTCTTCCAAACAGCACACCAAAGTTGTTTCCTGGTTATTTTCAGAGCCTTAAAGTAATGTTATAGGCAGAGGTGGTAAATTCTCCATCCAGTTCACAGGCATAGTAATCTTCGCACTTAGCATTTACCACCCAAGGGGCTTTGCATATTGAAAGGATCTGGGAAAAGAAAAGTCTCCAAAATATATTATCCTTTACCCCTTTTTACTACTATGGATTTTCTTTGGTGGGGGGCGTGGGGAATTAGACAAAAATATTCTTCCTGAAAACTTTCTTTCTTTGTTTGACAGTGTTGAAATTCAGCATTGGAGAATGTCCATCTGTTCCTCCAAAAAATATTTGCAAAGCTAGAGCTGTCCCTAACTTTCTATGGCATCCAGGAGGAAGCAAGATAAATTATGATATTTGTTTTTAAGGAAAAGGAGCTTAGTAGCAAAAGTACAGGGATTGTTCAGTACATGAAATGTTCAAAGTTTGCCCCTTCCAAATTTTGTTTTTAGATCCCACAAACTGATCCCTTGAAGTTGACAGTCCAGAGTGCTTTAGGCTGAGATAACACAGCTGTCTCCAGACTGAGCCAGAGGAGTGAAGTAACACTATTTTATAAATACACAACATGAAATAAAACCCCCACATACAACTGAGCTGACTTTGTTTAAATCACAATTCAGCTAACAAAGCACAAGTGATGGACTGGCCAACTATAATTGGGTGATGGTCACACTGTGAGAGGAAGAGCAGGCTAAATCAGAAGGCTACCTTGTCACTTGCAGAAGAGAACTACCATAATTCATTCAGCATCAGAGGTATGCTGGTAAATATTTAACAACCAGCTCTCTGAAAAAAAATGTATTCATGACATACTTTTAAGTTTAATCTGCAATCTTAACATTTTCTCCATCACGTTCTTAAGTTTAGAAATCAACAAAACAATAAATCAAGTCCTGTTTTGGAGCATTTGCCAATTTCTGAGGTATAAATAAACACTCACCCTGAAAGTTTGAGATGACCTCTCCCAAGCTGATATGAGTTGGTTTTAGGAACACCCCTTAAGCAGCTCCACCTTCTATAATTTATTTTTCCAATTTGTTAAAACAGTAGGAATAACTACTTTATGGAGAGTCTGCCTATGTATTTCTTCCAAGTGTGAAATGCTTTTAGAATCTTAGATGAGCAGTTCTCTAAAAAAGCACAGACTATTTTCTTTCTGGCCAATGTACCACATAGGGAGCTTTCACTTTCTGGGTGGTCTAGGAAGCTTGAGGCCCAAATATTCTACTTAACTGTGTGTTCTTGTGCAAGAGATTTGACATTTCTTTCCTTTAGCTGCTCCACATGTGAAATGGTGATGTTCATGCCCCTCCGTCCCCATCTTTTTTTTAGGATTTTAATTTTAATTTTAAAATAATTCTGAATTTGACAACCATCGACAAATGTGAATGTTTTTATATACAAAGAAGAGTGGGAAAAGAAGATGGTGTATAACATACAGCTTGTTTCTTAAAAGCAGATGCCAAATTCAACATGGTAACTCCAAAGCTGTCCTGCTTGTCTGTCTCTCCCTCTGAACTTCCTTCTCTTTTCTTATATTTAAAAAAATGGTTCATTGATTCCCCCTTTCTTTTCTGGCATCACTAGAAGCAGCTAGGTGTCCCAGGGGAAAGAGTCATAGGCCTGGAGTCAAGAAGACAAAGTTCAAATCCAACCGTAGATACTTAATAACTGTGTGACCCTGGGAAAGTCATGTAACCCCTGTCTGCCTCAGTTTTTTCATGTGTAAAATAGAACTAATAATAGCATCTACTTCCCAGAGTTGCTGTGAGGATAAGATGAGATTAACATTTATAAAGCGCTTTACAAATCTTAGTAAGCATTAAAGAAATACCTGCTATCATCCTCCTCCTCCTATGTATCACTAACTCCCCAAACAAGAAAGCCCTCCTTTGCAATAAATAAACATAATCAAACAAAGGAAACTCCTGTGTTCAACATGTGAAAAATACATATCTCATTTTATACCTCTAGGCCATCACCTCTCTCAAGATATGGGATGGATGTTTTATTAGTGCAAGAGAAGAGAAGAAGAATTTATATAGTGCTGCCTATATGCTGGGCACTGGGGCTTAATATTTTTTTTTTTACAAATATTATCTCATTTGATCCTCACAACAGTCCTGAGAAGTAGATTCTACTATTTCCCCCATTTTATAGGTGGGGAAGCTAAGGCAGAGGTTAAAGGAATTGGCTTACTAGCTCAGCTAGTAAGTGTCTTAGGTCAGATTTGAAATGAAGTCTTCCTGATTCCAGGACCAGCAATCTATTCATTGTGCCAACGACTGCTCCTGATCTTCATTGGTTTTCTGGGATCTTGGTTGGTCACTAAATTAGTCAGGATTCTCAAGACTTGCAAAGTTGCTTTTCTTTCGATGTTGTATGCATTGTATGATTTTTTTTCCTTCTGTTTCTGCTCACTTCATCCTGTATTAGTTCCTGATAGCTTTCCAAGTTTCTCTGGATCCATTCCTTCCATCATTTCTTACAGTTTAATAATATTCAATAATATGTCAATAAACCATACCCAGTTTAGCCATTAACCAGTTGAAGAGCACTCCCCTTTTTCCAGTTCTTTGATGCAATAAAAAAGCTGCTATAAATATTTTCATACATGCTATATTTTCTTATTTCTTTTATCTCATTGAGGTATAAGCCTAGTAGTGGTATCACTAAGTCAAAGGGTGTACACAGTTCAGTGACTTTTTGGGTATGGTTCCATATGGCTTTCCACAATGGCTGGACCAGTTGACTATTCCACTATCAATGCATTAATGTATCAACTATTCTGTAGAACAATTTGGAACTATGCCCAAAGAGCTATAAAACCATGTATACCCTTTGACCTAGCAATATCACTACTAGGTCTGTATCCCAAAAGAGATGAAAAACAAAAAGGAAAAGGACCTATATGTACAAAAATGTTTATAGCAGCTCTTTTCTAAGGGAAAAGAATTAGAAATTGAGGGGATGCCCATCAATTGGGGAATGGCTGAGCAAGTTGTGATATGTGATTATGACGGGATACTTTTGTGCTATAAGAAATGATGGGCAGGATGTTCTCAGAAAAACCTGGAAAGACTTCTACGGGCTGATACAAGGTAAAATGTACTGTGTACAAAGTAACAGCAGTATTGTAAGATGATCAGCTGTGAATGACTTAGCAATACAATGACCCAAGACAAATCTAAAGGATTTATGATGAAAAATGCTATTCATCCCCAGTGAAAGAACTGATGGTGTCTGAAGGCAGATTGAAGCATACTCTTTTAACTATTTTTCTTGAGTTTTTTTATCTGTTTTTCTTTCACAATGTAACTATTATGGATATGTTTTGCATGACTACACATGTATAACCTATATAGAATTGCTTGCCTTCTCAATGAGGGAGGGTGGGAAGGGAGGAAGGGAGAGAATTTGGAACTCAAAGTTTTAAAAACAAATGTTTAAAATTGTTTTTACATGTAACTGGGGAAAAATAAAATACTAAATGAATACAAAAAAAACTTAAAAAAAACACACAATGCATTAACGTGCCTGTTCACAAATACATCTTCTAATAATTGTTATTTTCCAAACTTTGCTAGTTCATGGGGTTGTTGTGATTATTAAATAAGATAATAAAGTCCTTTGCAAACCTTAAAGCATTATATAGATGTTAATTACTAGCATTATTTTTTTCTTTTTTGTTATGTTTGCCTTTTAACCCATCTTACTTGTGTTATAAGAATAAAATGAGATGACAGACATGAAAACACTTTAAAAAATAATAGCATTTATTACATAAATTCAAAGTGTAGCTATTATACAATAGCAATATTTTAGAAAAGGAAGAATTATCATAGTGAAACAAGCCAGCTTTGGAGTCAGAAAGACCTGAGGTCAAGCCTAGCTTCTGGCATATACCAACTATATGGGCAAATCATTGAAACTTGCAGAGCCCTATGAAACTCTAAAATTCTTAACTTCCAGATGAATTATTGATCTATATCAGTAGGAATGTTCATGCTAGGAGTTCCTCTTATGGAAAAAAAATCATAGAGCAAAAATACACAGGCAGACACCCATACTTGAGATCAGGGGATATTCTTTTCCATCTTGTGTTTGCAGATTATGTGAAATGATTTTTTCAAAGGAGTCCAACATATAGAGTCTGATAATACCAACTACTACTAACCTAACAAGTCCTACAGATGAGATACAAATCTCAGTAAATTCTGTTACTTTTCAAATCTGAAATTGAGCATTAGGGATAAACTGTCTATGTGGACAGGGCAACTATAATTGGATTACTCCAAAAGTAGAGAAGTATGAAGACTAAATTTTCCCTACCATTTAGAGAGCTCTGCTATTAAGGTCTTATGTAGGAATTTTGTATCATTAAAGTCCCCAAAATAGTTGTGGGTCACATAAAAAACATAGGGAGAGGAAGTAGCTTTCCCTATCTCTTTCTGCTGATATTACTGGCTGGAAGGCAACCACTGAGGTATGGTATGGTGGAAAAGGTACTGGACTCTCTAATCTCCTGACATTTACCAGCAGTGTGACCATGAAGGTTAAGTAAGTGGATTAACTTCTCTGACCTTCAGATCTCTCATCAGTAAACTAGAACCTATTGTTGTCAAATATTTTGAAGACAGTGCTATTAAAAAATGGGGAAACTATTTGAAGAGCCAATCATTGTTTATGGCAATTACCTTAAAGAGAGGTTTTTTAGGAAAGCATTTAAGACCCTCAATCATTTAGTCAACAAGCTTTTACTAAAAGCCTACTATGGGGCAGCTAGGTGGCACAGTGGATAGAGCACCAGCCCTGAAGTCAGGAGGACCTGAGTTCAAATCCGGCCCCAGACCAAACACTTGACACTTACTAGCTGTGTGACCCTGAGCAAATCACTTAACCCCAATTGCCCTCCCCCAAAAAGCCTACTATGTTCTAGGAACTGTGCTAGAGGAAGGGGTAGGAGCACAAAGAATAAAATAATACTCACTTTTATTCCAATAGAAAAGGCAATAAGTATATAATCAAATATATATATATATATATAATATACACAAAATATAAATATGTACAAATAAAATGTACAATACAAATAAAGAAAAATACAAAAATATCCAAAGTACTTTGGGAGTGAGGGCACTAGAAGTTGGAGGGATCACTAAAGTCTTCTGTATAAGGTGGTGCTTGCATTTAAAATGAGGAGAATGATTCTGTGAGGAAGAGGTGAGGAGGGAGTGTATTCCAAGGATTGGGGACAACCAATACAAAGACATGGAGAAGGGAAATCAGTGTGAGGAACAGAGAAAAGGCCAGACTGGTAGGACTGCAGAATGTGGATGAGGGTGTAATGTCTAGAGAAGCTGGAAAAATAAGTTGGGGCCAAGTTGTGAAGGGCTTTAACAACTAACTATGAATTTATATTTTATCATAGGAAGCCACTGGAACTGATTGAGAAGGGGAGTCACATGGTCAGATCTGTACTTAAAGAAAATCACTTTGGCAGCAATCACATAGGATAGATCTGTTTTTGTTGTTTGGTTGTTTCAATCATATCAATTCTTCATGACCCCATTTGGGGTTTTCTTGGCAAAGAAACTGAAGTGGTTTGCCATTTCCTTCTCCAACTCATTTTACAGATGAGAAAACTGAGGCAAACAGGGTTAAGTGACTTCCCCAGGGTCACACAGTTAATAAGTGCTGAGGCTGGATTTGAATTCATGAAGATGAGTCTTCCTGATTCTAAGCCCAGTGTTTTATCCACTGAGCCACCAACTGCCCAGAGACTGCTAGTCAATTTATATATGTTAGGTACCTACCTAATGCCAGACACCTTGCTAAGTGCTGGGGATATAAAGAAAGGCAAAAAAAAAAATAGTTCCAGGTCTCAAGGAGTTCATAATCTAACGGGAGTGGTAAGAGACTACTTCAGAATGTCCTCATGACTATCTCATTTCACAGTGTTGTATTTGTTTTTCACAAAGCCAAAGGCAGCCAAATGTTTCATGTTTTGATATCATTTAATACTGTACTATAAAGAGAAAGCAGTTTACCTGATGAGAGCACCCGGGAGGCTATCTCTAGGTGAGAGGTGATGAGGACCTAAACTGAAGTAGCAGCTGTGTGGGTGGAGAAGAGTCAGAGGCAGGTGGTCTTGTGGAGGTAGAAACAGCACATGCTGGCAAATGATTGGATTATGGATGGAGGAGAGTAAGGAGTAGAGCACAATGCCAAGAATGGCAGTCCCTTCAATAGAAAAAGGGAAGTTTCAAAGAAGGAAGGATTGGGGGGGGGGGGTCAAGGTGATAAGTTCAGTTTGGGACCTAGTGAGTGTGAGTTGACTTTTCACTAGCTTTTCTCACACTTTTTGAACTTGTTGATTTCATAATTCTCTGAAGTTAGTGAGCAAAGAATCATAGGATCATAATTCTGGAAGGAACCTTAGAAACCATCTGGTCCAACCCACTCATTCTGTGAATGAGGAAGTTTGGGCCCAAGGTTCACAGAGACAGGCATCAGGGATGAAATTTGAATACAGGACATGGAATTCCAGAGCTGCTGATCTCTCCATTGTAACAGATGCTAGCTGCTAGTCAAAAATATCACAAAGGCTGCCAGTTCCACCTGAGTCTCTTCAGTCTTGTCCTTATAATGTTTGTTTGGAAGACAACCAAAGACATTATAGGGGAAGATAAGAGGAATCGCCATCACACCTGTAATTTTGTTGGGAGTATCTGGATGGCTCAAAGGTGATTCCATGCTAGCAAGCAAGGAAAATGAAACGAATTAAAGAAATTTCGACCATAATTAAGATGAAAGTTTAGCAGGAGAAAAGGAGTTCAAAAGACAACATAAGCCCCAGTGTTTGTTTTTTTCTTTCTCTTTTTCTTCTGGATAACTAGCTGGGTTAAAAAACCTTCAAAAACCCTGGGCTTGTAGATAGGGTCAAGATGATGGAGTAGCAGTAAGAAGTGCAGCTGAAGTTCCCAACACAACTCATCCACAAAGATACAGAAAACATACCAGACTGAGTCCTGATCAGGAAATCCAAGAAAACAAATCACAGTAAGTCATACTTCCAGGCCAGGATATTACTGACATAGAGGTCTGTGTATCCTGGGGCGGTCTGGTCAGAAGAGTGCCACGTAGAGCATTCCAGCATTCAGGAACTTGTTTCAGGACAGGAAGAGATTCCTGACCTCGAGTGAGATGTGAGAACAAGTACTAACTAGCTGCTTGCTTTTTCATTATCCACTCCCAAGTTAGATCTAGGGTGGACTGAAGAGGGGCCCTATGAGTGGCTTTTATCCTACCTGGGACTTAGAAGCAGCCTAGTTACTGGGTGAAGAACAAGTTCAGAAGCACAATTGTAGGCTTTGTGGTTTTGACCCTCAGAACTCAGCAGGATCTTAGTTCTAACCTGCAGGTTAATCTGTGGCCTACAGTGGAATAACCAAGTATGTACACACTTGTTTTTTCCCCCCTAAAGCCTGGTTGTTACACATTTACCAGCACACCCTTTATTGCTCTATAAACATTGCTTGAACTCAGGAGAAGTATAATAGAAGGCTAAGGGGATGATCATTAAAAGATTAGAGGTCTGGTGACTAATAACTAATAATAAGCTAATAACATTTAATAATAATAATAATAAGCATTTATATAGCACTTTAAGGTTTGCAAAGTACTTTACATCCCTTATCTCATTCATTTGAGCTTCATACCACCCCTAGATAGAGGGGATCATAGAAGGTAAAATGAACAATATTGATTATATAAAATTAAAAACATTTTGTACAAGCAAAAACAAGTCAATTAAAATTAGAAGAAAAGCAAATAAATGGGAAAATCTTTGCAGAAAATTTCTCTGATAAAGAGAAATATATAGGGAATGGATTCAATTTAAAAGAATAAGAACCATTGATAGATTATCAATGGATATGAGCAGGTACTCTCAAGGAAATCAATCCAAACTATCAATAACCATATGATTAAAATGATTCAAACCACTAATAATTAGATAAATGAAAATTAAAACTGAGGTTCCACCTCATACCCATCAGCTTGGCAAAGGCAACAAAAAGGGAAAATGAGAAATTCCAGAAGGATTGTGGGACAACATTAATGCACTATTGGTGGATCTGTGAACTGGTTTAGCCATTCTGGATTTTGGAACTATGTGCCCCAAAGCTATTAAACTATGCATACCTTTTGATCCAGTGATTTCACTAGTAGGACTATATCTCAAAGAGATCAGGAAAGAAAAAGATCCATTTATACAGGGATATTTATAGTAGCTCTTTTTGCAGTTGCGAAGAATTAGAAACTTAGGAAGTTAACATCAACTGGGGGATGGTTGAACAAGTTATGACATATGAGTACAATGAAAAACTATTGTGCTGTAAGAAAAGATATAACCAAAATTTTAAAAAGAAAGTTAAAAATAAATAAAACATTTGTTAAAGAAAAAAAAAGAAAAAATGAAACAGAAAGAATTGTATGGACTCATACAGAGTTGAAGTGAAGCAGAACTAGGAGAACAATTTATATAATAACAATCATATTGTAAAGACAAACATCTGAAAAACTTAGGAACCATCCTCAACACAAAAACAAGCCGTAATTCCAGTGGACTCTAGATGAAACAGGCTTCCCACCTTTTGATAGGGGATAGACTCAACGAAGATTGAGAAATTATATATACATACATACATGCATACACACACATGTATATGTATATATACATACACACATACATATATGTATATATATACATATACATAATATATGTGTGTGTATATATGTATCTGTGTGTATGCTGTGTTTATTTGAATATCGCCAATGAGGGAATTCACCTTGTTTGACTTGACTATGCATGTTTGTGAAAGGGGTTTTGCTTTTATTATTTTCTCAGGGCTGAGTGAGAGGGAGAAAAAGAGGCTCTTTACTTTCAAAAACAAAATTTAATTTAAAACAACAACGAAACGCTGGGCTCAGGAACCTAAGGTACAATGAAGCTGCTATCCTAGTAGATGGCAGTAGATCCTGACACACAGTGTCTAAAGACCAGCAGATGGCAGTAGAGAGCAACAGAGACTGGCCAAGTGGAAACGTTCAGCGGAGAGAAAGCAAAATAGTATAGAACAGTTAAAAGATGCATAGATTTAGGGCATCTAGTCGAAGCCTCATTAAACAGTGATGAAACTGAGGTACAGAGTGGTGGTGCTGGTGGGGGAGGAGGAGAATTTATATAACACTTTAAAGTTTGCGAAGTGCTTTATAAATATTATCTCTTTTTAGCCTTGGAGGTAGGCACTATTATAACCCCATCTGAGGTCAAGTGACTTGCTCAGGGTCATTTTCAGTAAGTGTCTGTGGCTAAATTTGAACTCCCTGAAATCAAAACCACACAATGCTGTATAATGTAGTCTCACAGATAGTCTCCATCCTACTTCCTACCCCTTTGGACCCTGAAGACTTTGGTCAGGGTGGGTTTCCCATCTATTCTTAATTTTTATGGAACTTCTTATTTGTACATAGGCTGATTCCTTCTAGTCCCAACCTAATTTCTATAAAACCTGGATGTCTTGTTGTTGTTGTTGTTCAGTCATGTCTGACTTTTCATGACTATGTGGACTGTGGGCTATTCTGTCCATGGGGTTTTCTTGGCAAAGGTACTATGGTGGTTTGCCATTTTCTTCTCCGGTAGATTAAGGAAAACAGAGGTTAACTGATTTGTTCAGGGTCACACAGCTAGTAAGCATCTGAGGCTGGATTTGAACTTAGGTCTTCCTGACTCTAGGGTCAGTACTCGATCCACTGGGCCACCTGGCTGCCTCCCTCCTGGAGGAATTGAGTTTGTGTTAAATAACACAGCTGACCTCACGACTATTGTGTTCACATTTATGGATTTGGTTTTCACAAAACCAAAGATGGGTAAATCCTTCGTGGTTATTGTGTCATTGAATATGCAGTTTTTTTGTTTCTAGCCTTAGGTGTAATTCCATGCAACAGTAATGAGAGTCAAAAATGAGCTGGAACAGGGTTTTCACTGGTTTGAAGTATGTACAATTTAACTGAACTAGAGATGAAAAAACACAAACATAAATCTACCAGTCCAATCCTACTACAAACTCTTCCAATTAAAGGAATACAGGATCCATCTAAAGTAATCCAAATGACAGAATAAAGAACAAACCAACAGAGCTGTATTTGTTTGCTAAACTGGAAAAATTCACAATAATCCCCCATGGGGCATCCTACCATGCTATCGCCTTGGTAATTTCTGTGCCTTTTATGTAATTTCTGCTCTTCTACCTAGGCCATATACAAGAACCTTGTTAACTGAGAGCCCATAAATAGTTATGGAACCCATGAGAATGTAAGGGGAAGGAGCCAATATCCTCCCCTTCCCACCACTGTCCTTGACTGGCTGGCTAAGCTGTCTATCAGCATCTGCCAGACAGCAATGCTTTTAATTGTTTATACTGTGTAAGAGTCAGGAGACCTGGATCAAAATATTGCATCTGAATTTATTACTTATATGGCCATTAGCAAGTTATTTAATTTCTCTGAGCCTCAAGCAGCCCTCACTGCATCAAAGGATTTGAAAGTTGCAAGGGACCTGGGAGGCCAACTAGCTAGCTAATCGAGGGAAAGAACACCAACTATAACATACAGAGCGAGTGGCTATCTAGCTTTCTGTCTGTAAGTCGTGGATAAGTTTTGCTCTGCCTTGGTGGAGGAAGGTCTCACACAGTGGGTTGTCAGACTCAATGAGATGTTGTTGTTGTTTGGTTGTTCAGTCGTGCCTAAGTCTTTGTGACTTCATTTGGGGTTTTCTTGGCAGAGATACTAGAGATGTTTGCCATTTATTTCTCCAACTCATTCTATAGATGAGGAAACTGAGGCAACAAGGGTTAAATGACTTGCCCGGGGGTCCCACAGCTAGTAAGCATCTGAGACCAGATTTGAATTCAGGAAGATGAGTCTTCCTGACTCCAGGCCCGGCACCACCTACGTGCCCCCAGTTAAAAGATGGGTCCTTTATATATTGACATACACTATCTTGGTAGACCTGCTGGAGGTTGACGGCTCGGCCAGCCAGTGACAGGCAACAGAGGCATGTTGGATGATATCCCTCTACGAATTCACCATAGGAAGAAGGTTGGAGCTACCTGTGTGGGAACATAAAGTAGGCCTGAAGAAAAGAGTGGTTACAATTGAATCTTCAGCTTGAAGCTCAGTGTCATCCTGGCTACTTCACAAAATAATTTGGTGGGTGTTGGGGTAGGGAGATGATTAGTTAGACTTTGACCTCACCCAAAGGCAGTAATGCCTCTAAATGTGGTTATGATGCATTCTGCTACTCACTTGTATATAACATTACCTCACTTAAGAGTCATGCTGCATATGAGGCTTTGGTGGGGATAGCTGAACCAGCCAGGAAATTTTCCCAGTCTTTCTTTTACCATGTGCAAATGAATAAGCTGACTGTGTCACTAACATATTCCAGGTCACGCACACACAAAAACATTATTACACCTTGAAATTACTTTTAAATTACCTTCTTTAGGGTTTGAGCCATTTTCTCAGGACTGCAGCTCAGCAAATCTTAACATGGAGCAAGGATGGCACCCAGTGGCCAAATAGCGGCATCTCAGACATTTATTTCTCAACAATTTTCCATAGCTCATCCCTTTGATTGTAGTGAGTTCCTTCCCCACCCCCAACCCCTGCCTCCACCAATGTAAAAGATAGGGCTGAAGTTTCAAATCCCTCAGGTATTCTTTCAAGTTTAAGTAAGATAAAGCATTTTAAGATTAAATAGACCATTTGTTTGTAGGATGATTTTTCTTCTGCAGGTCAATTTGGGCGGGGACAACTTAAGAAAAAAAATTTCATTTAAAAGTTCTTATGAAAATCATGATATTTCAAAGGCAAAGAGTAGTGTGCCACCTTACCAATCTAAGATGCTACTATGTGAAATATTAGCCAAATATAAACCCACTCTCACATTTTTCATCTGGTATCTCTTCCCAAATGGTCTCCAGTTCATAAGTCTTCATGACTTCAACATAAGACTTTATCAGTTGACAAGTACTTTATCATTAAGCATATATTCTTCATGCCCACATATATGTTATCTTATAAAGTAAGACTGTTCTCTTTCCTTTGAGCTTCCCAGATGACAAGAGATTTCTGTGCATCTAGATAGCCAGTCAGACTTGGAGAGAGACAAGCAATATGTCAGAATAACAAATCATACACACCTCTTGTTGTGAGTGATGCAATGCCTTCCCAGCCTTTACTGTTTCCAATTTTCTTGGTGTCCTCAGTTTTCTTAAACTCCCAGAGTGAGAATTTATTTGGACAACACAACTACAGACCATGGAGATTTTTTTTAATAAAAAGAACATTATATATTCATTACCCTAGAGTAATATGTGGACTCCCATCCCTTTTTTTTTTTAAAAAGCATCAGTGTTAGAGCCATTCACATACTTTTCTCTTCATGCTATCAGCAGCTGTCCCTGTGATTCAACCCAAGGCCAATTAAAATATTGTGAAGTTCACAAGTATAGTGGTTAAATTAAAAGAAAATGGTTAGAGTTAAGAATAAAGCTTTCCTCTTTTTTTCAGTCTCAGAATCACTGAAGAATTTTCTTGAAAATTAACTTTTTTCATTTTTAATGAGCTGATCTACATTGAGAAAAGGGCCTTCCTCCTACAAAAGTACCCTATCCCAATCCAATCAGGTTCAGTCCCTATTCCTGTCCCTTGCTTTTTAATGGGGATGAGGAGAGATAAGATGGAGAGAAATAGGACACATTGTACCCTCTTGCTTGCTAATGAAAGTGACAGAAAAAATGGCCCTAGACTTTTAACATTTGTTGGAAGCAGCAGTGTGTAGTTCAGGCTCTAGTCTTAACTAACATGCATTATTTATTACATAGATTTATTTAGTGAGTTATCTTACCCTCCCAAATCTGAATCTCTATCTTGGCTAGGAGGCTTTTCTTTGAATATATCATTAAGTGAGGCAGATGTGATTATTCTTTCAAATACTCAGATTCATAAGGACCAGTTTAACCTAATTGTAAACTCAAAAAAAAAACCAGCATAAGAACCATAACCAACTTTGACATAATTTCTTAAATGACTTGTGACTCTAGTTTTATTCTTTTTTCATCAAATCATAGAAGGTTAGCACTGAAAGGATTCTTACCCTTGAAGGGGAAGGAGAAGGAAGAGGAGGTGGAGGAAGAGCAGGAGGAAGAGGAGGAGAAGGAGGAAGAGAAGAAAGAAGAATATTTGGATTTGTCAAATGTAACTGAAAATGGTTTAACAATGACTGAAGCCAATGAAATATCTAAGATCCAAAAGTGAAATTAAAATGTTAATTAATAATTAACTAAAATAATTCATAATTAATTTAATTAATTAAAAAACCTTCCATGGATAACATTCATTTGAACTCAGCCATATCAACAATTTATGTTGATAAAGAAACAAAGAACAAATAGCTGAGTTGGCTATTTATCTACAAAAATGGAAAGCTTTACAATGACTATTCAGTTTCAAGTCAGCACCACTAGTAATTAATGAAGTGCACACCAGTGTTCAATGTAAATATGGAAGGAAACAGTAGAAACTGTACAAATGATCATTGAAAACTAAAAATTTAGCACCTTCCACAAAGCTAGCAAGACATAACCCAGTGGATGGAATGACATCAGAACCTTACTTTCTTTCATGGACTCACCAAAGACAAATCTCCATAAGACAAATGCAGACTCCCTCAAATATTCCCAAGAACTCAACCAAGAAACTGGACTGGACTGGACCATTATGACAGACCCAACTGCTCCCCATAATCACTTGGATACAATATTAATTAATAAAAACTTATTAACAATAATTGAAATAGATGTCACTACACTAATACTCATCATCTCCAAGCTATGTGAAATAAAAAGGTTTTAAAATGTAGAGACCTAGCTATGCGGGTCAGAATCATGTATTTTTATTCATCTACAGGAAATAGTTATTTTTATCCATCTGTGCCCCTTGTACCCAGAACATTAAATATATAAGAATAATAGTAAAGGCAGCTAGGTGGTGCAGTGAATAGAGTGTTAGGAATCAGGAAGACCCAAGTTCAGATCTTACCTGTGTGACCCTGGGAAAGTCACTTAACCTCTCAGCCTCAGTTTCCTCATCTATAAAATGGGAATGATAATAGATCATCCCTGGGTATTTTAAGGATCAAATAAAATAACGTAACTAAAGTATTGCAAATCTTAGAGATACACACATACATACTAGCTTTTAGCTGAACAAATAGTAATAGGCTAGCCACTCGTCCCAGTTTGATTTCTATCTGAACCTCATCTAAAAAGTGAGAAGAATGGAATGTATGGCGCAGTAGACAAAGCTGACCTTGGAGTGGAGAAGTCCTAAGTTTAAGTTAGACCTCTGACACATACTGGCCATGTGAGTCTGAGCAAGCTACCTATCCTGTCCCAAGGAATCTCTCTAAGACTAAGTTTTAGAGCAAGTACATATCTATATTGATAGACAAAATTTCCTCACTGGGAACTCCCTATTCCAGTGAAATCATAAGTCTGACCTACTAATGATCATAATAGCTGACCTTTATGTTGTGCTTTAAGGCTTGCAATGTGTTTGCATGCATCATTTAATTTGAGCTTCATAACAATCCTATAAAGAGGGTATTCTTCTCTCCATTTTACAGATGAATAAACTGAGGCTTAGGGAGTTTAAATGACTTGCTCAGGGTCATGTAGCTATTGAATGACAGAATTTGAAACCAGGTTTTCTTGACTTCAAGTCCAACACTCTATCCACTATACCACATTGCCTATAAAGCATATTCTAACCCAGTCCTCTAACATCAGTCTTGCAAATGGAGTTCACTCTATTAATAGGCCCTTTACACCATGAAGCCACTGTTGTTTTGGAACAGAAAGTCTACAAGGAGCTTCCTAGGTTCTTGTTGAACCTAATGCTATATTAAAAGAGGAACAGTATTTATTTTACTAATATATAAATTTATGGCCTAGATATTACTATTTGAATGTTTAAAATATAAAATGAGCGGTACAGTCCACAAATACCTCATGAGTTAGTGGTGTTTAACTATCAAGGCCATTATCATGGCTTTATGCTATAAACTAGCATATCACATCAGAAGTAACCTCATACAGTTCTCGATTGAAATGAAAGATAATAGAAAATGATAATACAGTGTGAGAATGCCCTTCCAGTTATTTAAACTGTCAAATTATCAGTACACAGAAGTGTTAGCTGTCTGCTCTGTCCACCACACAGAATGCAAGAATGGATATAAAATTACAGCTGCATATAATTGGTATACTAAACTCATTTTCCTATGTTATCACAGCTGGCATCTCCAGGTTATTAAACCCATTTAAATCAGTCTTCTTCAAATGGATCTAATTGTCAGTATGGTCTTTCAATGTTATCTCTGTTTATATTGGGTAAGAGGGATATATATGGGCATTAAAACCTGCACAAATTTCCCATTAGTGCTTTTCTTAATTTGATTTCATGGAAGATCAGTGACTTTTCAGTGAGGGCAGTACCTAGTCTTCACTTTCCATTCTCTATTTTTGGGTTGGTCCTGCCTGATCCAAAGAAGAGCAAGCAAATATGTTTATAGGGGCAACATTATTCACATTAGAATCTAAATCTGACTCTTTGTAAAGCAGATATTTCTTTACTTGGGGTGAATGGATGGTTGTCCTACATACAGTATTCCCTACAAATAATGTACCAAAACCATTCAAAATTAACTCAGTTTGTGACGTTTATGAATATACAATTGTGGGTTAGCTTTCTTGGTTTATTCTAAACAGGGCTGTCCCTAGTGAGAGGATGTGAGACTTGAAGTCATTAGTAGTTTCAAAGCCCAGGCCAAATCATGCTTCCCCTCCCTTGGAAAATAAAAGAATTCAGAAAAGTTAGAAATTATGGGCTATGTATGAAAATGGGGAAGGTCAGTCCTCCATGCCATGTTTGTGAGCCTAACAGCCAGTGGCAATACCTCTCCCCTACCTTTAATTACCTCCTTAAGAGAAAATCACCCTGATTCATGATCATATTCATAGGGTCATGGATTTAAAGCTGGAAGGGAACTGAGAAATCATCCAGATCCACCCCCTTATTTTGTACATGAGGTAACGGAGGCCGATAGACATCAGGTGACTTACCCAAAGTCACAAAGAAGCAGAAATAAACCTAAAAATCATCTGACTCCAAACATAATGGTCTTTCCATTGTACCAATCTGCCTCTTAGGTCAGGCATCTGCTCTCCCCACTCCCTAGTATGGTGCCCACAACAAATCCCCAGGGATGGCTTTGAGTCTAATTTCACATTCACATTATTATTAATAGTCTTACCTTTGACACAGACTGGCTGTGTGACATCAGACAAGTCACTTACCCTCCAAGTGCTTCAGGCAACTAAGACTTTAAGTTGCAGAGAAGGTACCAGCCAGCACTAGTAAAAGGGGTTTCTATACCAATAGGTTCAGTAAATATTTCTATCCTTATCCCTATCCCTATCTCTACCCCTAGAAATAGTAAGTCAGGCAGCATGGCATATGGGCTAAGAGACCCTCTCAATTCAGCAACAAATACCCTTAATAAAAGGATTTGTTCTGTGAAGTTCGGATTCAGTCAAACGGCCACACTTGAGGACTTAGAGGGCCACATGTGGCCTTGAGGCCTCAGGTTCCCCATTCCTGCTCCAGATAATCTCTAAGACTCTAAGTTGGCTAACAGTTGCAGATCCTAACTGAAGGGGTTTACACCAATGAAATGACAGGTTCAGATCAAACCTTTAATATTAAAGATAATAACTTATTTATATTTCATATTAAGGTTTTCAAAGCACTTAACCTTATAACATCTCTACCTTCTTGTTTGCCCAGTTTTCTTCAAGTCCCAGCTAAAATCGAACCTTCTACAGGGATCCCTTCATGATTCCATTTAATTCCAGCGTCTTCACTCTGTTCATCATCTCCAATTTATCCTGTATATCGCTTGTCTGTACACAATTGCTTACATATTGTGTCCCCCATTAGACTGTGAGCTCATTGAGAACAGGGACTGTCTTTTGCCTTTCTCTGTATCCCCAGTTCTTGGCACAGTGCCTGACACATAATAGGAGCTTAATAAACATTTATTGACTCGTTGACAATTCTGTAGGTAATGAAAATGTAATCAATGGCCCCAAACAAAAGCTAATAATCCTGGATAAGCGCTCTTGCCTCCTTGATGAGTACCCACCTTGCCTCTCCTACCTACCTACCACTGAATTGTAGAGGTGGAAGAGACCCTTGCAGTTTTCTAGTTCAACCCATAACCAGAAAACAATAACTACTATGACATATTCAACATGTAGTAATTCAGCATTTGTTAGATCTCAAATGAAGGAAAACATACTATCTTCTGAGTCAAGCCACCGCACTTTTGAATAGCTCTAAGTGTTAGGAAAATTTTCCTTATATAATGTCTAATTTGCCTCTTTATAATTTCCAGCAATTGCTCCTAGTTCTATACTGTGGGACCAAGAAGAACAATCCTAATCCCTCTTCCAAAAGATAGCTTTTCAGGTTGAAGACAGCATCATGTCCTTCCAGAGCATTCTTTTCTCCAGTCCAAATGTCTCCAGTTCCTTCAACAGGTTCTTGTAAGTCATGGTGACCCCACCATCCTGGATGTCCTCTATCTGATCAATATCCTTCTGAAAGTCTGGTGCCTTAGAACCAGTGGGGTATTAGAGCATCAATATTCTGTATTTACACACCAGAACTGGGCAAATACTACAAACCAGTGCTTGGTTTATTGCTTTGTTGATTGTCTTTAGACTCAAGAAAGTGGAGGAGAAAATGTAAATAATGCAAATTAAACTTTAAAGTATGTTACAAGTTCATTTCCACTCCTTGGAGAGCCAGTTCTTAAGTTTTTACCAGGACACCCCTGATTAGAACTGAACATAATATTCCAGATGTGGTCTGATCAGGGCCAAATGTAAAGCTGTCACCTCTTCATTCCTGGACACTTTGCTTCTGTTAACATAGACCAAGACTGCATTAGCTTCTTTGGCTTCCCCATCACCCTGCTGGCTCATGTGGAGTTTGCATTCCACTAAAACTCCTAAGTCCTTTTCCTACAAATCGCTATTTAGCCATGCTTCCTCCATCTTCTACTTAGGAAGATTTTTTAAACCCAAGTTTGAGGCTTTGTTTAGTCCTACTGAATTTTACCTTATTGGGTTCACTCCAATGTTTTAGTATGTCAAAATCTTTTTGGATCCCAATTGTCACCTGGCTTATTAATTCTCTTTCACAGCTCTGATTCATCTGCAAGTTTGATAAAAATTCAATCTATGCCCTAATGCAGAAACTGATAAAAATGTCAAATGGCACAGGACCAAATACAGATATGTGCGGCAAACCATGGTAGCATTGAGCTACCGTGCTGGCATTGAGCCATTAATGACTATTTTTTGAGTCCAAACGTTCAATCAGTTTTAAATCCACCCAATTATACTCTCATCTAACCCAGAGGTGTCAAACACATGACTCAGGAATTATTACACTTCTGAGTGTAGGCCAAATCACAGTAAAATGTAATTGAGAAATAGTTAACAAAACAAATGAAAATATAATAAAACATATGTAATATCAATATGTGACTAAGTCAAAATGTGACCTGCAGGGCCACATGTATGGTTTAGTGGCCCCTGTTTCTATTTGAGTTTAACATGACTGATCTAATCCACTTCCCTCCATCCTTTCTTCAAGAATGGGATAAGATATCAAATGTTTTGCTAAAATCTAGGTAATGAATATTGACAGCATTTCTATTACCTACAAGTTTAATGATCCTACCAAAAAAAGGTCTAGAATAATGTGTTATAGATGAAGCCATGCTATCTCTTTATGATCCTCATTTCATTTCCTAGATCTTTCCATCAATCTATTAATCCAAAAGACTTATTGAATGACTATTATGTACCAAGCATTGTACAAGGGGCTGGAGATACAAAGATAAAACCAAAAAATTTCTGGCCATTAAGGAACTTACGTTCTATAAGGCAAAACAACATGAATTCAGATAAGTGAATATAAAATACATGCAAAGTAAATGCGAAATAATTTCAGGGGCACTTGCAGTTTGGGGAACCCAGAAAGGTCTTGCATAGGAAGCAGCATTTCAACTGATCTTTGAATGGATCTAGATACTCTAAGAGCTAGAGCTAAAGAGGGGCTACATTGCAGGCACTGAGGACAGCCAGAGCAGATGCAGATAGATGGAAAATGGAATGTTGTGTACAAGGTATGTATAGCAAGCAGGCCAGTTGCATGAAGGGAAATAATATGCAGAAAGCTTGGAAAAGAACTAGATTATAAGAGCTTTAAACGCCAAATGTATGAGTTTGTATTTTATCCTAGCAATAGGAAGTCACCAGAGCTTTTTGAGCCAGGAAGTGACATGGTCAGACTTGTGCAGTTTTGTGGAAGCAGGATTGGAGAATGGAGATTTTAGAAAGGGGGACCAGTTAGGAGCCTATTACAATAGTCCAGGAGAGAGGTGCTGATGGCCTGCTCTAGGGTGGTGGCTATGTAAGTAGAGATAAGGAGACAGATGTGACGGATACTGTGGTAGCTTAGGTGGCACTTAGAGTGCTGGAACTGGAGTCAGGAAGACACAAGTTGAAATGTGACCTCAGATACTTACTAGCTATGTCACCCTGAGCAAGTGATTTAACCTGGTTTGTCTCAGTTTCCTCACCTATAAAATGGGGACAATAATAGCACCTACCTCCCAGGGTTGTTGTGAAGATCAAATGAGATAATAATAGTAAAGTGCTTACACAATGTCTGGCACATAGTAGGTGCTATATAAATGTCATTATTATTATTCCATAAACACTAACTAGCTTTATGATCCTAGGCAAGTCAACTAACTTCTCCCAGTTTCAGTTCCCTCATCTGTAAAAAAAAAAAAAAAAAAAAAGATAATACTAGCCTACCTCCCAGGATTATGAGGAAAAAAATGTGATAATATTTGTAAAGTGTTTTGAAAATCTTAAATTGCTATACAAATGCTAGCTGTCATCATCATCATCATCATCATCATCATTATTATTATTTATTTTGAAGGTAGAATTAACAAGACTTTGCAACTGATTGGATTTAGAGGGTGAGGGAAAGGTGAAGAGTAAAGGATTACTCTTATGTTGTAAATATAGATAATTGAAAAGATATGGGGCACCCTTAAAAGGAAAAGGGAAGTTCAGAAAAGGGATAAGTTTAGGGGGAAAGATAATGAGGTCTATTTGGGACATGTAAGTTTGAGATGCCTACAGAATAACAAATGAGAAAAGTCCAACAAGCAATTGGTGATGGAGGCCTAGAGCTCAGGAAAGAGAGAGAGAGAGAGAGAGAGAGAGAGAGAGAGAGAGAGAGAGAGAAAGAGAAGGGTTGGCTATATAGATCTGGGAGACATCTGCATAGAGATAATAATTAAATCCACTGGAGCCGGGGAGATCAACAAACAAGGGCATAAAAAGAGAGAAGAAGAGGTCCCAGGAGAAGAGGCCTTGGGTGCCTCATTTAGGAGGCAAGAGATAGATAATGACTGAACAAAGGAGAGGGTTAATAAATAGCTAATGAAAATGTCTTTAATAAGATTTTCTAGAATTTTGCCAGTAATCAAAGCCAACTCACTAGACTATAGTTGGCAGATTCCATTCCTATTCCTTCCTTGAAAATTGGCATAATGTTTTCCCTTCTCTATTCTTTCATGATCTATCAGATATCATTGATGACAGTGATTCAAAAATCCCATCTATCATTTCTTTCAGTACCTGAAAATGTAATTCACTTGGGTCGGGCAACTTTAATTCATCAAAGACATCAATGTGCTCTCTTACTATCTATTTATCTTAGGCACTAACTCCCTTTTTGCCATTCTTGTTCTGTACCTTTCAGTTCAAAGTTCATTTTCCTTGGCAGAGAAAACAGAAGCAAAATAATAGTTGTATGGCCCTGTGTTCTCCCTATCATCAGTTATCATGGCCTTGTTCACCCCAAACAGAGATCTCACTGTTTCTTTTTCTCCTAATATAGCTAAGAAAAGAGAGAGAAAGAGAAAGAGAGAGAGAGGGAGAGAGAGAGAGAGAGAGAGAGAGACAGAGAGAGAGAGAGAGACAGAGACAGAGACAGAGAGAGAGACAGAGAGAGAGACAGAGAGAGACAGAGAGTCTACTCTTTTTGTTGTCCAAACCAAAGACTGGGCTCAAATTTGGGAGCAAGTCTCTCAAATGATTCTATCTGATTTACACCTCTGGCTAGGGTTTCCCTGAGAAGATGAGAAATCGCCTTGTTTCTGGGTTAATATATAAAAAAAATAAAAAGTGAAAGGGGCCTTTAGTTCCATGCAAAAATTCAGGCCAACAATAGATCAAATATAAGACAAACTTTACTTAATCCAACAAGAAATGTAAAATACAATGGATTTACACTCAAGTCCATAAATCACCTAGATAAGAAGCTCAACCATTGGTAGACGCCAGTACTCCCAAGTATGGGAACCAGATTAAAATGTAATTGGAAAGTATTTAACAAAATAAATAAAAATACAGTAGAACTTAGATAATGTTAGTATCTGGTTCTCTAAGTCAGTATGTGTGTCTCATAGGTATCCTTATGTGTGGTTTGGTGGCCTCCGATTTCTATTAGAGTTTGACACCACTCATCTTGACACTTCTCCTTCCCTTTATGTTTGGCCCGTCCTCTGTCAGGGAACTAATATTATAATACAATCCTCCAGACTTATAATATTTCTCCAGAATTGAGCTACACATTCTATCTCTCCCATCAAAGGGAAAGTATCTGGGGTAGCAATAAAGTCATCAGATGAATTCCACCTCCCTGAGGGACTGATACAATCCTTGAAATGTATAGGACTACCTTGAGACTGAGGACTCCCCTTGAGAGAAGGAAGCACTTGGAGTCACTAGAGAGTCAAGTCTTTTCCCTGGACCTTCACAGTCCATATAACTCACTGAACAAATGAAGCAAAGTCCGGATTTGCTCCGAGACATCACGGTTCTGTCCTTGACCATTTCTTAGCTTTAGCTTCTATCTGGTCCAGGATTTTTTTTTTCATTGCTCAGGATTGTGAGGCAATTGGGATCATACAGCTAGTAAGTGTCTGAGGCTGGATTTGAACGCAAGCCCTCCTGAGTTCATGGATGGTGCTCTATCCACTGAACCACCTAGCTAACCCCTTCTTCTATCATTTCTAGAGCCTTCAGGTTAGAAACTGTGAAAACTGTCATAGGACAGCCAAAGCTTCCCTCCAGAGCATCACAACCTGTTGGTGTCAGACCACTTTTTTGCTGGCTATCTTAGCTCTGGTTCTTCATGCCTACCTTGTTGAGTGCCTGTCTAGCTCCCACCTTTCAAAGTTCAAATCCAAAGGTAAACTGCCCTGCCCCAAGGCAAGACAAGTTTATGTCTTATCAGTAAAACATCATAAAGGCCAGAAAAAAAATGATCCTGTTTTAACCTTTTTAATGAGAAGTAAACTTTATCAATGGAATTCTACCTTATTAAAGAAAGATTCAGGAAACTGTTAAAAGGTTCCTCTTCATCACACCTATACAAATATTATTATTCCTATTTTAAGAATGAAGAAACTGAGGTTATGAGAGGGTGACTAGCCTGCCAAGATCACAGGGCTATTAAGTGCTTGGGCTAGCATTCTGACCCAGGTCTCCAGACACTAATTCCAACACTCCATCTACTTTACTACACTGACTCTCATTACCATAAAACATTCTGCATATTCTCTAGTTGAAAAAAGAAACCAATGTGCATTAGTGTTGGCATAAATCTTCTACATATAGATGGTCAAATCAAAGCATTTATTTACTGTAATTCATTAACAATACTCTGGAACTACTCTTGTGAATGCCCAGGCAGAGAATGATGCTTCTGACTCTCCCTGATCAATATTGTTTTTAAGGCCATATGTGTTTTGGTCTTATTGCTACAGTTATAACACGTATCAACTAACAATTATAAGAGTATTTTATTTACTTTCTACATCAAGAAAAAATTGTTAGATTATAATTATTCACTATATCTCAATTGTATTATTATAAGATACTAGTTCTCTTCTTTCAGAATAATGTCTGGTATAAATTAGGTAAGTTAATAATCTTAATAATCTTAAAAAGAAATAACCTATTACTCTAAAATTTAAATATCTCATATTTGAGGAGATAAAATTAAATAGTAGAAAAAACTGGCAAATCCTACAAGGGATGTAAACCAAAGCATAAAAGACAATATTTTGCTGTAGACCAGATATCTGTGTACTGTGACTTCCTCAACCTCCTGACATGTCCCACAAAATATCTCATTAGTCCTTCCTCAGCATTACCATCTTCCTTCTGTCTTCTTTCTATTGTATTTATTATTATTGATAAAATCATAACACCTCAATTTTCTGGTGTCATGGGGAGTGAGATATTCCACAGAAGTGAATGAATTTTTTGTCTTGAAAAATGCCAAAGTTGGGGGCAGCTAGGTAATGCAATGGGTAGAGCACCAGCCCTGGAGTCAGGAGGACCTGAGTTCAAATCCGGCCTCAGACACATAACACTCACTAGCTGTGTGACTCTGGGCAGGTCACTGAACCCCAACTGCCTTACCAAAAAAAAAAAAAGAAAGAAAAATGCCAAAGTTTTCTTTTTATGTTAATTATTTTGCATACAAATAATTTTTTAATATAGTATATTCATTCCAAAAGAGTGTACATAGTCGACAGTTTCTTAAGTAATTAGCTGATTAGTTCTATAAACAATTAAGCACCTATTATGTCTTAGGAATTATGCTAGGCACAAACAAAAATTAAACAGTCTTGGCCCTCATGGAACTTACCTTCTATTGAAGGATACAACACATACACACATAAATAAATATAAAATATATATGAAGTAAACACAAAGTAATTCAGGTAGTGTCTTAGCATTTGGATGAGTAGGCTGAGAATCATTTGAGGGAAAATAGTGAGATTCTAAGACTTAGGGTCATTATTGTGAACAACATTTCTACTGGGTTATAATATAGTGATGCCCTTAGGAGGCATTTTCTAGGGCATGTGGGCAGCTAGGTGGTGCAGTGGATAGAGTGCTGGGCCTAGAGTCACAAAGACGAGTTCAAATCCAGCTTCAAATACTTAACAGCCATGTGATTCTGGGCAAGTCACTTAATCCTATTTGCCTCAGTTGCCTCATCTGTAAAATTAGCGGCAGAAGGAAATGGCAAACCACTCCAGTATCTTTGCCAAGAAAATCCCAGATGGAGTCACAAAGAGTCAGATAGGACCGAACAATGACTGAACAAAATCTAAGGGTATATTGGGATGTTTACACCTAACTCTGAAAATCTCAAATCTCCTGTTCTCCTACGGATTTTCTGTCTCCTCTCTGCTATTGTTATAGTTTTGGTTGCTGCTCTTCTACATACTGGAAGTAATTGCTTGGGTGAGGGTGGGAAAGTGATTTCGCCTCTTTTAGCTTGAAGCTCAATGGCTTACAGACAGTTATTTGGGGTTCAGCTCTTTTTCTCCTTACTTTTAGGATGTCAGGTATGATTCAAATAGTTATGGTTAGTGGAAGTATGACCTCTGTTTTACTCCACTAATTCTTACCCTTTTTTCTCTTCTTGCCAATCAAAAGATTATATTTACTGCTTTACCCTGAATATTGGTCTTTCCAAGCCCTGGTTTTTTCAGTCAGTAAATTTTGTCCCTCCCGAGGGCTCAAGGCTATCTCTGACACAACATGTTTACTGATCCTTGCTTAGATACTAGTGTTTCCCAGTCTCCTAAATTTCCTTCTTTGTTGTTCAGTTGTGTTTGACTCTTTGTGATCCAGTGGACCATGCTGGCCATGGAATTTTCTTGGCAAAGATACTGGAGTGGTTTGCCATTTCTTTCTTCAGTGGATTAAGGTAAACAGAGTTAAGTGACTTGCCCAGGGTCATACAGCTAATAAGTGTCTGAGGCTAGATTTGAACTCAGGTCTTCCTGACTCTAAGCCTAGCACTCTATCCACTTCACCATCTAGCTGCCTCTTAAATTTCCTTCAAGTTACTTTTTTTTTTAACCCAAGAATTTGTTATCAGTTTTACTTTACAGCCATTTATGCCATGAATTCGTAGGGGATCGGTTCCAACAGCTCAGGTTCTTCACCACTAGTTCTCACAAAGTGTGCCTCTCTGGGTAGAGCAGGCTGGCATCTCAGTTGAACCCAAGTGCCTTTTTCTTTGGCTTCCTTCTTCTGATCATTTTCCTTTACTCACTTCAGGAAGCCGTCTCTGCTTTTAGAATGCTTAATATGCTCAATACGCACATTAATTCTCTTGGCTAGAGTCTTGCCCTTAATCTGTTTGTTTACAACAGTGCCTATAGCATGTTGAGTAACTTTACAGACCCATCCAGTCTTGCTATGGTAACATTTGTGGGGCATTCCTTGCTGAACTATGCCTGTACCCTTGATATCTACAACATCACCTTTCTTGTATATTTGCATTTATGTAGCCAGAGCGACAACACTATGTTTTTGAAAGGGTCTAGAAAACATGTATCGTGTCCCTCTCCTTTTTCTTTTTGTGTTCATCATTTTGGCAACTCACAGGAATATGGCAGAGCCGGCAGAAAGGTCAAGTTACTTTCTATATACTTTGTTTCTACTTATGTGTATGTATGTATATATAAATACAGGTGTATATAAATATAAATATATGCATATATGTATGTAATGATAAATGTAAATATAGGTATACATATAGACATATAAACATAAAAATACATATACACATATTATGTATAGCTATATCTACATATCTTTATCTATGCTTTTATCAATTGTTTCCACCAGTCTCTAGATCAGAGACTGTTAAGCTTTTGCTGTTTGTTCTCTCCCCAGCACAGTTCCTGACACTTCAAAATCCTTGTTAACTAATTCATTGAATAACTACTTCCCCTTCCCAAGGGGAACAGACTAGGGTTGAATCACATTAAAAAGTCTATTAAGTAGCCTTGTAAAAAAGCCTACTGTATTTTATGCATGCGTTTCTTCCAATTGCAAGATGGCCCTTCTTGCCTCTCTCAAAATTCTCTTCAACACTGAATATCTAAGGTTAATATCAGAGAGATGTATCACCACAAAGAAAGGGATAAGTATGGGAGTAAGTGGGGAAGGGAGCATGGATTGGCTACGCTTAAGTTTGGGGTTTTATCTACCCTTAAATTCCTTACCTTAAATTTGTCAACTTCGGCTTTTGAACATGTTGCATGATAAGACAGCACCTGAGCCAGGAAAAAAAGAAAGACCCTTAGTAACTGAAAATGGTGACATTTCATGAAATTCACTGGCTTCAAAAATGGACTTGGTTCTTATTTATCACCCTAATGCGACAGTGAATTACAATATACAACAATAAATTTCTGGTTGCCAACTGTGCAAAAGATTACCATCTATACAATTACAATGGGACTGTTTCATAACACTGGATAGGATTAGTAGATACCTTAAAAGCTAAATGTGATTTATCAAATTTTTCTTCCCCGCATGCCATTTTTATAGGAGGCAGAGGGAGAAAAGAAGAAGACATGGCTTACATACAGCAAATGTAAATTTATCCACTAATCTGTGTTCTTCCACATTAAAATTTGATAAGAGCATTATGCTATTATAGGGAACTGTTGTAAATGACAGTAAAAGTCCTTTTTATGAAGAGTTTTTGTTTTAGCCTAGAGGCAATAGGGAGCCATTGCAATTTATTGAGTAGGGCAGTAACAAAGCCTGATCCATACTTCAAGAAAACCTTTTCAGAAGCTTTATGGTGAATACATTAGAATGGGAAGAGAGGGGTAGGGAGACCAATTAGAAGACAACTGTGAGTTGAACTACTGAGTTCAACTAGTGAAAAATTTAGGTGAGATAAAGATAAAAAGAACATGGTGGTGGCCCTTCTTAATGGAAAGGAGAGGATTATGGGAGAAGTGTTGTGGTAATAAACATAGCAAGATTTGGCAACTAATTGGATCATGTGAGGTGAGAGCAGTGAGGGATATCCCTTGATGAAAGGTTGCTAGGAGCCAGGCCAGGCACCTTTTAGAGAGTATACCACTTTCTGCTGCTGCCTCATAGCCAGACTCCTCAAGTGACCAGTGTGCCAGCACCTTGTGACTTCCATTTCCTGACAGGTGCAGCATGTCCCCTCAAGGAAAGGCTGCTAGGGACTGGGCCAGGAGTCTTCTACTTGCCTCAAAGTAACCACTTCCATTTATGCCAGCACAAGACAACTTCCACCTTCTGTTACCAGCCTAATCTCCCAACTGGGATGTTGCAAAGAAGGGCAACTCTCCTTTTGACTTCAAGCCTCTTATATCATGATTCACTTATCCTTTGAGGTTAAAGGCATGATGTCTTCCACTCGATGAACATTCTTATACCTGATCATAACCTTCACATCCCAGTGACTCTGAACTCCTGTAGATTATCATCTAAATTTCACACCAACACCCCATACCATCCAATTCCTCATTTCTATCCCCTTAAACCTTCCTACTCCAAAGTTTCAACCTAACTCCATCCAGCCCTTCCACTGCTTCCTCTGAAATTCCATAGGCAATAAGTTTCCCTTCATCTTAAATCCTTTTTTCTCCCACTCCTTTCATCTACTAGTTATTGCTGAAATCTGGCTCCCCCCGATGACATAGCCTCCCTGGCCATCCTGTCCAGGATTGACTGTACTTTTACTCATTCTTCTTAGCTCACTGGTTGGGGTGGGAGAATAGGAATTCCTTGCTCCTCATTGCCACTTCCAGTTTTTCCCCCTTCTTCTATCCCTTAGTAACCCTCCTTCTTTTGAGGACCATGTGATTTATATCTACCACTCCAATCAAAATCTTGATAGCTATTGTCTACAGAAATCACTCTTTTTCTTTCCTCAGTTTGACACCTGGCTCACAATTTTTATTTCCTTCCCAACTTCTGTACTAATACTAGAGGACTTTAACATACATATTGATTCTCCCTCAAATACTCTAACCACTCAGTTTCTCAGTATACTCACCTCTCTTGAGCTACTCTTCCCCACCGTTTCAACTATACACAAAAATGTTCATACCTTTGGTCGTACCATTACCCACAAATGTATCACCTCCCTGCTCAAGAATTCTGATGTCTTCTTATCTTACCATAATCTATTGGCTTTTCAACTCTTACTCTGCCTTCTTTTCAAAACTCTATTCTTCTTCCGCACCATAACCTCTGATCCCTTGACCCCTCAATTCTCTCCCAGGCCATCTTCCCTACTTTAGTCACTCCTTCTTCTTCTTCCTTTCTTGAACCCTTTGGTGAGCCAATTCAATTCTACACTATCTTTCTTTCATGGATCCCCAGCTCCTTATATCACCAATCCAACCCAGTTAAGCCTCAGACTTGGGTCACTTCCATCATTCATCTCCTCTGCTCCTATATACATGCTGAGAAGATCATGACACCATTTTGACTGGGTCCAGTACAAATTTATGTTATCCAACCTCAACTGGGCTCTTGCTGCTCCTAGGCAATCCTCCCGTATATCCCTTATCAACTCATTATCCCACTATTCACAGTGGATCTTCCAAAACTTTTCATCTCCACTCTCTCAGCTGGGAAACTTGCTTCATATTTTACAGAAAAAAAACTAAGATCATTTGTTGTGAACTCCCTCTTCTCTCTGTTTCCTTATCCCCTATCACTTGGGTGCCTTCTACAACTTTTTCCTCCCTCACCCTGTTTCATGTGATGAAGTGGCTTTCCTCCTTACTAGGGCCAATCTTCTACTTGTTCAAGGGATCCCATTCTTTCCCATCTCCTCTAACAGATAGCCTCCTATTTCACTTATTTTCAATCTCTCCCTCTCTATTGGCTCATTTACTACTTCCTACAAACATGTCCATTTCTACCCCATCCTAAAAAAAAAACCCTTACTTGATCCTTCTATCCCCTATTGTCCTTTATCTCTTCTGCCTTTTGTAACTAAACTCCTCTAAAAGGCTATTTACAATAAGCGCCTCTACTTTCCTCTCACTCTCTTGTTAATCACTTATAATTTATCTTCCACCTTTATTCCACAAAATTACTCTTTCCAAAGTTACTAATGATCTCTTAGTTGCCAATTCCAATGACCTCTTCTCAATCTTCATTTTCCTTGACTTCTATGCAGCTTTTTATATTGTTGACCACTCTTTGATACTCTATTCTTTCTAGGTTTTTGGGACATCACTCTCTTATGGTTCTTCTTCTATCTATATGACCACTCCTCTCTTTCTTTTGCTGGACCATCTTCCAGACCATGACCTCTAACCATGGGTGTCCCTCAGGGCTCTATCCTTGACCTTCTTCTCATTTCTCTTTATACTACTTCACTTGGTGATCTTATCAGTTCCCATGGATTTAATTATCATCATCTGAGAATGATGATTCTCAAATCTAACTATCCTACCCGAAACTCTCTGATGACCTCCAATCTTGTTTCTCCAACTGCCTTTTAGGTATCTTGAACTGGATGTCCAACAGACATCTTAAATTCTATATGTCCAAAATGGAACTCATTATCTTTCCCCTTAAACCCTCCTCTCTCTTCTCTTCCCCTTTACTGAAGAGGGCAACACCATCCTCCTATCCCTCAGGCTCACAACCTAGGAGTCATCCTGGATTCCTCACTATCTCTCATTCCCATAGCAAAATGTTGCTGATCCCTGTCAATTTCATCTTTGTATCACTTTCCTATATGTCCTTTTTCTCTTCTGACACTGACACAACTCTATTGTAGGTCCTCATTATGTCATGCCTTGCTTTTTTTTTTTTTACTGTTTTTAAAAAGTAAATTTTATTGATATATATTATTTTTATATCACCCAAATTTTCTCCTTCATTCCTCACTGCCCCTCATTCTGCCAGACACTTTTTATCAGATTACTTTTTATTTTCACTGATTTTTTGAATAATATTTTATTTCCCCCAATTATTTGTAAAAAAAACCCCCAATTTTAAACATTCATTTAAAAAAAATTCCATTCCAAATTCTCTCCTGTCCTTCCTTCCTCCCTGAAATGGTAAGCAATTTGATATGTTATACATGTGTAATCATGAGAAGCATATTTCCATATTCATCATGTTGTAAAAGAAAACACAAAGCAAAAAAAACCACAAAAAATAAAGAAAGTGAAAAATACTATGTTTCGGTCTATATTTAGACTCTATCAGTTCTTCTTTGGAGGTGAATAGCATTTTTCATCATGAGTCCTTTGAAATTGTTTACTATCATTGTACTGCTGAGAAGAGCTAAATTATTCACAGTTGCTTGTCATACAATATTGCTATTACTGTGTATAAGGTTCTCCTGCTTCTGCTCACTTCACTTTGCATCAGTTCATAAGTCTTTCCAAATTTTTCTGAAATTCATCATCATTTCCTATAGCACATTACAATCATATATCACAGCTTGTTCACTCATTCCCCAATTGATGGACAACCCTTCAATTTCTAATTCTTTTCTACCACAAAAAGAGCTGCTATAAATATCATAGCTTGATTATTGCAGTTGGCAGCTGGTGGATCTGTGTATCACAAGTCTTTCTCTACTCCAATCCATCCTTCATTCAGTTGCCAAAGTGATTTTCCTAAAGCACAACTCTGACCCTGTCACCTCCCTACTCAATAAACTCTTTGCTATTACCTCTATGATCAAATACAAAATACTCTGTTTGGCATTAAAAGTCCTTCATGACCTAGCCCCTTTATCCCTTTCCAAACTTCTTAACACCTTTCTTCCATCCATGTACTCTTCAATCCAGTGACACTAATCTCCTGAGTGTTCCGCAAATAAGACACTCTATTTCTTGGCTCTGGGAATTTTCTCTGGATGTCCCCCATTCCTAGAAAGAGCTTTTTTTCACTCTGTCCTGATTACTGACCTCTCTGGCTTCCTTTAAGTTCCAACTAAAATCCCACCTTCTATAGGAAGCCTTCCTCAACCCCTCTTAATTTCAGTGCCTTCCCTCTATTAATTATTTCCAATTTATCTTTTATATAATTTGCATTGCATATATTTGTTTACAAGTTGTTTCTCCCATTAAATTGTAAGCTCTTTGGGAACAGGGATGTTTTTTGCTTCTTTTTGTATCCCTAGTAGTTAGTACAGTGCCTTAACATTAATAAATGTTGATTGATTGATAATGTTGAAGTTATGAAACTGGGAGACTAGAAGAATGTTGGTACTCTCAATAGAAATAAGAAATTTTGATAGATGGATGAGTTTAAGTGCAAAATATAATGAGTTTTTTTGGAGGAAATGTTGAGTTTGAGGTGACACAGGGATAGGCCAGTTTGAAAAGTCCAATAGAAAGTCGATGATGTGAGACTGAAGTTCAGTAGAGTATATAAATATAGAAATATATAGCCATACATATGGGTACATAAATCTAGAAATAATCAGCATAGAGATGATGACTAAACCTAGCAAAGCTGATGAGTTTACCAAGAGTAAGAGGTTACAGAAAGAAGAGAAGAAGGCTCAGGAGAGAGCCTTAGGGACACACGAGCAGTTAGGGGGAATGATACAAACAATGAGCCTGAAAAGGAGCTTAGGAAATATCAGCCAGATAGGTAACAGTAGAACCAGGAGAAATTAGTGTCATGAAAACCCAGAAAGGAAAGAGTATCCAACAGAAGAAGGTGGTTAACAACACCAAATATAGCAGGTGGTGTAGAAGGATGAGGACTTAGGAAAAACCATCAGAAGTGGTAATTAAGCCATCACTGGTAATTTTTGAGGGAACAGTTTTGGTTGAATGATAAGGTCAAAAACCAGCTTACAAAGGGTGGCAGAATGAGTGTGGAGACAAGTTTAGATAGCATTTTCCATGAGTTTGGTTAAAAAAGGATGGCAAGATATAAGATAATAATATCAGTCTAGTGAAGGATTTTTAAGGATGGGAAGACTTGGGCATGTTTGAAGACAACATGGCAGGAACCAGTAAATAGGGAGAGGCTGATGATTAGTGGGGGGGGGGAAGATGATTGGGAGGCACCCTTTTGGAGAAGATAGGAGGGAATGGGACCAAAGGCACATATAAAGAGGTTGGTCTTTGCAAAGAGAAAGGTAACCTTATTGTAGGAGTCTGGTGAAAAGCAGGAGAGTGGGGGATAGTGCAAATGGATTTTGAGGTGAGGTGAAGGGGATCATTGCAAATGCCCTTAGCTTTCTTTTTCTTTCTTTCTTTCTTTCTCTTTCTTTCCTTCTTTCTTTTTTGTTTTGGTTATATAGAGAAGAGAGACTGGATCTTTGAAATTATTGGTATAAGGGACTTCCTAGGCAGCAGGATGGCTCAGTGGATTGTGTGCTGGGCCTGGAGCAGGGAAGACTCATTTTCCTGAGTTCAGATCTGGCCTCAGATGCTTACTAGCTATGTGACCCTGGGCAAGTCATTTCACCGTTGTTGCCTCAGTTTCCTCATCTGTAAAATGAGTTGGAGAAATAAATGGCAAACATCTCCTGTATCTTTGCCAGGAAAACCCCAAATTGGGTCACTAAGAGTCGGTCACAACTGAAAGACTTCCTGGATGGGGAAACTCCTGTCAGTACCTCCTCTGCAACTTTTCATCTTATAGAATTGACTAGAATGCTGGGGAAAATTAAGTGATTTGCCCAAGGTTACACAGCCAGTATGAATTAGAAGCAAGACTTGAACCCAGACCTTTATGTCTGGATAGAGGGTGAGTCAACTCTCTATCCACTATCACTATGCCATGCTGCCTCTCCCTCGACTTTTCTCAGTAGAGTAAAAGGTGAGGGCCTAAGCTGAAAGGGTTGAGGTTGGGTAAGATGAGGAAGGCCTGAGGAGAGAAGAGTTGCCTGTATTCACCAAGCTAGTAGATAAGATTCATACTTAGGTTTCCCATGACTCCAAGTCCAGTTTTCTTTTCTCTATACTATGTTACCTTTACGAGCTTCTAGTGCTCCAATTCTATGATTTTTTTACTTGGTCTTTTTTTGCACAACATCTATACCTTCCAAATTGTGTGTTGCTGCTAATGGCTAAATGCTAGCAAATGTCCACAACAGGGAAAACCAGGAGGAGCAGCTTAGTTTATGTTTCTGCGCATGGTAAAGAGCATCGATTTGATTGGGAAGGGACATTAGCAGACAAAGAATACAATTCTCCCATTTTACAGATGAAGAAGCTGGAACTATTATTCTTTATCTGGTCCACTTCTTTAAGTAAAAAAGCTAAAAGTTCTGTCTTCATTTAACTTCACATTGGGAATATTTTCATCAAATATTTTCATGTGATAAAGTACCTGAGCAATGCAAAAAGCATTAAACAAACTAATGGTTTTGAGAACAGGAACATTCACAAAAGAATAGTTAATTAATATACTGTTTTTCTCAGCTATAAATATTATTAGGTTACAGAAATTTAGTCATATCATATACATGAGACAATTCTTTGAACAATTGTCTCAAGCAACTGTATTGACCTTAAATTCGAAAGGAAATACTAGAATCATAGAAGCCTTGACAAGCATGAAATTATTACAACCTTTTTTTTTTTGGTCCCCAAGGTACAGTTTATCTAGGCCTCTGTATCAAAAAAGATTTAAGATGAAAAGTCCAAATGGTTTTATGCATTTTATCTGGGACTTGAAATTCTCTTTAGTGTTTCAAAAATAAATCACAATTTGCAAAACTTACCAATTTCAATGGGCAGCTAGGTGGTGCAATGGATAGAGTGCTGGACCTTGACTCAAGAAAACCTGAGTTCAAATACAGCCTAAGACACTTACTAGCTGTGTGAACCTGAACAAATCACATACCCATTCTTGCCTTAGTTTCCTCATCTATAAAATGAGCTGGAGAAGGAAATGGCAAACCACTCCAGTATTTTTGCTAAGAAAGTCCCAAAAGAAGGTCACAAAAAGTCAGATATGACTGAAAAATGACTCAAAACCAATTTTAATTAAGTTTGGGTTTGTTCTGTCTCCCAGGAAAACAAACATAAGATAATGATGCAGAGGAAAGAATAGTGAATTTAGAGTCATTGGATTTGAGTTCAAATCTCAGTTTTGCACTTACTACTTGTTTTTCCCTGGGTGATTCAATTAACCTTTCTAGGCCTCAGTTTCCTCATTTGTAAAATGATGAGGCTAGATTCTGTGATCTTTAGGACCCCTTCCAGCATTAAATCTAGAATTCTGTAATCTCATAACCTGTGAGATCACAAAGAAGTGTGTGTGTGTGTGTGTGTGTGTGTGTGTATGTGTGTGTGTGTGTAGGGAGGGATGGTGTTAGGGAGGGAAGAGAATGGACTGGAAAGCAGAATAGGGCCATTTAACTGTATCCCAGAGGAAGCTAACCAAGCTGGTGAAACCAGAGTAAGCTTTGTTCCCCCTTACATAGAGCTCAGCAACAGGGCCACATTTTTCCTTTGGTTGTCCATTTATAGCTCTTCTCTGAAATCAACAGGAATTGCATCTGGATAGCTTTGAATGTTGATTCATTATTGGTTGCAATGGCCATTCATTCTTGAAATGAGAAATGGACTATTACAGTAACTGGGCAAGAAGATCACAATCCCAAGCACTACTCAATGGTAAAGAAGAAACCCAGAACTTGCTGAGAACTCCAGCCTGGCCGTCTCAACAGTGAAAGGGCAACATTAATAGTTATTGATATGTTTACGATTCTGGCTGCCAGGCCAGAGAACTTGAGAACTAAACTGACATCATATTTAAGTTAAGCTGATATGAAAGAAAATTCCAAAGAATTGGTACTGACAAGCCCCAAGGAAATAAAGCAAGTTTCTGCTACAAGCAGCCAACCGATACCAAAAAAAAAAAAGTGACAAACCACAGAGAAGTGAAAGGACAATTCATTTGGAATCACCTGCCAGGAGTGTCATCTGAAGGCATCAAGTACCAGTGTCTGGAGATCAGTAATGAGGAGATGACAGGTTTCAAAGGCACTGGAACTGAACGAATGCCCCAAAAGTGAGAGATCATCCACTTCCACCATCAAATATTTAAGAAATCATCTTCTATTTGGATAGAATGAAATGCTCAAAAACGAGCTTTCAGAGAATTCTTTCCACTGAGTGATCTGTTAGGATGACTTTCAGGACACATCCATCATAAAAGATTTTTACCTATCTGAAAAAGGATTTGGAGGTTTTGAATTTAAAGCAGAATGAAAGATAACTGCTGACCCGGATAACAGAATATAAATCAGCTTAAATCTGAGTGATTTAAAGGGTTATGGCTTTGAGGAATGTCTTGATTACTGCTACATGGAAACAAAAGGGTCATTCTACTTTATATGCTTTTAAGTAGAGACCCAATTTGGAAGCTAAGAAATGGCATGGGGTGAGACCACCACCACCCCAGGCCTGTGAAGTTCAGGTTTCTGTTGTTGAGAGTGGCACTGAAAGATGTTTTGAGGGAACTATGGTTTTCCTCTTTGGCATAGGATCATGGGATTTAGAGATAGAAAGACCTACTTAGGTATCATCTAATCCAACTCCTTCATTATATAGATGGGGAAACTGAGGCCTGAAAAGGTGAAATGCCGTGCCCAAGATCACACAAACATTATAGTGACTGTGTCAAGATTTTAACCCTCATGTCCTGATCTCAAATCTATAGCTATTCCTACTGTACCATGAAGTTTCTAGGCATCATTGGAGATACAGATGCTATTTTATGTTCAGGTTCAGTTTGATGTAGAAGATGTGTACTTTGTGTCTGCAATAGGTCAGCGAATTGTTCAGCCATTCTTTGGTATTCCTCTGTGACTCTCAAGAGTTGTCTTCTGCTTAGGGAACAGCCAATGCTAATACACTTAACTGCTTGAGAAGGAAAGTCTGAAACTCTAAAAAAGCACTAAGTATTTGCTTGATGGACTTCTGGTCTCTTAATTCAAGGCAACACAACACTCAGGCACCTTTATTTGATCTGCCCTACTGCTCTAGTATCAAATATAAAATCCTCTGTTTGGTATTCAAAGCCCTTCACAACCTGATACTCTCCCACCTTTCTAGTTTTTTGATACCACGTTCTCTCCCCATACTCTGTGTTCCAGTAACACTGGCCCCCTTTGCTGTTCCTTGCACAATACACTCCATCTCCCAACTCCAGATATATTTGCTGTTCTTCATGCCTGGGATATTCTTCCTCCTCATCTCCATCTTCTAGCTTCCATTAAGTCCTAGCTAAAACTCAACTTCTCTGATAACCTTCTCCTTAGCACTAGTGCCTTCCCTCTACTGATTATCTCCAATTTATCCCATATATATCTTGTTTGTACATAGTTATCAGCATGCTGTCTCCCCAAACTATGAGCTCCTTGAGAGCAGGGACTGTCTTTTGCCTTTCTTTGTATCCCCAGTGCTTAGCACAGTGCCTGGCATATGGTAGGTGCCTTAATGCTCTTATTGACTGACTGTTTCTTGGGTTTCTTGGGTATATCAATCTATGATCAAGCAGAGCATATTCCTGTAGGTTATCTATATGTTTTAGAGGCAGTGTGTGATAGACTAGCTTCAGAACCAGGAAAAGCTGGATTCAGGTGCCCTCTCTGACACACATTGACTATGTGATCCTGGAGAGGTCACTTAACTTCCCAGATTTTTTTAGACAGCTCTCTAAGAACAAAAGATACAGACAAGTTACTGATCTGCATTAGTAAAGGAAGTCTCCTTGTCCAGGAATTCCTTTACCCTCTTTAACAAGATGGTCTCCTTGGCTTTTTAATTTATTCTTTTCTATTCTAGATGTAGGGAATGAAGGCTCAGACCTTGTTCAGGAATGGAAGACACAGGACTTTGGGAGTCAAAATCCAGGTTAGATGTTACCCTCAGCCCAACATCGAAATCCTCAGAAGCAAGGATTAACTTTTGGGACTCCAATGGAGTCACTCAACTCCATTGGAAGGACTCACTCAACAGTCATACTGTTTGTAAACATGAATTTGAGAGGACCAATACTACAGAAGAACTGAACTAAATTATGAACCTAACCCCATCCAGAGGCTGGGATGGTTTAGGGGGAATTATGAAAAGTGAATATTGCCTGAAATCAACTTTTCTTTTTCTTTTATTAACTGAGATGTCAGCACAATCGGTCACAGAATTCTGTGTAGACAACTACTAGTGAGAAAAAGGTTTTGCATGTTACCAGTTTTATTTTGTGTACTGAATTTTATGAGTTATTTCATGGTTTCTGTGTTAGGAAAAGTATATATTATTACAATTAATGTTTTATTACAAAAAATTGTATACAGAAAAGCAATTTCTAGCAAAAGATTAAAGTTTTAGATGGTCTTGGGAACCTAATGCCATATTTCCCATAGGTTCAATATATCAACATCCCTGTTTTTTCTTTTATGCCATTTTGTAGGAATGTTAACCCCCCCTCCCCCAAAACAAACAAACAAACAAACAAACAAACAAACAAACAACTTGAAGATTGACTGTAGTATCAGAAGCAGGTTTGGAACTTACTTTCTTTTGCTCTAAAGCCAATACTCTTTCCATCTTATCATGCTTTTTTTCTGTTTCTCAAAATTTCTTAGTTAACACTTAGAAATAAAATAGATTGTTTTCTTTTGGTGGGGAGGGAGAGCAATGAGTCTCTTCTCTACCCCAGTGTAAAGATAGGGACCTCCTTTCTTGACAGCTGACACCATGCCCCATGGGGCAGGAAGTTGAGTGACTCACCTCATCATCTTCCTTTTCAAAACCTACCCCTATAGGCCCTCTCCATCATTTATAAGCCAAGATGAATAATTTAATGCTGCTCTTTTGGGACTTGCTACTCCCCACTCCAACTTGGACATTCCTTTTATCTCACACAGAGGCAATTCTCTCACCTCACTGTGACACTCACTCAGCTACATTTCTTCTCTGTGGGTCCAGCTTCTGAGACTTTGTCTATGACTTCTTGTTACGTTTTGAAGCTTTTCAAATTTAAATGGAGCAGCCTAATAATCAACAGTTCCCTCTCCCCCCAGTTAATAAAAGTGAATTTTCTTTAAGGCTTCAATCTTAGGATATATTTCACTTTTTAGCTCCCCTCCACATACATCCTTCATACATGCTTAGCTCCCTTCCTCCATGGTGGTAATCAATTATTAATTAATAAGCATTTATTAAGCACTGACTATGTGTCAGGTAAGCAACTAGGTGGTGTAGAGGGTAGACTGCCCAGGTTTGGAGTCAGGAAAACTCACCTTCCTGAGTTCAAAGCTGGCCCTCAGACACTTACTAGTTGTGTGACTCTGGGCAAATCACTTAACCCTGTTTGCCTCAGTTTCTTCATCTCTAAAATGGGGACCTATCTCTAAATAGCATCTGTATCTCCAATGATGCCTAGAAACTTCATGGTACAGTAGGAATAGCTATAGATTTGAGATCAGGACATGAGGGTTAAAATCTTGACACAGTCACTATAATGTTTGTGTGATCTTGGGCACGGCATTTCACCTTTTCAGGCCTCAGTTTCCCCATCTATATAATGAAGGAGTTGGATTAGATGATACCTAAGTAGGTCTTTCTATCTCTAAATCCCATGATCCTATGCCAAAGAGGAAAACCATAGTTCCCTCAAAACATCTTTCAGTGCCACTCTCAACAACAGAAACCTGAACTTCACAGGCCTGGGGTGGGGGATGGGGACCATCTCTAAAATAGTACCTATCTTCTTGGGTTGTTATGAGAACCAAATAGACAATAATTGTAAAGCACTTAGCACAGTGCTTGGCACATAGTAAATGCTATATAAATGTTAGTGATGATGATATACCCAATAAGCTGATTTTGACCCTGCCATCTGCTGAACCATGGGTTATTATCTATTTTTGTTCAGTCGTGTCGGACTCTTCATGACCCCATATGGGGTTTTCTTGACAAAGATACTAGAATGTTTGCCATTTGCTTCTTATTTTATAGACTAGCCCAAGGTCACACAGCTAGTTAGTATCTGAGACCAGATCTGAACTCAAGAAGGTGAGTCTAGCTGACTCCAGGCCCAGTGCTCTAGCCACTGTGCCACCTAGCTGCCCATTATTATTGTCAACAAGCAATCACAACATCATGAAACTTATGTGAAAACCAGATTTATTACAAGAGAAATGAACATACATGTGGAACCCAAAGTGTTCACAATTCATACTGAAGTTTGTATATTTATGACAGCAGGACAAAGGATGGTGGAGAAACCAGGAAGCAGTGTGGTATGGAAGATGGAAAAGTACAGCAAAGATGGGAAAAGGACAAAACCCTTCCTGAAGGGGAGGAGCAAGGTGATGGCAAAAGCCTCATTCTTTTTCCTTGGGAACTGCTAGACTGAAGATTGGATGGTCTGAATATCTACAGGGTCCCACCTGCACAAGGAAATTTCCCAGCCAGGCATAGACTGGCTGGCACCTTAGAGCGAGTCCAATTTGGGAGGCAAACAATGAATTATGCTGGGGGTTGGGTTCTGGGGGGGGCTTCATCCTTGACACATTCAGGGCCTTCTGCATGCTCTGGGTCCAGTGTTTCTGGAAAATATAGCAACTCCAAAAGACAAGTTCAGGGGACCCCTTAACAGCCTTTAATATCATCTATAGAGATTTTAAAATTCCATACTCGTTTCTCCCTCTCACTCAAGAAGTTTCTTGGCTACTTTCTGGTCTATCAATTAGTGCTAATTCAGGAAAAGCAAATTAACCTATTATTAGCCTAAGCAAACATAGCTGAAACTTAATAAGTTCCCATCCTAAAGTTTCATAATTCTTTTAATCCAAAAAACCCAAAATCCCACTATTTTGCTTTTCTGCTATTTTAGATCATTCATTTCTCAGATAGTTAACTATAGGAATTATTTGTAAATAAAGTTTCCTCAGGAATTTAGCATTATCAGAGAATGAATTGTGTGAATATTTAAGATAAGTTGAGTCTTAAGAAAAAATTGCTATATTTAACCTTTTTATAAACCTTCTTTTGACTGAAATATTTTTTAAATCACTCATCCAATATTTGAGTGCAAGGTGTGGCAGCTAGGGGACACAGTAGATCGAGTGCCAGGCCTAGAGTCAGGAAGACTCATCTTCCTGAGTTCAAATCTGGCTTCAGACACTTACTAGTTGTGTGACCCTGGGCAAATCACTTAACCCTCTTTACCTCAGTTCCTCATCTGTAAAATGAGTTGGAGAAGGAAATGCAGAACCACTTCAGTATCTTTGCTAAGAAAACCCCAAATGGGGTCACCAAGAGTCAGACACAATTGAAAAATGACTCAACAACAACCCTGTACTAGGTATTGTAAATATACTGTTCTCCATCTTATTAAGTAGTAGACCCCACATTGCTATTTTTTTCTCATGATTCAGGGTAATTACCAAGAACATCAATTATTGGCTTAAGTTGTGATTTAAAAAAAAAAATGACCTAAGGAGTTACTGAGGTCTACATTCCCCAGCATTAAATGACCCTAGGCTATTGTGTTTTTAAGAATAATAATGTTCTTATTCCAGATTTATTTTTTTTCCTGTCTCCTTCATAGTGAGGCTGTCAGTGAACAGTTTTTGCTGTTGTCTCTATGCTTGACTTGAATATCTATTTCCTTGTCCTTAATCTCCCTAAATTCTCTCTCCCTTTTCTCTTCTTTTTACTAACTTGCTTTTTTTTGTTGTTGTTGTTAATGACCTGTGGGATAAGAAATAAGATAATAATGCTAAATAGAATTATGCGTAAAATAAGAATAAATGGGTGCTAAGGGAGGGCCTGAGGAACTCTCTTAAAAGAGAGTAAACTTTAGTATTAGAAGGTTGAAGCATTTGTTGTAACTACCTGAGAACTTTTTTTTCTTCTTCTTCTTGGTGGTTGGCTTCACTCTGGATAATAGAAATTGCCAGATAAAGGTCTTCTAGGTGACTGCAGTGTTATTACACCTAGAAAAGTGCCTTTAAATGAGGCAGTATGGGATAAAAAGAAGAGTACTGGATTCAAATCAGGAAAAGCCTGGGTTCAAATCCAGCCTTTCATATTTACTAGCTATATGAACTTGTAGACATCACTTGGAGTAGGTAGCCTCTTGGATTCCTTCCAGCTCCCATGATTTTTCATGCACATAGATACTAAAACAATGCTAGTAGGTTTTCTGAAGCCCATAGACTATCAGTTCTATATGAAATATTAGATATTATTGGCTTGTCTCCATTGCATAAATTCCCCCAAATTACTCAGTTTATTATTTTATTCATTTGGGTAATAATGGAGATAACCCAAGTCATTTTAGCTTTAAAAAAAAAAGTAATATATGACATGGGATCATTGTATTGGTTGTTTTTGTTTAACTATTTTTGGAAGAAGAAAGGGAAGGTATGTGATAGTGGGAAGCTATAAGCCAAAATGACTTTGGTGTGAGAAACAAAAGGCATCAATGAAACAGATTTTAAAAATAAAAACTGCATGCATCTAAAATTCTGCCAATCTTCAGCTAAAGTAATTTTTCATAAAGGGGCCCTCAAAGTAGCTCTCAATTTTCAAAGGCCCCCAACTTTCATTTGCCAGTGTAATTCATTTATGATCCTGCAAATGTATGCATTCTGGGTAAGGAATAAACATTTTAGAAAAAAAAAAGTTCAACACTCACAATTACATGGCTATCTTTGCCCACCTTTGCTCCCTGTCAATCTTCTTATGATTTACAATGAGGTTGATTTTCTTCAACAAATTGTTATCCTATTTATTAATGCATCATTAGTGCTTTTCTAATGAACCCTTGGATTTCTTGAGTTTCCTGTTTCTAAGTACAGAACAGAGAGTATGAGGCATTCTTTTAGGCCTACAGAGCAATTCAGCCTAATGATTGTTCTTTTCAAAATGCCATCAGTTCTTCAAATTTGTGCTTCATGTATTAAAACCATTTGTCTGCACATAAAGTGTTTTAGTACTAGTTAACACCAGTTTTAGTAGTTATTCAGCAGTTCGTATTACTGAATATTTGTATTCAACCTGGATCTCTCTCCACATCCCCCATCTTTGTATTTTTTCCCCCGTTGTCTATAATTAGCAAGGTAACCCTATGATGCCTTGAGGACACCTGGTGCTTGTGAGCATCTCAGGACTCTCTAAGAGCAAGGGAGGGGTGAAGGGTCTAATTATGATTTTCCAAGATGTGTTTAACTGAGTCCAACATGGGTCACTAATTCTTGACCATATTATGTTCCCCATTTTCAAAGTATTCAGCTGTAAACACTATCCCTACTACTCAAAACCTGCTTGGAATGCCACTTTCAGATGTACATTTAGAGTATTTCTGACATTTACAAATGAAGATCACCCAAATTTACTGGGCATATTAGTCTGATCTCTCTCTCTCTCTCTCTCTCTCTCTCTCTCTCTCTCCCCAGCAGGCACTAAAGCCCAACACCAAGGTGAGAGGTCAGCTTTGATTTTATTTGTCTCTCAGGTCCCTGATGCAAAATTCAGCCCATTTCAATTCACCTCCCTCAGAGGGTTGGGTTGCTGTGAGGAAATTCCTTTGAAAATCATGAGGTCCTAAAGAAATACGTTGTTTTCATTACTACTAATAATGAGATTATCTAATTCAACAAATATTTATTGAGTTGTTAATCAGTTCCACCAAACTGTGTGAACACTGAAGTTTTAAAAATTATACTGGAGTTTGGTTGATTAGTTTTGAAAAACTATTTGGCTAACTCAGTCTTCGAAGTTGTTGCTGTTATGGTTTGTTTTCCCATTGCTGATCTTTTCAGCTGAATTATCTAATAATGCAGTCAGTGATCATCCCACGACAGTTCTTTGGGCCACAAGGGCTAGGAAGCAGCTTCCTCTAGTCCAGGGCCTAAATGGCTCCATTAGCTGACTTTTTAGGTCACATGAGAAGACGAGATGATTTGTCTGGGTTATTTTTGGAGGCCACCCTTTAGCCAAAGTTAATGCCAGCTAAGTGAGTAATTGGGCTTCTCACCCAAAGAAGTTTCCAAAGTCTCTTTACACAGCAACCTAAAATATACTTCACAGGGAACCAATTACTACAGAACAGGTTAAGGGAAATAATTCTTTTTTTTTTTCAATCCTATTTCTTTCAATAGGAGAGATAACATCATCCAAAGTGTCTTCAGAGAAGAATTAAGGCATGTGAACAGTTCCTGTCTCCAGTTATGTGTTGCTTTTGGCTTATAATTTGCAGCCTCTGTCTTGAGTCCCTGCTAATGAACAAGGGTCTTCAACAGATGGTTCCACTCCAGTAGGTGATATTTACTATTTTCAGTATCAGTGAATCATCCCCTAACAGTAACTTTGTTGAGGAGGAGAAGAGGAATCATTGAGCTTAGTTCTTTCTTGGAGACCAGGATGTTCAGAGAAGAGAAAAGAGCCTCTTCCCACCTCTCTCTGCTATCTGCAGGTTAGCCAAGTTGGTGTCTTGATTCATTGGCAAGTATCCCATTGTCAGATACACTTAGGTTGTGCAATAGCAGGAAATTGCTTCTGTTATTATTCCTTGAAGGGGGCGGGGGACTAAGCACTCTCAGGGGTAAGTGGTGGCTGCTGTTATGTGGTCAGCCAGATCACCATTTCCATCTTTCAACAGTTTGGCAAAACAAATTCACAAGTCTTATGGTAATGCATGTTGATGAGTATACATGTGTGTATTCATTTAACATATATTATTGACAATAGGTGGTGCCTATGATGAGCTGGAGAAGGAAATGGCAGATCACTCTAGTATCTTTGCCCAGAAAAACCCAAGTGAGGTAATGAATAGTTGGATACTATAGAAAAACAACTGAACAACAGCACAACATTGATATATACTGTGTACAAGGTGCCATGGTAAGCACTCCAAAAATGAATAGGACTTGGTCCTTGCCCTCAGGGAGTTTACAATCTAACAGATTATCTAGGAGTAAAAATGAATGCCCATATAAATAAAATGCAAGGTAGGATTGTGGAAGTACCTCTGGAATTATTATGCCTGTTTTCTATGAATTATCTTACCAGGCAGAGTAAGCCTGTTTTCTGAAAGGAGCCAATCAGGAGCCTGTAGAAAGCCAAAGTCTTGCTCATTCCCAGACTCCTTTGCAGGTGTTCGCTAGCTGACCCTACTGAACTTTGCCTCCCCCCCCACACACACTGGCCCAAACTAGTCTTGAGGTCAACCATTCCTGCAAAACATCCTGCTTCTATGTCCACCTGTTCCCAAGAAAGATTATCCATTCTTTTTCTCAATCCATCCTTGAACCTCCTCTTTGTGGTTTTCAAGCATAAATCTCCCCAGTCTCCTGGGCTGTGGGCTCCTTTGCACCTTGTACTGGGGGTCTTGGCACTAGGATCTGGTATTCCTCCAAATAAAACCTTTCTGCTTTCAACCCAGCTTCGACTCCTCTACATTTTGAAGGGTGGGCTTTACCTGGTTGACAGGACAAGTAAGATAACATACATAGAGCTATTTGAAAATTTTAAAACATGATATAAATGTGAGCTATTATTATTGTTTGAATGCCACAGAAGAATGAACAATGGGTGCTTATGGGAGTTCAGAGGGTAAGAAGATCATTTCTAACTGGGGTGAGCAGGGAATGCAGGGGTAGCATCTGAACTGGGCTTTGAAGGATGGTTAGGCAGAGATAGGTGAAGCAGGGAAGCATTCTTGGAAAAAGATAAAATGGTGTGAAAAAGATAAAATGGAGGCACCACTGGTGCCTCCACAGTGGTGTGGAGGCACATACAGTAAATGATGACTAGAGAGTAGGATATACATAAGGGAGCTGTCAAAAATAAGACTGGGAAGGTGGGTTGAGGAGAGATTTAAAATGCTTTAAATGGCATGATGAAGAATTTTTACTTTTTTTTGTAGGTAACGGAGAGCCATTGAATTTTTTTTTTTTAGCAGGGGATTGATATTACTAGAGCCATATTTTAGTATGATCAATCTAACAGCGTTTTATACAATGGCTTGCATGAAAGGAGAGACATACTGGAGAAGAGCAAAGTAAAGAAGCTATTGGGAAAGCTTTTGTTCAGTCTTGTCTGACTCTTCATGACTCCATTTGGGGTTTTCTTGGCAAAGATACTAGAGTGGTCTACCATTTCCTTCTCCAGCTCATTTTACAGATGAGGAAACTGAGACAAACAGGGTTAAGTGACTTGCCCAGAGTCACACAGCTAGTAAGTGTCTGAGGTCAGATTTGGACTCAAGAAGACAAATCTTCCTGACTACAGGCCTGGCACTCTATACACTGAGCCACCTAGCAGCACCAGTATGAAAGTAGCAGATGATAAATAATGGAAGTCTGAACTGAGATGATAAAAATGGGAATGGAAAGAAAGTGAGTAATGTGTTTGAGAACTAGGTTGGCAGTAGCATCAATTGAATCTGGCAACTGATTGGATGTCTTTTTTATCCTTCTGTTTTTTTCTCACTTACACCATAAAATTGCATATCCTTTCATACATAATCTCCCTACTTCTAAGAAAATTTTAATTGGTATCATTGGAAGACAATAAACAACAGGCTACCTTGGCAATAATCATGTAAAATACCCTTCTAGGTCTTCATGCTCTTCTCTAATCCTAACAGTGGTCGTTCCAGGTGCCAAGGACAGCAGATTCATCTTATTTTTCATCAGTACTTTCATGGATCTTTGATCTTATTGAAGTGAGCAGTCATCCTTCCATTTGTAAAGATCACAATCACCCAGGGGTATTATGAAGTATAACGAGATAAAGGATGTAAACCTTAAAGTGCTATATAAATGTCAGTTATCATTATCATCATCATCTTCTTCTTCATCATCATCATTATCATCCTACAGTCACTGGACCTCCAGTCTGGTAATGGCTTCATTCTCTGGTCCTTGTACTGTACTCTTGCTGAGCTCAAGCAGTGTTTATGGAGCAATATGGGGGTGTGCTGGTAAATGTTTAACAAGGGGGAACAAGTGTATGTACATACACTTTTAAGATTAATCTGCATTATTAACACTATTAAATTTAGGTAATCTACAAAACAATAAATCAAGTCCTGATTTGAAGTGATTACTGATTTCTAAAGTGTAAATACACACATTGAAAATTTGACAATTGTTTCTTATAAGCTGGTTCCAGAACATCCCTACAATTAACCTACCTTTTCGTCCTGTCTGATTTTTGCCCATATTCTCCCAGTGTGCTAGAGGCCTTTTCCTACTAAGTCTTTCTTTTTTTAATGTTTGGGGGAGGGAGCCCCCAGTGCAGTGCTTGGGCTATCCATCCAGCATCCTCACATCCTCTGGGTGGGTGACAGGCATGCCTCCCTTTTCTATTCCACTTTTATTGGTAATAGATACCCCTTCTGCCACTTACCATATAGAGGTCTTGGTTTGGGCCAGTCAGCAGTTTATTTGTACCCACTAGGAGTCGCTCCACTGAACTTTGGATTACCCCCAATTTTAATTATCTGGAAACTGTGGTGTTACAAGATGCAACACTGCAGAATATCATGGGGAAAACTATTGGTGCCAAAAAGATTTAGGTGGGTTTTGTTTGTTTGCTAGGAGACAGCTTGGAGCAATGAAAGCACTGTACAATTTTCTAAATGAAATCTAGTCTGTTCTTATCTCCCTATTAAATTTAGCACCCACCTCATTGTCTCTCTGCAGTATTTCTCCCCAATATTTGTACCATTAAACTAATTCAACACATTGGTCTTCTGATTACATTATAATCTGAACAATAAGAATTTTTTGTCCATTTAGATTTTAGCACAGTGAGTGGCACATAGGAGGTACTTAATAAATGTTCTCTCTCTCCTTTCCTTCCTTCCTTCCTTCTTTCCTTTCCTTCCTTCCTTTCTTTTCCCCTCCCTCCTCCTCCTTCCTTCCTTTTTCTTTCCTTTATTTTTCCTTCCTTCCTTTCTTCCTTCCTTCCTTCCTTCATAACCAGCATTTATATAGTGCTTTAAGGTTTGCAAAGCACTCTATAAATACATTTGATCCTCACAACAATCTGGAAGATAGGGTGCTATTATTATTCACATGTACAGATGAGAAAACCGAGGCATAGGTTAAATGACTTGCCCAGGATCATATTACTAGTTAGTATCTGAGGCAGGATTTGAACTCAGATCTTTCTGATTCTAAGTCCATCCAACTCTCTAGTTCTCTATCCACTGTGCCATATAACTGCATCATTACATACAACTCATATAATACTGTGAGGATTATTTAGTTGTTTCTCTCTCTCTCTCTCCCTCTCTCTCTCTCTCTCCATCCATCCATCCATCCATCCATTCCTATCTCTGTCTTTATCTCTCTGTCTCTCCCTCTCTCTCTGTGTCTCTCTCTTTGTCTCTCTCTGTCTCTCTGTCTTCCCCCCTCCCCCTCTTTGTTTTCATTTCTCTCTGTCTCTCCCTCTCTCCCCTTGTCTTTGTCTCTCTCTGTCTCTGTGTCTCTCTCTCTGTCTCTCTTTCTCTCTCTCTCTCTTAATGAGGCAGCCATGTAATATTCTACTACCTCCTTCCACTGATACACTATCATTCACACATAGTAGCATTTGGAGAACCTTACTGTATATATATAGAACACCTCTTAAATTTGTACTTTTTAAAAGATGCCTTCCATGACAGCAGCAAAAACCTTTGTCAAGGATATATCTTCTTATTTTATGCCTCTCTTCACACTTATTATCAGAGGGTTATTGAACAGTAAACTTTGTGGTTACATTTATCAAGAAATCCTGTACAATCTTAACATATTCATGAGAGACTCTTTTCGAGGAGTTTGTTACTAGAACATTTTGTTATACTAGGTCAAGTCCTTTTTTTGGGGGGGTAATCAATACACTGCTAATCACTGGTAACGAACACAGTGATATCTTGTATTTCCATCTCTTTCCATTAATTTTGTGACTAAAGATGCAGTCTAATATGGAAAATCATCTGAGAAACCTTACCATTTCCCTTCTCATATTTTTATCAAAAAAATCCTTCATATACACATAAATTATTCTCATGAAGATTTTTGGAGGATGAAAAAGTAGAAAAATGAATCAGAAGTTACTGACATCCTCTTAATCATTTTTTTGGTGGGGGGGAGAGGGGACAATAATTCCATTCATGGCATTACTTTTCCATTCTTTTTGTCCCCCCTCTGAGATATATTATAAAATGATTTTTTAATGTTTTCAAAATTGAGTCATCTCCAACTTGACTGTCTTTACCTTCTTCCATTTCTCCTTTTTAGACATTAATAGGTAATTTGGCTTGGTCAGATTGAAGCTATTACAGTTATTTGCACTGAATTCTCAAATTCAGCTTTCTTTCTAATTTGATCTTGTTCTTCATTCTAACAAGTCACTGGTCTGACTGCACAGACAGCTGATTTTTGATAAGATTCCCACATCAGGAAACTGTCCTTTCCTGGTTGTTAAGATATAATCAATTTTAATTTGGGGATAATCACTGCTTGCCATGTTGAGCTCCTTCCAACACTCTTTCGGAAGAATGAATTCATGATATATAGATATGAGCCTTCTGAGTACTTACAAGCCACTGCGCTCTCTCTCTCTCTCTCTCTCTCTCTCTCTGTCTCTCTTTCATACTTGCACCATATTTCCCAATACGTTTTTTATTTTTTTCCCACCCCCCACCTTTGGCCCACCTTTGATTGATGCGTCAAAGTATATGACGATTTGGTTTCAAAATGACCACGTTTTACAAAATATTTCGTAGTTCCCTTGGGTACACAAAATAACAAACTTCTCAGCTTCTCTATTTGCTTCTTCAAGGAGAATCTATAAGCCAGCCTTTCATTTAGTTGCAACTTCCTTTTGTCTTCTGGGTTCACAGAACCAAACCATTCATATTTGCCTTCTTTTTAATTTTTTTTTTAATTTGCCGGACCTTAAGAACTGAGTTACACAAGAAAGAGGGTATTTACAACTGGTGTATATCTAAGTGATACAAATTAGGCAATGAAAAAGTGAGCAGCTAAAAATAAGGAGAAATACTATTAGTATATATTGAGATCTTTGTAGGTTATAGAGGAAATGTGAAAGTTAACTGGTGTTTGTAAGGCCTGAGGTCCAAAAGGTCTTAGGTCAGGAGGCAGCTTTGTCCCTTTTGGGACCTCCTTCCTAGTATAACCAGAAGTGCCACGGATCATCCCAATTACTTTGCAGTGGAGAGGTACATGAGAAGTGAAAATGCGTTTAAGATGGTATGCTTTGTAAGTATAATCATCATAATTTACATAGTAATTTATGGTTACAAATCATTTGAATGTTTTTTTATTCCTGATTATAATCTCAAATGTTTCATTCTTTGCCTCTACCTCATTCCCCTTAAAAGCCTTTCCCTTGACTCCGCTATACCCTCAAGTCATTATCCTAAATCTCTCTTCCCTTTTGCCACCAAACTCTGAAAAATAATTGCCAACATTTGCAGCTTCCACTGTCTCACCACCATTCAATCCCTTGAAATTTGCCTTATGGGCCCCACCACTTAACTGAAAATGCTCTCTCTGAACAATCTCTTGAACGCTTGATCTGATGGTATTTTCATAATCTTCATCCTCCTTGACCTTTCTGCAGTTTCTGACACTGTTGAACTTGCCCCTAGGCACTCATAGCCTTTCATTGTTCAGTCATTTTAATCACGTCTGACTCTGCATGACCCCATTTGGGGTTTTCTTGGCAAAGATAATGATACAGTTTGCCATTTCCTTCTCCAGCTCATTTTACAGATGAGGAAACTGAGGCAAACAGGGTTAAGTGACTTACCCAAGGTCACACAGCTAGTAAGCATCTGGGGCCAGATTTGAACTCCTGTGTCCCCTACTCCAGGCCTGGCACTCTATCTACTACACCACCTAACTGCCCACACATATCCTTTGGGTTTTCTCAAACTGTTTTTTAATGGTTTTTCTCCAAAATCTCTGACCACTCTTAGATTGCCCCTCATCCCCTGCCACTTTAATACAGTTGTCCTCCAGGGCTTTGTCCTAGGATCCTTTTCTTCTCTCTAAATCTCTGATCAGCTCCTGTAGGTTCAAATATCATCTCTACAAAGATGATTCTCAAATCTCCTATGTTATCCATGATCCCTTAATTGCCAATATACTTACATCAAGAGCAACAGATTGCTTGGCCCAGGACTTCTTTACTTGATCATACATTATTGTGTTGTTGATCCCAAGGCCACAAAAAATGACAAAAGCCTAAGAAAGAAAAAAGGTCACAGTTTAAAACAAAGATAGGCAGCCTTCAGGGACAAGTATGAATTTATTTTTTCTTGGTTTAGAACTGTGAGTTCACTAGGGTAAGGAACTCCCAATGAAGAAATCCCTTTCACCAATAGAAATATCTAATTGTTGTGCAATTTTAAGTCTTAAACAGTTTCCTAGGGGCACTGAGAGGTTAATTAACTTACACAACTTGGCACAGGGAGGGAGTAAGGAAGGGAATAAGCATTTATATAGCACCTGTTATGTGCTGGGTGCTTTATACATTTCTCATCTGATCCTCGCAACAATCCTTTAAGGTAGATGCTGTTATGATCCTCATTTTATAATTGAGTAAACTGAGGCAAACAGAGGTTAAGTGACTTGTCCAGGGTCACACAGATAGTAAGTGCCTGAGATCTGTCCTTATGGGGTTTGTGTGGTCATGAGTGAATCAAGACCCCACCAATGTGATGTGTCTTGAACTACTTCCTACAGTCTATGGAAAGAATAACCTTCAGGTAACTATAGAGGATTTTCCAAACAAAAAGCTTTGAAGATATAAATGTATAAATGTCATTTTCAATTCTAGGATGTGAGAAGTTAGAAACTGCTGATCATAGCAAAGAGCCAAGACTGGGAGGGTTCAGCAAGTACCAGTGGCCCACAGTGGAGAGGAAAAATAGCCAGCAGGGCAAGCACAGCTTTAGACAAGTGCTTTCTCACTTAATCCCCATAACAATCCTATGAGATAGGTGTGGGTATTATCCCCTTTATATAGATGAAGAAACTGAGGTAGATAAAGGTTATATGATTTACCCAGGGTCATACAGCTAGTGTCTAAGGATGGATTCAAATTCAGGTCTTCACGCCTCCAAGTCCAGCACTCAAACCACTGTGTATACACACACACACACACACACACACACACACACACACACACACACTCCCTCCAACAAGAGGGCATGCTGAAATATTAAGTTAAGAGGAGAGATGCTGGAGTGGTGGAATGTAAGCTTCTTAGAGAAATGGATGGTTTCTCCATTTGTTTCTATTTCTCTGATGGCAGCACAATGCTGTTCACATAGTAAAAACTTGTTATATGCTTTTTGGAGTATATTAGATTGAATTAAATAGGAAGTAGGCATGCACACTATTGTCAAATAAACTTGACCATAGAATCATGATCATACCACTGCTCCTGGTGCTTTTCTACAGTTGTTCTGAGACAGGTGATAATCCCAACAGAGCCAGACCATACCTGATAAAGCCACTATGAGAAACTGGCCATACCTGGCAGAGATGGAATGTACAGGGATTGTACTAAATCCAGATAAGCAAATCCCAGCATCAATAATGCTCTGACCCGACTAACTTCAGTTTCTGAAAGAACTTTGGCACAAGTACAATTATGTTTGGATCATTCACAGCCCCCCAACAGTTTACAAAGCTCCTTCTGTACCTCGAAAAGTCGTTGATCAGCATCATCAAAAGGTTTCCCATCGAGTCTATTTAAGACTTGAGCAACCCCTGTTGAAAGAGTTCACACCATGTTGTTAATATCAAACACAGAAAGCCAAGTATTGCCAAAATACATAGCGGGGTCTAGCCCATGTCTATCCTGAGACACTGAAACATACTTGAATGCTTCATTTAAATGCTGCCCATGTGAGCACCTTATCAAAAAAAAAGGTCTTAGAGAGGCAAATGGTCCCATTGAGGCTTCTGCAGCAATGGTTTTCAGACTGAGCTCCACTGAAGTCTAAAGAGACACAAAACATCCTTAGGGTTCCCTGAACACATGTCATCAGGATCTATAAGCACTAGAAGTCTGTTCCAGCATGGTTGGTTTTTGTGTAGATATACTCAAGGTCAAAGCACGTCTCTGAAACATACAGATGTACAACAAAAGTCTGTTATACAATGTTAACCTAGAAGGCAGGAGTTAGCCCAGGGATGTGGGCTCTAACATGCTTACATTTTCAGTGTAAGTATTTAAACCTTTATGGCAATCACTATAAATCAGGGCTTGATTTATTGTTTTATTGATTGTCTAGACTTAAGAAAGTATTAATAATGCAGAATCAAATTTAAAAATTTGTGTATATCTATTTCTTTTCCCAAGTGAGCCCAAGTGAGTTAAACATTTACTAGAATATCTCCATATTGCTTTATAAACAATGTTTGAGCTTAGGAGTGTAGTACAAGGCCCAGAGAACGAAGTCATTACAAGACTGTAGGTCTGGTGACTGCAGGCAAATAAAAATAATAATGATGATGATGATGATGAAGATGATGATGATGGCTGGTATTCATGTATCACTTTAAGGTTTGCAAAGTGCTTTATACCCAATATCTCATTTGTGCCTCACACTACCCTGAGTTAGTCCCAATCTCCAATGCCATTATTGGTAAAGCAATGCTTCAGTCCCCTCCCTTATTTGATTTAGATTTAAGTTTGCTCCCTTACCTGAAAGTTCACCCCCAATACCATACCAAGTGTTCCATGACATGAGAAACAAGACAAAAGTGTACCTTAAACCTACAAGCAAGCAAACCACAGAACCCTGGCCTCCTACAAAACTAAGGCAGAGGTCAGTAGATAAATGACACTCTACTCTTAGTGATCCACAAGAATGACTACATATTGCATATCACTGAACTTACCATCAGAAAGTTCTTGTTGTTAGATTCTTTGTGACCTATTTGGGGTTTTCTTGGCAAAGATACTGAAGTGGCTTGCCACTTTCTTTTTCAGCTCATTTTACAGATGAGGAAACTGAGGTAAACAGGATTAAGTGACTTGCCCAGGGTCACACAGCTAGTAAGTATCTGAGGCCAGATTTGAACTCAGGAAGATAAATCTTCCTGACTCTTGGCACTCGATCCATTGTGCCACTTAGCTGCCCTGCAGAAAATGACTTACACCTTTAGAAACATTAAGTCCACGAAATACTGCTAGGAACTTGGGGGTTAAATGAAAAACTTCAGGCATCCCACGTTTAGGTAAACTACAGCTCCAATTTAGAAATAACTACAAATACATTATTGATTTAAAATGATATGATTTCACAACATAGGAAAAAATACTTGGTTATTTGTCTTGGTTCAGTGTGCTACATTCTGTAACCTGTCAACATAATTAGCTGTCTAGAATGATCTTGTTCAGTGTTTTGTATTAGTGATGTGATGTATTCATAGTACTGATAGACACTTGATTCTGTTGAGTAAATGAATGAGAAAATCTATTTTCAAATTTAGGTCTAAGCACTAATTGTCAGAATATGGAATTCCATTGCTAGCACCAGTCAGTCCCCTGGAGCTTAATGAGGAAATTTTATGGAAATCTCCAAGAGGAAAACAGCTGCCCAGGGTAAGAGAGTTATACAGTTAGAAATTAGAGATTTTTAAAAAAGAAAAATCCCTATTACTCCCAGAGAACAATATCTCCCTTTTAGCACTAGTTTGAAGAATCTTATGAGTGCTTTTGTTCAGTTGTGGCCCCTGTACCATCACTAGGCTTCCCAGGCTTGGTGATTTCTCAGATGAGATTTCCAGAGGCAGGACTGTCTAGCCAAGTAGATTAGGAGTACATCTGAATGTAGAGATTAGTAGCTGACTGCTACTGTGCCCTCTTTCTTTAGGAATATGTGGGCTATCCAACTTTTTTTGGCAAAAACCTAAATGCTTACTGGTATAGCACTAATTCAGCATGTCTCTTATTTCCCTGCATTTTCAGTATATGAAGAATTTCTGCCTTGCCCTCAATAAATATTTGCTGATAAATGAATGGACAAACACTTAATTTCCTCAGAAAGAAGCATGAACTCCTTACATGGAGTCTGAATGAAAATGTGAGATGGGATAAGACTCAGATTGGTGAACTCTGGAGCTCAAAAAGGGAAGAACCAATAATACCAACCAACTTTAAAGGAAGAATACTTGATTCCAGAACAATATTATCCTACTTATGTCAGTATCTTACCAATTATTTGGTGATTGCTGTTCCAAATAGGGACACAGAGCACAGATCTTATATGAAAGCCAGATATCTGGTCAGCCTAGGATAAAAAAAAAAGAATTTAAAAAGTGTTAAAATATATATTAACCATTCATTACTGATTTATAATCCCATCAATTTCTAGTAAACAAATCTTTTGAAGAGGCTTAAAATAAATACCATATCTAAATCAATTTTTAAATACATGTACACCCAACCATCTATTTTCAACTCTGCCTTTCATAAGATTTCAAGGCTAATTGTATGTTCCACTCCCTCCTGGAGTTGTTTTAGTGTTATTCCTCTCCTCAAACTGCATTATATTTGCATAACACATATGTCTATACATGCACGTGTGTATGTTTATATATGTATATATAAAAAACAAATACATGTACAAAATATAAATAGATTTATGTATACATATATAAACACAAACACACACACATACATGACTTACTTGCCAGGTAGAAAGATATGACTTGCAAAGGACAGCAACAGTTTTGAATATAAATTCATTATAAATAATTAACACCACAAACATGAAATCGATTATACTTTAATGAGCAGGAAATTGTTACTGAGGTAGGAGTTATCCCTGAATCATCTGTCTCTGTATAAATGTTTGTAAGGTCATTATAGTTCATGTCCTTGTTACAAATAAGTAAACCAAACTTTAAAGTACTATAAAAGTACTGGTTATTTTTACTATCAGATTAGACAATAAAACTAGAGGTGCTACAGATGGTACCCTTCTCCTGAAGGTCATTAACATGACCAAGAACCCTCTGGCATCTTTGCCCCATTAAGACTTTACCTATTCTACAATTTTGCCCCAGGCTATCTGCACAGGCAGCTGGGTGGCTCAGGGGATAGAGGGCTGGGTCTGGAAAAGACTCGAGCCCCTAAGTTCAAATTTGGCCTTAGACATTTACTAGCTGTGTGACCCTGGACAAGTCACTTAATTCTGTTTGCCTCAGTTTCCTTATCTGTAAAATGAGCTGGAGAAGGAAATGACAAACCATTCCAGTATCTCTGTCAAGAAAACCTCAAATGGGGTCATGAAAATTCCAATGCAACTGAAAACGACTCACCAACAATAAAGCCTAGGCTAGTAGCATTTACAAAACATGACTCTCAAGCCACTTTTGTCATTACTTATACATGAAGGTACCTGAAGAGTCTGGTACAGAGATAAGGGGGATAGGGACTGGATCCGTGATTTCATTGATACAGGGAACTCCCAGGTAAGTAACTTATCCCAGGCTAGCACTTTCTCTATAACTTAGTCTTTCAGATATGCCTGGAGCACAAAGAGGTTAAGTGCCTTTCCCAGGGTCACATAGACAGTTATGTATCAGAAGCAGGACTTGATCCCACGTCTTCCTGCATTAGAGGCTAGCTGTCTATCTATGCCATGCAACAGTATCATAAAAGTTCACCTATCTAAAACTCTTCTATTTGTCAACGTCACCAAAATGGAAGACAGACTAGAACCAGGAATGAAAAAAGAATGAGCAACCAAATACTTGTGCACTAATTAAAGTTCATAGGAGAGTATTCTAGGCAATTCAGAGCTTATTTATACATATTTTACAGATAATTCTAATAAGATGCTTTGGCAGCTAGATGGCTCAGTGGATAGAGTTCTGGGCCTGGAGTCAGGAAGATCTGAGTTCAAATATGACCTTAGACACTAGCTATGTGACACCAGGCAAGTCTCTTAACCTTTGTTTGCCTCTGTTTCCTCATTTGTAAAATGGAGATAATAATAGCAATATTTTTAAACATAGCATCCTAGTGGGCAACTCCTTTTCCGGAGTTCCATCAATGAGCTTCATGATAGTTATAAGAAAGAAGACTAAATGATTATCATATCTTGAAGGTTTTCATGCATATAGCTTAGCCTTCAAGAATCCACCAAACTTGCCCAATGTAAATGGTGTAACTGTAACACATACACATGTTTCTGTGTCACCACAAAGGGGGAGAGCCACACCTGGCAATTTTAATCTCCAAGGTAAGCAGTATGAAATATGTCCTTAAATTAACATTGTAATTCATGATGTCAAAGCAATAACATCAATAATCAAGACAAAATCTGGTTGATTGAAAATTTAGCTACTATAGTAACTCCATAAGAGGAGGTAGTGATACTATGGAGGCTCTAAAGTCACTTCTTTCCTTGTTGCTGAAATAACGCTAAATTTTTACACTTTTTAAACTTCAGTCCCTTGGAGCAAACCCTTGATTTCTCTTCTCTAGTTAAAGCCTAGGCATCTAGGTGGCACAGTGGATAGAATGCCAGCCTGGAGTCAGGAAGACTCATCTTCTGGAGTTCAAATACGGCTTCAGACACTTAATAGCTATTTGACCCCGGGCAAGTCACTTAATCCCATTTGCCTCAGTTTTTTCATCTGTAAAATGACCTGGAGACAGAAATAGAAAGCCGCTCCAATATCTTTGCCAAGAAAACCACAAATGGGGTCACACAGAGACAGACAGGACTGAAACGACTGAACAACATAGTTAAGGCCTAGTCTACGGCAAACAATTAGTTGGAATAAAATTGAAGATGGCTAGCAAGATAAACCTTCTAGATTCAGGGCTCTTGTGTCACCTTTTTGACAGCTTGGTGAAGGTTATATAACTTTTCTCAGAAAAATGAGAGGAGATGCTATTGTTATTGTTATTTTTTATTATTAGCATCAATAATAAATTTTGGCTAGAGGTTAGTAAAAACAAAGATGCAATTATTTTTCCTATCCTAATTCATGGATAGCTTGAAATCTATCCACTGACTCCATCAGAGTTTGTGAACCCCCCAGATTAAGAACCCCTGTTCTAGACAAAGGCAATAGGCAATCCTGACACAGAGATAAGAGGATGAAATAAATCATGTTATAATGTGGTAGAAGGAGCTCAGTGTTTGGAGGCAGAAGACCCGCACTGAATCAGGGCTCTTCTACTTAGCAGTAAGGTCATTTTACACAAATCATTTAACCTCTCAATTTCTTTATTTGTAAAATGTGGATAATAATTATCACATCTCCTCAATAGGTTCTAAGAGGATCAAAGATGATAATATATGTAAAGCTCTTTTAAAGGACTACATAAATGTGAGATATTATTAGCACTGGCATACATATAAATGCATAGCATATATTTAAAATGCCTTAAATTTTTATGTGATCAAATGAAATAACACATATAAAATGCTTTTCAAATTTTACAGTACTATATAAATGCTAATGCTAGCAATCAATATCATTATTATTATCTCAAATTTTTAGCCTCTATTCCTTTCCCATTCATGATAACATATCAATTCCAGAGTTCATACATGAATAAAGGAGACACAGTCCTTGTCCTCAGGAGACACACCTTCTCAAGGGGAAACACTAAAATGATACGTGAATTTAATCAAGTACCAATATTCAGTATCTATACTTTAATCAATCTGAAATGCATGGCTTCATCTGGATAGATACTCTTTCTGCTGACTCAGATGGCAAGCTCTTACCTCAGCTCCTTAGTAGATGGGTTCATTAGTTGTCATGGCCAAAAATATTTCAACCCCTGGTAGCCAAGTTTCTGGTAAAAAGCCTCCACACACTCAATCAAGTCAGTCTTCAATTGACACACACTATTGACAGGGTAGAACCTGCCAGAGCTGAGGCTCTATGGGTATAATCTGCCAGGACTTGGAGTCACTCTCACACTATGATGAGGCATATCAGAGCAGGACTTTAATGGAGGCTGGGCCACCACAAATATTTTCTAATGAACTATGTTTTAATAGGTACTTCTTTCATCCAAATCTGTTAGTTTTTCTGTACAAAATATGAAGTAAAAAGTGTAAGACCTTTTCAAAAGAAACTAACATTCTGCATAGTTTTTCAGGTACTTTGACAGAAGCTCAGGAGATTTCATACCAAGGCAAAGGCATGGCGGTGCTTTTGTATTTCCAGCACCAAGGACAGTGTTTTAGACATACTAGTATGTGTTTATACAATTGAATTGAAGCAAAAACAAAGACTGTAATCAGAAAGTCCACTTGACTGCAAAGTAGATCCAAACCATCCTGCAGCTGAGAGGAAGAAAAGGGGTTGTGTTCTGAATGAACCTTGTTAATGTCTGAGAGTCTCCACTGGATGGAACTTCCTGTGAGAACCAGAACTTTCTTAGGTTGGCTACTCTATTTCCTTAAATTTTCTGATATATTTGGGGGCCTAATTGAATATGAGCTCCCCAAGGTCAGGGACAGTAACCTCCCTACCTTGCTAAATGAAGGCCTGAGGAAAGCTCAAAATCCTTGAGTCACCCTACCATAGTAAGACAAGCCGTAATAATAATAATAACAATAACAATAGCTAGCATTTATACAGAGATTTAAGTTTTGCAAAGTGCTTTACATATGTTATTTCACTTGATCCACACAACAACCTGTGAAGTAGGTGCTATTACTACCCCCATTTGTTAGATGAGCAAAATGAGTCAGACAGAGGCTAAATGACTTGCCCAGGGTCACTCAGTAAGTGTCTGAGGCTAGATTTGAACTCAGGTCTACCTGACACCAGGTCCAACATTTTGCCCACTGCAATACCAAGCTGCTTCCACTAACAACCAAAAACCCTTTCCCTGATGGCAGGAAGTTTGAATATTAACTAGCCACCAATTCTACAGGAATCTTACTTCACTTGCTACTCCCCACCTATTAGCATGAATCAACATCGGTCCCAGGTCCAGGCTCCTTGCTGCCTTCCCCCAGTGCTTGGTCCTGCTGAACCCAGATATTAACCTTATCAAAACCCACCAGGCATCTCTGGACTTGGGTACTTCCAGCATGTTGGATCAGTTTACACCATGACTGTTCTTCATTTTGTATTAAGTATGTCCCCTCAATAAAACTGACTTGCTTTCCTGTCCTTTTGTTTGCTTTGTGTTTCCTTGAACTGGATTTTGGCATTATGAACCTTCCTAAACCTATATCATGACATTATCTCACTTCTATATTTGTATCCACAGTCATAAGGCTAATGCCTCGCATCTAGCAGACATTAATGAGAGTCAAAATGAGATGGATGAAAACAATTGTCCTGCTACAGGACCAGTTTGGTAGTAGATGCCATAAGCATGGCTCTAGGATATTCTCCATCAGCATTCTGTCAGCTCTGACAGCTGGAGTGGAAGAGAAGGATGCTGGAAATGACCCATCATTAGGGGTTGGTAGGATAGGGGAGAGAGATTAACTGCCTATTGTTCTTGCTAACTAATGAATCCTTGCACAGGTCAGGGGGGTCAGTTTTGTATTATTCCCAATTTACAAATGGGGAACACAGGAAGGCAAGAAGTTTTCCCAGCAGTGCTGAGATCTAGAATTTTGAAACATCTGAGCAGCATGCCTGAGTATTTAGTCAGAGTGCCTTACGTTTTGCCACTGATAAGCAACAACAAGGCTATGATAGCCAGGAAAAATTATGGGCACGTATCCCAGACACAGACGAGGAGAGAAATCAAACATTCCCAGATAAACTTAGCACAGTTCCAAAAGGTGCCATATATCTCCAGGCAAGCTCTTCCCCTGGAGATTATTTTCAGCCAGGCATCTGAAAGACTGGCCTTCTCAAAGAGGATAAAGCAATTTACTTTTCAGCTGCATTAGCCTTCTGTCTTGAAAGAAAATGGTTGTATAGTATTTTAACTTGTGAAGTCATTTGAAGAACTTAACACTGTGTCTCCCGTTTCATGGTATCTTCAAAGGAAATATGGAAGGACAAGGTGGGCTTGGTCTTTTGGTTGAGGGCTTTGCTTCTGTAGGTCACTTTAGGCCCTGAGTACACTGAGGGTTGACAGCTGTCACTCTGGCAAAATGTGTTGGAAGGATTTCCCAGACACGAGGGAGAAATCTTATGCTGACAAATTGTTTCCCTTGTTAGGTAATGAGCCATTTTGGCAAGAACCTTTTCTCTTCACTATCCTAGAAAACAGCATTTAAACACAAATCTTTCACTAGGAAAAACTCTCTCACAACCAAGTATCCTTCCTCAAATGCTTTTTGTCTTAAATCAAAGAGCAGCATACATAAATAAGTGTAAAAATCATCTCACGGTAGAACTATGGTCCAATGTTAATTGTATGGCAGCCTGAAGGTATATATACACAGCAAGACATCCCATCCCAACATTCCATTCCACTAAGCTCCTCTCATATACAAGAACTAGGCTAGGTACTGAGGATATAAAGATAAAGCCCTCTCTACCCTTGAGGAGCATACATTCTACTGGAAGGACACCATATGTATCTGGGTAAGTAAATACTGTGTATTTGTAGGGGTAGAAAGAGAGAAAGAGTGCTAACAACTTAGGGGCTCTCAAGAGATCTCCAATAGAAAGTAACACTTTGGAGGAACAGCAGGAAATGGATGGAGGTGATAAGGGAGGATGCTCTAGGCATAGAGGGGTAGCCTTTGCAAAGGTGTAATTGTGTTATATTTCTGGAAAAGATGCAGTTTTCCTAATTCTTAGCCCACTCTTTGCTGTCTGCAGACACTATTTCTTCTAATGGACCCAGAGAATGAAATCTTTCTGACAAATCTACAGAAAATAATTGTCCTTCGTGCTTGAGAGTTCTTACCTTTCTTTTTGTAGCTAATGTAGGTAGCACCCCTTATTGTCATGGACTGTGAGTTTGACACAAATGTAAAATGGCTGTAATTAATCAGTCCATGACATATTAAAAGCAGATCTGTAGATCCAGCAAGGAGATGGCATATTTAAATTCCCCATATCTTGCTATCCAAAAGTTGTTTCAAGGCATAAACTGCACTTGCTCTAATGCATCTTTTGTCAAAAAGCAGTAGCTGCATTATTTGATGCCTCACTTGCATTTATCTCAAAACTGATACTGTTGTATGTGTTCCTTAGCACACTCTGGAATGATGCTTCTCATATACCCTATCTGTCCTGCAGGCTACTAGAGGGGAAGAAGGAGGGAGTGAAGAAGAAGAGAGGAGGGAAGAGGGATCAACATTTTTCCTGTTTTATACTTCATTCAATATATTTACTTGATAACCAAGAGATACCAATCAAAGATTTCCTAGTTCTTGAGAGTAGGCTCTCCAGCTTGTCCAGAAAAGTTTATTGAGGCTTTTGGGAGATGACTGGGAGAGTTTCTCAGCAAAATAGTCACTACACTACACAAACATATAATTCATCTATATATTTTCCTTAAAACTCAGGAGGAAAGAAAAATCACAAAAGTCAAAACGACAAAAAGATACTTATCCAATACATCTTAATACCACAGTACAGGAGCTCATTTCAACTTCAAGATGGCTTTCCATGTTGAGATCATAGGGCCAAAGTGTTTTGGGGATTCAGTGAATCTTTGCAATGCATATAGTCTGGGAAAGAGTCTACTCTAGGAGTTTCAGAGGATCCAGAACAAATAAGAAACAGTCCCTTACCCTCAGTGAAATTAAATCAAACCTGCAAGTTGTGGTGGTACATCCTAACTGCTAGGAAAACCGAGGCTAGTGAATCACTTAAGCTTGGGTGTTCTGAGTTGTAATGGGCTATGCCTACCAGATGTCTGCAATAAGTTGGGCATTTATATGGTGAATCTCTAGTTGTAAGGGCCACCAGTTTGCCTAAGGAGAGATGAACAGGACCATGACAGAAACGGAACAGGTCAAAGCATTCATAATCATCAATAGTGGGATTGGAATGTTAGTACCCTCTATGCTTCCAGCTTGGGAGAGATAAGGAGACCCATTCTTAAGAAAACATAAATCAAACTTGAAGCCAATTGTATCAGAGTTAATCAAATGTTGGGAAGACTCAAAGATTATGTCCAATTGATATAATTAATTCCATCATTTGCACCTAGGTAATCCTCTTTAAAGATCTTATGTCTCAATTTTAAAATATATAGTAGTTTCCAGCACAGAGGAATCCTTTAATAAATGCTTGTTGCTGAATTCAACTATATCTATAAACATATAAAGATCTGTAAATGTTCCTGTACAACACTTAGTGCATTGCCCTGCACATAGTAGGTGCTTAATAAGTGCTTATTGATTGACTGTGGTATTAACTAATACTCTATCACACATATATGGATAGCATTGATATGTGGCAATCAGCATTAGAATGTAAGCTTCTAAAGGACAGGAATCACATAGTGAAGCAGGATTAGAGAAAATGCTACATTTTAGGAGTCAGAAAAACCTGGGTTTGTATCCTGCCTTAGAATTGTGCAATGCTGGATAAGACATTTAACCTCTCTGAAATTCAATTTCATCATCCATAAAGTTGGGATAATAATAGCCCTAGTCCTAGGGTTATTGTGAGAACCAAATGATAAATGTGTGTACACTGCTTCCCAAACCTTAAAGGGCTATTTAGATGACAGCTATTATGATGTTTGTTGTTGAGGGACAGTGTGACTGAATGGTCAGAGGGCTGGCCTTGGAAAAAGAAAGACCTAGGCTCAAGTTCTGCCTTTGAAACATACTAGCGGTGTGACATTGGGCAAGTCACTTAACTCTTATGTGACTTAGACCAGGGCTTCTTAAACTTTTTCCACTTGCCACTCTTTTTCGCATTTTGGCAGTATTTGCTGGTGTTGTATGGCATGTTGGCATGCATAGTGCAAAGTGTGCATGCTTTGTGTTCAGAACTAAGGCTGCAGTGAAGCTGCACCATGCCACATGGGCAAGCGCTACCAGAAACACCTCGGATTCATTATGCATTTGATTTTGAATTAGTTTTTGGTCATTGCACATTCAGAAACCTTTTAATGTTGCCAAATTTTCTGTGACCCCATATGGGGCCGTGACCCACAGTTTAAGAAGCACTGCCCTAGACAAATGTCTAACATGGTAAGTTAGTGATCAGCAAAATCCATGACTGCATTAGAAGGAGTTTTCACACCCGGAGTTCCTAATATGGAAAAAAAAAATCATATACACCTATGTATATGTGTACATGTATGTGTGTTGTGTATGCATTACATATATGTGTTTATGTATGTATGCATGTGTATATACATGTGTGTGTGTGTACACATATATATCCGCATAGGACCCTCTGCCTACACAGCTGGAGAGCCCAGTTGGAGATGGAGGCCAAAAGCCAGGACCACAGAATGAAGATCTCCAGGCAATAACAACACTGAGGGTCTGGGCCAGCTGTTTATGGTGAATGGTCACTAATTAGAAGCCCAGGGGCTCAGGGAAGAGCTGAAGGGCCGGGTTAGAGGTGAAGGCCAGAATACAGGAACATGACAGAAAGATGACTGGGGAATAAAGGTCAAGGCAAGGAGGTCACACATTTTAGGTATGGGGGACAGACATTGCAGAGGTCTGCATGAAGCCGCAAATAGTCCGGTATGACTGGATGATAGTGCATGGAGGGGAATAATATATTTTTTAAAAAATCAGTGGGTGCTTGAACCAATGGCAGGGAGATTGAACATCCCCCAAATTCCCATAAGGGTAACTAGAGAGCTCCAGGGAGAGGAGTGAAATGGGACCTAACTGACCTTCATATGTGTGACATGATGCAACATGTGTGACACAGTAACACTGTATGTACATGATATAACACACATGACATATAGGCACAACATGGCATATCATGTAACAGCATGGCATTATACAGCATAATATATAACAGCATATCATTGTGCATTGCATGATATATAGATGTCTTAGCATATGTGTGCCATACAGATATAACATAGTATAACATGTAACACAGCACAATGTATAACAGCATATTGTATTGCATGAAATGACATGACATCTAACATAGAACAATGTATAATAATGTATCACATATGTATGACATGGCATATACATGGCATGACATGACATGTGTGTATAACACAGGGTACTACATGACAGCATAGTGTTGTACATGCCATGATATGACATGTGCACATGTGTATGGTATGTAGAAGCATAACATGTGGGACTATCACATGATGTGACACATGTATGACATGACATATAAGTATATCACAGCTTAACCTATAACAGCATGTTGTATAACAACATATTGTATGTGCATGTTATGACATGTGTGTGACATATAGCAGCATATCATATTGCATGATATGATATTACATATGCATGACATGATATATAGGCATAACAGTATAATATAGAGTTACTGTTTATATGTGTATAGGTGTGCATATATTATATATATATGTATTTTCTGTTTCTCATTAGAAAATAATTTCCTCAAGATCATGGATGAGTTCAGTTTTGTCTTGATATCCTCAGCACATAACATAGTGCACGGCACATAATAAACACTTAATAAATGCTTGTTTTTTCATTCATTCATTCAGACTCAGCTGTAGTGCTGTCTTCATCAGATTCCCATAGCTGCCAGTGTCATCTCTCCCCAAACCACCTTGGATTCCTCTTATATAGATCATGTGTATATTTATATATGTACATGTTGTCTCCTCCACTAGAATACATGCTCCATCAGATCAGGGACTGGTTTACTTTTGTCCTGATTTCTCCTGGCGCCTACCACAGTGCTTGGCATACAGTAGGTGTTACATAAATTTTTATTTATTGATTGATTAATATTTAAATTATCTGCATTTAAACTACAGTTTTCCCTAGTTAAGCACAAACAACATTAGACCAAAAAGATGGCAGCAACCTTACCAGGAAATAGGGCAGAATTTGGAAAATGTCTCTGTCTTTCAGGTGCCAATGCAAATGTTAGAGCTCTGAACTTAAAAAGATGTCAAAGTGAAAGGATAAATTCCAGCAATGCCATTCTTCTGTCTGACATTAGCTTTTGTTATTACACACGGCACACAACAATATGACAATGCGAATTGAGATTGAAATGAAAGAACATCTCTTACTTCGGCATCCAAGCGAGGATCCTGATAAGCATCAGTAATGTTCACTGGAAGGCCCGTGGAAGCTACCAGCTCAGCAATGCTATTATTGATAAGCCAGTCTGAATAAGAAGATTTCTCCATGCTGTCTTTGAAACTGTCAGAAGGGTTTGGCAAGGAGAAAAAAAAAAGAATTCAATCAATCCTGCTTTAAGGGTGAACTATATACTACACAGACACATTTCACAACAGTCTTATCTATAACAATTAAGAGTGGATGAGTGATGTTAGTAACAAAGCATTAGCCAATACCCCAGAAAGATCTTACCTGCCATGAGGCTTTTTTTTTTTTTTTAAGACTGGGTGTGCTTATTTTCTGCAGGCTAGAAGTAACAGAGACTCCTTCTGGGCCACTCTGATTGGTACAAAAGTTTTGGCCTGCTCTATTTCCAACCTGATCAGTTCTCTCCTCAGGCAACCTCCTGGAATCCTGCTCCCTGGAGATCACTATATTCATGCTACACTTAATGCAGACATCTAAGTGGTCTAGCCCACTGTGGACTCCTAAACCCAAGAGATTTGACAGCCTCAGACTCCTCAGGAAAAGGGATTGCAGACATGCACTACCACACCCAGCACCTGCCAACATGTTGCAAAGCTCTCCCACACTGGTCGTAATCTGCCCCTTCAGCACAAACCAGAGGTTTATTGCCTGTGTTTACAGGAGCCCAAAATATTCAGATGAAAAGTAAAAAATTCAGATAATCATCAAGATTGATCACAGTATACCAAGTTTTTTTTTTCCTTCCTCTTCCTCTTTTCTTTCTTTCTTTTTTTTTTTTTGTTGTTGTTTTTATATGGGATAGATTTCTGAGACAAGGAAAGGAAAATGTATGGAAGGAATTTAGACAATATAAAAACATCAATAACATTTATTTTAAAGAAACCAAAATTAAGGAAAATTTAAAACTACTACATCACGATGTGTCTTAACTCTCCCCCCAACCCCTGCCTCCATTTAATTAACCAAATTGAACAAATGCTTTTGTCTCAGTCATATATATCAAAGACCTGGGAAGAACAATGAAATGACTATTTTCAAAAGCCCAAATGTGGTGGAGTTATCATATATGAACTAATCAGTTTATGACTGTTACTGTAAATAAGAAAGGAAGGAGCCTGTATTTCAGTACCATGAGAACACACCAATTAATATCACTGTTCATCTGTGACTAGTAGATAAATTCTTCTACTGAGTTGCCACATAGAGGTTAAGGGACTTGTCCACGTCATAAAGTCGATACTGGAGGTAGGATATGAACCCTGGACCTCCTGGTGCCAAGTATAGTCCTGTATCCATTGCACCTCACTGTCTCTGCACTTTGGTTATATTTGCATGAATCTTTTTAGTCTCAAAATAACTTTTCTCCAGGCAGTTAGGTGGCGCAGTGGATAGAGCACCAGTCCTGGAGGCAGGAGGACCTGAGTTCAAATCCGGCCTCACATAACACACACTAGCTATGTGACTCTGGGCAAGTCTCTTAATCCCAATTGCCTCACCAAAAAACAACAACAACAAAAAAAACTTTTCTCAACATAGTCACATTTCCCAGTTAGAGACTCTCACTAGGTTGTTTCAAGTCAACCAGAATTCATAAATAATGACTCCTTGCCTCTAGGGCCTGACAATCTACTTTGGAAAGATGAGTAATAAATATACAAAAAGTTGAATGGAACAGGTAAACAACAGTTCATGGTAATGGAAGAGATGACACATTAATAGTAATAATAATAACTGCTTTTATATAGTGCTTTGAAAGACATAAAGCAATGTATATACATTATATTACCTACATTGTCTCACTTAGTATTACCTCATTATCTCATGATAATTCATGAACCAAAGATAAGCGATAAATAAGTTTTAAGGAGTGATAGAAGGATGAGGAAGAGCTTGCTTTAAGCTGGAGTAGTCAGGGAAAGTTTCAAAAAGGAAATAGGATTTGAGATGTATCTGTGGGCATATTGTTTTATTTTATTTTATTTTTAATTTATAGAATAAAACAAGTTTTTCTAAAACATGGTATAATAAAAAAGATGATTACACATGAAACTACAGTTATATTATGTACAGCTTGCTACTCCTTTTGAATATATAATAAAGTTATCATGTATATTTCTTTTTTTCTTCTTCCCTCCCCCACCCCCAGAGATGGCTTCTGATAGGCACAAATACTTATGTGTGTGTATATGTATGTATATGTGTATGTATGTATGTAAATCATTCTATACATACTTCTATTTACCAGTTCTTTCTCCGGATGCAGATAGTCTTCCTTCATAGGTCCTTTGTAGTTAACTAGAGTATTTCTAATAGTCAAATGGGTATATTGTTAAACTGGAAAGCATACAAAAGAGTACATCCAGGATGGTGAAGGGCCTTGAGTCCATGGGGAATGGTTGAAGGAACCGTATGTACATATTTAACTTAGAGAAGAGAAAACCAGAGTTGGGAGAGTATAGTGGGGGGAGGTAGAGAGGATGATATGATAATCATCTTCAAGTAGTTAATGTGCTGTCATAAGGAGGAGGGAATAGGATCACTCTATTTGGTCCCAGAGAACAGAACCAGGAGCAATGGGTAGAAGATGAAAAGAGGCTAGGACTGATTTCAGGAAAAGGCTTCCTAACCATTAGACCTATTCAAAATTTGAAAAACACATGAAGGAAGATGCTATCTACATCCAGAGAAAGAACTGATACATAGAAGTATGTATAGAATGATTTTACATATATATGTACATATTTGTGTTTAATGGTAGCTCTTTCTAGGGTGGGGGGAAGAAAAAAAGGGAAAAGTTTACATATTTTATTATATATTTAAAAGAAATAGCAAGTTGTACATAATACATTTGCAGTTTCATGTGCAATTATCTTTTTTTACTATACTATGTTATGCTAATGCTTGTTTTATTCCATAAGTTAAAAATAAAATAAACTTTAAAAAAATTTTAAAAACCATGTAGTAAAATAAAAAAAAATTTTGAATGGTGGTGGGATCAGAAGGTGATGGGATCACTCTCCTTCAAGGTCTTTAAGCAGAGGGTGGACAATCACTTCTCAAGCATGTTATAGCAAGAACTCCTTTTATGTGTGAGTTGGACTAGATCACCACAGAAGTCCCTTCCAACTCTCAAAGTTTGTGATAATATTTAGCCAGACAAAGTGTTAATATTTTGCTTGGACTTCCTGTGATTGGCTCCCTATGATTTAATTTATCTGTCTGTGGAAATGATCTGGTCAACTCCACAGTATCTAATGTAGTTTCATAGGCACATAAATTAACAGTCAGGAAGAATAAGTGCCCAAGAAGATCGGGAGAGCTGCCTCATTACTCTGGGGAACCATGTTGTGTGCTGACCCTCTGCATCTGTTTTATATCCCCAAATATTACTCAATTCTACTTTTAAGCAAAGCCACCCAACTTTGAACTCAAATCTTTCAGAGTAATTCCTTTTATCTTCAAGAAAAGTTAATTTTGTATTTATTGCCTTCAATTTGACTCTGGGTACATATCTCATAACTTACAAAGTAAATTTTCTGAAAAGTAGTAAAATCCCTAAACCCCCTCTTCTCCCTCTCCCCTTCCCTCCTACTCTCCTTTTTCCCTCCCTCCCTTCTTCTCTCCTTCCTTCCTTCTGTCCCTCCTTTTCTTTCCATCTCTCTTTCTGTCTCCCTCTCTCCTTTTTATCTCTCTCTCACTGTCTCTCTTTCTCTGTCCCTGTTTCTCTGTCTCTCCATCCTCATCAAAGGAGCTAAAATGAATTGTAACTCCTCTAATTGTTATTAAGCTCATATGATTAGGCTTAAACATATGCATGTATTTTCATTATTTAACAATGTGGTGGTATGACGTTAATCATGAATTAGAGTAAGAGCTCTGGGTAAATCCTACCTACAACACTTACTACCTATGTGAACTTGGGCAAAACAAAATAAAAAATATGGACTTCTTTTTTCTCTTAACTCTTTTGATCTTTTCCTTCCTTCCTCCTTTCCTTCTCTCCTTCTTTCCCTCCCTCCCTTTCTTTCTCCCTTTATTTTCCCTTCCTTCTTTCTTTCCTTCCCTCCTACCTTTCTTCTTTCCTTTCTCCTTCCTTTCTTCCTTCAAAAAAAACTTTCTTATAAGGGATAGCTCTAAAAGGGGGTAGAGTAAGGAAAATGAGGAAATCTAGGTGATAGTTTAAAAAAAGACAATAAAAATGTATTAACTTTTTTTAAATGCCTAAACCTGGGTTTCTTCAAATAGAAAAAGAGGTGCTTAGACTAGTTATCTTCTGATGTCCTAGTTTCAGATTATGATCCTGTGTTCTCCAGAATATTCAATTAAAGCACCTAAAGGGAGACTGCAAGATATAGTGGCAAAGACATTGTATTTGGAGTTAGAGTACCTAGGTTTGAATACCAACTCTATCACTTATTATTTGGGTCATATTGGGAAAAATTACTCACCCACTCTCATCTATAAAATGAGCAAGTCAGTGGAGATCAGGGGCTCTTCACTTTTTATAGATCATGAACCCTTTGGTGGTCTGGTAAAGCCTATCTATGGACTTCTTTTGAAAATATAGATTTTAATGCATAAAATCCATAGAATTATAAAGGAAAGCAATTAAATATAGAAATCAAAAGATTTTTTTAATTTCATAGACTGTTAAAAACCCCTCAGAGTAGAATCTTTAAAGTTTTTTTCCAGTTCTAAATTCTTTCCTTCTATCAAATACATAACTGAGACAGAGGGTTGATTCTATCACAAGCTTCTAACATGACATTTATGGACAGAAACTATTATGGAGCATAGATCCCCACTAAAGTCCTTTAATGCTTCATCACAAAATAAAGCTGACCCTGTGTTCTCAGAGGGTATAACAGAAGAGCTAAGGCTCACACTTGTGACAAATTCCAAACTCCATCTGACGAGGAGGTGACTCTCTAATTTTGCTTCATGCCTATAACTGTGGTCTGGACAAATCACTTAACCTTTTGGCATATCCAGGAAACTTTCTAAGACTAATGCACAGAAGATGTTTCCCATCTGTGTCACTAGAGGAATTTCCTACACTGATGAAATCACAAGTTCAGTAAAAAACAAAACAAAACAAAATGGTTAGAGTCACCAAAGACCAAAGAATTCAATGTTTGGATTTTTGGACTTAACAGAAAGCGCTGTAAGGAGAGTTATTATAATTTTGAACTGCATCAAAGGCTGACAGAGGGAAGTGAAGAAGATCCTAGAATACTCTAAATTAGTCCAGTGATGGTGAAATAGAGTATTTGTAGAGTGATGCAGTATTTATCAATAGAAGGAAATTACTGGCAAAATCTGCTTGAGCTTTTCTGATGCCCCAGAGATAGAAAGAGATTTCTCATCATTCTTAGCCCAATGAAACATTCTGTATTTCATGTTATTTTTCACTTGCTAGTGAAAGGCCACCAGGGTGATGAAAATCAGTCCTTTCCCAACTATTCATGATCCAATAAGGTTTTCCTATGGCATTTCAAAATGAAGTCACAGTGCTCAAATTGATAGTACAAGAGCAGAGTTTTTACCCAACAATCTCTCCCAAAGCTGATCTACAGAGGTAAGATTAGAAGAAAAGGGCCACCACATTATGTGCCTCTAACCAGTTCTCTGCTTCCTAGAATGCACTTTAAGAACAGAGTGCTGCAATACTTCCATAGATCTGCGACTTAATTGATTTGGGGGGTAGGAGTGTTGGTGATATATTTTGTATTTGCTTATCTACCTACAAGCTTTTTCCCTACTCCTTGCACATCAGCAAAATTGAATCTCTTTGGAATCAAGGACAATTTTATTTTTGTCTTTCTGACCCCAGTGTACCTTGCACAAATGGATCAGGCTAGGGATTGGCCCTGTGATTTCATGGATATAGGAAACTCCTGATGAAGAAGCCCCTGCTACTAATCGTTAGTCAGTACCTTTCTTGCAACTTAGAATCTTAGAGTTACCTGGTGCTCTTAATCAGCAAGCATGTATTTAGAGTTTGCTATATGCTAAGTGCTAGAGATACAAAGAAAGGCAAAAACAGTCACTGCCTCAAGGAGCTCACAGTCCAGTGGGGGATACAATATGGAACAACTATGTACATACAAGATCTACATAGAGTAAATGAGAGGCAGATAAGTGACATGGTGAGTAGAATGCTGGCCCTGGCATCAGGAGGTCCTGAGATCAAACCTGACCTCAGACATTTACTAGATGTGTGATCCTGGGCAAGTCACTTAACCCTGTTTGCCTCAGTTTCCTTATCTGTAGAATAAGCTGGAGATGGAAATGGTGAACCACTCCAGTATCTGCCAAGAAAACTCCAAATGGGGTCATGGAGAGTTAGACCTGATTGCAATGACTCAACAAAAACCACAACTCAGAGAGAAGCTACTAGCAATTAGTGGGGCTAGGAAAGGCTTCTTGATGAAGGTGGGTTTTTAGCTAAGTCTCAAAGGAAGACAGAGAAACTGGGAGTTGGAGATGAAGAAGGAGAGAATTCCAGGCCTGGGAAATAGCCAGTGAAAATTCACAGCTGAGAGATATGAGGAACAATGTGGAGACCAGTACCACAGGATCATAGCAAATCTTTGGATGAAGTACTCAAGGAAAGGGAAGTTAAAAAAAAAATATATATTTGGATAACATAAAGGACTTGCTATCAGATGATTTGTTACTACCTAAAGTGAAGACCAAGTCTAAGAAATTACACTTTTATAGGGTTAAAAATGTAATCTTGGTAGTCACTGGATTTTTAGGGTTCCTCTCCCAGAAGCAGTATTTAAATAAAAGGACTAAACGTTAGTTTCTCATTCATCTGTGAATATAGTTCACATTTGGCATGCCTACTGACTTCAAAGAGAACTTCACATACAAAGATGTATCTACTTTCACAGGTATAACAGAATACTATCATATTAAACTTACAACAGTATTCATGAAATATAGCTACCCATGGGACTAAGGCCAATGAGTCTACGGTAGATATGGAAGTTGGTGAGTTGTAAAGTAGTAAAGAGAAGGGAGATTTTAAGTCATATAATCCAAAGATACAAACAAAAACCTTTTAGGGAAAAGTCTTTATTATTTTTTGCAGATTTTGGAATAGCCAATAACAAACCAAAAAAAAAAAAAAAGGTTTAGTACAGACAATTGCATGAAAAGCCATTTAACTGGCACTCTTTAAAAATCTCTCTGAAAGAATTGTCATTAAATAATAAAATTCAAAATACATGAAGGAGGCAGTGTGTAATTTATTCGTCTATGTACATTGTTCAATTGTTTCCAGTTGTGTCAGATTCTTTGTGACTATTTTGGGGGTTTTATTGGCAAAGATACTGGAGTGATTTGCCATTTCCTTCTCCATCTTATTTTACAGATGAGGAAACTGAAGAAAACAGAGTTAGGGTTAAACCCAGGGTCACACAGCTGGTAAATGTCTGAGGCCAGATCTGAACTCAAGAAGATGAGTCTTCCAGACTACCAGCCTGGCACTCTATGCACTATGGCGCCACCTAGCAGCCCTACATATGTATGTAAACACACATACACACATATATGAGTATAAATGTATTTGTGTATACATATATGTATGTGTACACATATCATAGAATTTTAGAGTTGGAAGGGACCTTAGAAGCCATCTCACTAGGGGTGGGGAACCTGTGGCCCTTAGGTTCCCTACCCCTGAAGTCCAACATTAATGAAACAAGGATTCCCCTCTTCAAAATACTTCAACAAATGGTCATCAGGCTTTTGCTTGGAGAATTTCAATGACTGGGAAATCACTTTCTACTGGAGCAGCTCATTCACCTTTTGAATACGTATCTGCATATGTGTATATATAAGCAGAAGTCCTACCTCCCAGGGTTGTTGTGAGGATCAGGATCAAAAGAGAAAATAAATGTAAAGTGCTTAGCATAGTGCCTGGCATATAGTAAGCTCAATGTTAATGTTATATTTCTGTTCTTTTACTAAAGCTTTTGTTTTCTTCCCTATTCTCATTAGAGGGGAAGGGAAAGGGAACAAACATTTATTAAGCACCTACTATGTGCCAGGCACTGCTAATTGCTGTACAAATATTATCTCATTTGATCTTTATAACAATCCTATGAAGTAGATGCTATTATTATCTTATCATTTCGCAGTTGAGGAAACTGAGGCAGGCACAGGTTAAATGATTTGCTCAAAGTCACAAAGTTAGTGTCTAAAGCTGGATTTGAATTCCAGACTTTCTGAGTTCAGGCCCAGGGCTCTATCTACTGGGTTATCTAGCTGCCTTAATACTTATTAAGATATATTAGCATATTAAAAGGGCAGCCAGGTGGCACAGTGGATAAAAGTGCTGGCCAGCCTGGAGTCAGGAAGACTCATATTCCTGAGTTCAAATCCAGCCTCTGGCACTTACTAGCTGCATCTCACTTAACCCTGTTTGCTTCAGTTTAAGCCACTCCAATTATCTCTGCCAAGAAAACCCCAAATGGGGTCACAAAGAGTTTTATACAACTGAAAAACAACTAAATCACAACAAAGCATATTAAAAACACACAGTAGCAATTTATCACTCTGATAGACTCATGAAGTACATCCTTGATTCTATTCAACAAACATTTATTAGTCATTATCTGCTTGGTACTATGCTAGGTAGGGGAGATACAAAAGGAAACAGCTCCTGCCCTCATGGAGCTTATGTTCTCCTGATAGGGTGTACCACGTACACACATTAGTTAATATAAAGTATATTAAAAAAATACAAAGTTTGCTAGAAATCTCTAATGAAGTGTCCATGGTTTAAGTAAACAAACTATTGAGATGAGAACAGAAGTATCAATATAAGCACAGCCTAGAACTAGTGTAATCATGGATGAACATTTTCTATTTGATATGAGCTCTTATATCCCACCTTTATAGCATTATTATTCTTTATATTTGAAGAATATGCTATTTACAGTGATCACATTTAAGGCACTGGAAGGGACAGACCAACATATAGAATTTCTATAGGATCTGTGACATATAAAAACTTCATAAGACTTAGTTTCTGGGTAATTAATAATTTTATTAATTATGGGTAGTGAATAATTAACAAAAGGATGGTCATTTGGCTTTCTCTCATAAAGCAAAAGAGGAATCTTGGAACCCTCTCAATGCTCATATGTCCTTGGAAGAGTGGGTGCTCTCCATAGGTGACAATCAGTTCTGATTGGTAAACAATGAGAGAATGAATATTATGACAGGTGGACCTATTCTAATAAGGGGCTGAGGGATATGACTTTGATTATGTCACTTACTCCCAGACCACCCCCAGCCTTGGGCTGTCTAGATAAAGAGATTTACCCCCTCCCCACATGCTTGCCTGAATAGAACACAAAGGACCAGAATTTACCTACATTAGATTTTTTTCACTCTTTAATCAGAACTAAATTTCCTCAATTGGGTGGGGTCTCTGAACAGATTGGAAATCACATGCCCTGAGGATTTGGGAAATCTCATTTATCAGCAATATCCTTCAGATGCTGGCTGAATAACCTACAAGGGACTGATTTCTGAATGAGGATATAGAAAAGGGAAAATCTTAATCTCAATTAAAAATTGGTTATTAATATAAGAAAGAAATAATCATTTCTCTCAGACCCAATCCCTGCCACACTGAGATTACAAAGATTGCTCTTTTAGCTTTAGGCAGTACCTGGCTCTGTGGATAACTCTACTTTGCTCTCTAATTGGGGATCAAGCCTGAACTTTTGTTCAAAAAGAGCAGCCTCATTCTTTATTACTGAACACCAGGTGAACCCTTCTTCCCCTGGGGCTTCCCTGACAACCCTCACTGGGCCACTTTATTTGAAGTCCTATTTCAATTAGGAGAACAAAAAAAAAAACCAAGTCACTACTGCCACACATGGGCTAAGGCCCATAGAGAGGGAAACCAGGTAAACTCAATGACTGAGGCACTAAACTGTCTCCTACAGTTTTCATTCATCATGCAAAGGTCATGAAACAAGTTCTTCAGCAGTAAAGACCTTTATGAAATAATGCAAAATGAAAAAAGAAGATCGAGAAATATGGAGTATACCCTAACTATGGTCACAGGAGGACAAATGAATGAGTATGAATAGAGAAAAAAAATCCTGATGGAGACTTGGGGAAATATTAAAATAGAATAGATGCTTTATTCATTGAAATTAATTTAAATATATATATGTATAATAGATACACACATACATATATAAATAACTAGTTACTAAGTATACAACCGTTTTTTCTTATTAAAATTTTTTACATGAAAAATATTGTTTTTAATCAAACACTTAATACCAAAAAACAATTCAAAAGGTAATGGAAAGGATGGGCAGCTAGGTGGTGCAATGAATAGAGCACTGGGCCTTGAGCCAGGAAGACAAGTTCAAATCCAGACTCAGACATTTATTAGCTGTGTAACCCTGGGCTAGTCACTTAACCCTGTTTACCTCAGTTTCCTCATCTGTAAAATAAGCTAGAGAAGGAAATGGCGAAACTATTTCAGTATCTTTGCCAAGAAAGCCCCAAAAGGGGTCATAAGGAATCAGAAATGGCTGAAATAACTGAACAACAGCAATGAAAAGAAGCATCTTGAGTACCAAGTCTTCTGTGCTTGGACTTTGAAGGATGGAGCGATGTCATTCTACCTCTTTTCAAGAAGGCCTGAGGCCAATGAATGGGTAAAGTTATGACTTTAAAAGTTATGACTTAAAGCTATGACACCTCTTTCTGAAGTAGCAAAGAGCTGGAAACAAAATAGGTGCTTGTGAATTGTGGAAATGCTAAACAAACTATGGAATGTGAATGTAATGAAAAAAGGATTGTGCAGCAAGAAACATGGGAAGATTTGTATGAACTGCTACAGAATGAAATAAGCAAAAAGAGAACAAAATTGTGTGACTACAAGAATATAAATGAAAATATAGCTAAAAAGAAACCAAACTCTGAGTCATTCTGAGAGCCAATAATGAATGGTCCTAGAAAACAGATAATAAACATATCCTCCTTCTCTTGGCAGGGAGGAAAGGGACCATGAGGGCAGACTGTCTGTTGCAGTCTCTGTATCCATTCTTTTTGCTTGACTCTCTTTCATTGTTACGATGGAGGGTTTAATTCCAGGATAGTTGGGGTGTATGGCGGGAGGCATATCCAGAATTGACGGTGATGTAGAAACAAAAGGCACCAATAAAACATATTTTAAAACATAATAAATATGAGTAAAAGAACTGTGCCTCTCTCTTTTTCCTCTCACTTTTAGCATTGTAGTTTATCCTCATTCTGTCACAAACTTGTTAAGAACTGCTGACCAAATCATAACCTTTTTATGCTTCAGCTCCTTGATCTGGAAAAGAAAGATAATGAGATTCATCACCCACTTTGCAGCTTGTTTATGCACGTCAGAGAATTTTTATTATGGGACACTGCTTTGATATTTTCACATGGAGGCTGTTTTCAAGAAGTAGTTCCAGAAACAAGGACGTGCAGAGAAGTGATTTGTCCTTTCAGGCACAAGAAGGGGAGGATTCTTGACAAAAAAGGAGTGTAACTTTTGTGTTAACTCTACTTTTCCCAGAACAAGAGAGAAATTCAAGGGCCCCCTGAACAAATCCACCTTTCCCAGATTTCAGAGTCATGCTCAAGATAAAATGTACTAGTTGGGAGAACTGGGGGACAGGTCTCTCTCCATCTCTCTTTCGGGGTTCTTTGATTCCCTCCACCTGGTTCTTGATGATGGGAGAAGCAAACTTCCACTTTTCTACAAACTATAATGGATCTGATGTTTTTAAAAATGTTTATAACTAAAACCAAATTAAATGAGAGACACATAAGAGAAAAAGACCAAATTATAAAAACCAGTTTGCAGGAATCCAGAGTTGCCATAATTCTATTTAATACCCTGCATCAATTTAAGGGATGGCTGACCTACATAGGGTACACTATTATGTATTTGATCTGAGTTTTTATTCATGGGCCTTGTTGTTCACATGAATTTTTACGGCTTTCATTCTCCTCCATGACAGTTTTATTAGATATGCAAGCCCATCAGTTCGAAATAAATAGCAGTAATGAGGGGGGAAGGGAGGAGCTTGTCTTTCATTTGAGGCTTCATGCTCAAAGGCAAGGAAATGAAAAAAGGTAGGAGTAACATCTGTATAAAAGATGAACATCTGATCTGGGTGTGGAAGAAAGATTGGATATGGATATTGAAGCCCTGAGTGTGAATTTCATCTCCCTCACTTCCATACTATATGACTATAGGCAGCTCCCATCCCTTAACCAGGGCTCAGTTTTCTTACCTGTAAATAAAAGGACTGGGCTAGATGATTCTCCAGGTTCTCAACCTGGAGTCTATGAACTTGTTTTTTAAATATTTTTATGACTATTTCAATATAATCGGTTTCTTTGAAATCCTGTGATTTTTTAAAATGTATCTAAAAACATCATTTTGACAAAGGGTCCATAGGCTTTACCAGACTGTCAAAGGGGTCCATGATGCCAAAAAAGATATCAAAAAGCCCCTGCTGTTATGTCCCTTTCCAGGTCTAAATCCTAGGACATGACATATATTGTCAGCTTTAGAAGCTCTCTCTGAATGTGAAAAACCTATAGTGTCTTCACAAGTGCTCCATCAGCTTCATTAATATGTCTTAAAATTATTGTTGGGACAGATAGGTGGTGCAATGGATGGAGCACTGGGCTTGGAATCAGGAAGACTCATCTTCATAAGTTCAAATCTGGCCTCAGCGCTTACTACCTGTGAGACCCTGGGCAAGTCACTTAGCCCTGTTTGCCTCAGTTTCCTCAACTATAAAATGAACTGAACAAGGAAATGGCAAATCACTCCAGTGTCTCTGCTAAGAAAACCCCACAATGGGGTCACAGAAAGGCAGACATGACTGAAACAACTGAACAACAACACGATTATTGTCATTAAGTCACATCCACACAGTGCTCAGTGAAATACAACATGCAAAAATCATACTTCTTGACTCTGAGAACCTTTCACGACTCCATTCTTATTAACTTTCTTTATTGGGATTTTTTTTGGTGGTTGTTCAATTATGGGGATTTTCTAGAATGTTCTTAAATTTTTGCCTGACTGTTTTGTTCATTTTGTCCCTTAGAGTCTTTGATTATAAGAAATCTCCTCTCATACTTGGCATAGTAATAGAACAGATATAATAGACTAGACATCATCATAGAACATGGGCTTATGACATTAATGATAGTGGTCTGTTTTAGGACAACAGTTGAGTTCTTCACAGCCTTGTCAAATCAGGACAGTCTGTTTCCAAGCTCTTGAGTGTTTTATATGAAGGGTAGAGAAGTAGCTTAGTATCTAAAAAATGGAAAAATGGTACATGCCTAAGGAATTGCAGGGGAGAAAGCAAAGAACCTTTCTTCCTTTTTTGTTTTATTTTTACAAAATGCTTTTAAACCATTTCCTAAATGATTTATATACATCATCTGAGTTGAGCCTCACAACAACCCTGGTTTGAAGGTTCTACATGTTTTATTATTAAACTTTAATTATGGATGAGGAAGCTGGGGTTCAGAGAGGTTTAAATGAATTGCCCAGTTGGTCATAGAGCTAGTTGGTACCAGATACAGAATTTGAACCAGGTTTTCCTGATTCAGGTTCAGCCTCTTTCCACTATCCTGCACTGTTTCTGCTTTGGAGTATAAGAATAGGGGGAATGGCCAAGAAAACTTTGTTACATGAAACAAAAGAAAATAGGTAGGAAGTAGAGGAATTGAAAAGGAAAAATAACCAAGGGCAGAATGATAAGCAGTCTAATCATGAATCAAGCTGTCAGACAAGCCAAGAATAAACCAGATCTTGTGTACAATCGAATAACCAAATAATATGCATTGAGCTGCTCATCATGTGTATGAGGTGTAACAATAAAGTAATGTGACTAGTTACATGACTCAATCATTCCATATGCCATACATACAAATCACTCCCTAGGGTGACATCTTTAAAGGATGCTATGCACTTGGGTTATGCATTTGGTGTGGGTTTTTTTTTAAAATCAGTTTTACTAGCTCATAGTTAAATCTAGCCTTACCAAAATCAAATTTTTTTTCAAGTATCAATAACACAATGGGTTAGTAACAAACAACTGCTTCTGTGATAAAATGTCAGTCAAGAGAATACCATAGATTGGCAAATCCTAGTCATATCTCCCCAATGGATGTCCCTTTCCATTAAAGAATGTCAAAAATCTTGGCTGTGAAAGAAACAGGGCCAGGGGGATGGTGGAGTTGAGGGAGGGGGAAAGTATAGAAAAGTCAGGAAGGGTAGGAGGACCAGTAGCTGATTAAAAGAGAATAATATGAAAAAAAAAGAGAATAATATGATTCCAGATTGGGATCTGGATGGTAGGACTCTCAACTAGACTTGGGGCTCTCCTCAAGTCATCATTGTCACGGCCATTGCTATCCCTACCTCCAGCATGGGCAAGAAAAAGAGGTCCAAGAAAGCTACTGTGAAGAAGATGATAAAAATAATGCCACTAGGACTGAATCTCAGGAAGCAGTACCATCAGCATCTGGGAAGCAAGTAAATGAATCTTTGACCAAACTGGATGAGTATGGAGCTAAGCAGTATAAGCCTCACATGCCATTGAAAGACGACCATGCCTTCCACCTATTCTGGGTGGTTCTTGAAGGCCGTGTTTTCCTAGGAGTTTTCTCCTCTGCTTACAAGTATGCCCAGGAATTCCTGGTGGCTATTGCTGAGGCTGTATGTAGACCAAGCTGAATACAGAACTGGTTATTGCCCATATGCTGCTGTTAGTGTTGGATTATAGACTAGTGATATCAATACCTCAAAAAGCTTAGCAAGTTGGTGTCCCAGAAGGAATTATGCAACTTATTAAGACAAATGACTATACCTCTACCAAGGCCAGAGGCTTCTTCTAATGTCATTAGTAACATTTGATCGTTACCAAGTGCTTTAGAATGAATTCACAAGTTGCTTGGGTTCAAATGCTTCCTCTGCCAGTTATTACCTTAAGACCTTGAGCAAGTCATTTAATATCTCTGGACCTCAGTTTCCTCATCTGCAAAATAAGGGGTTTGGGCTAGATGGCCTATAGGGTCCTTTATGAGTTCAAATACATGATCCTCTGATCCTAGCTATTACTTAAAACTGTCTCTACAATGTTGTACTTTAGATTCTGATGCTGTATTATTTAAGAATCAACCAAACTTTTGGAAAATACTCTTTTCTTAAAAATAAATTATTGATGTGGTCGAGTCATTTTTTAGTCATGTCTGACTCTTTGTGACCTTGTTTGGGATTTTCTTGGCAAAGATACTAGAATGGTTTGCCATTTTCTTCTCCAAATCATTTTACAGATGAGGAGCTAAGGCAAATAGGGTTAAGTGACTTGTGTCGCACAGCTAGTAAGAATCTGAGGCCAGATTTGAATTCATGAAGAGGAGTCTTTCTGAATCCAGGCCCAGTGATCTATCCACTGCCCCAAATTATTGATACCTTTGCTGTTGTTCTTTTAAAGGGGACTAATATGGCCACTTAGCAAATGCCAATCCAAAGTTAAGCACGCAAGTCAGAGAAATATAGGACTTAGGAAGCATTAACAGAGAAAAACAAATTTCCCTATTCTGATGGTACGAGGAAATTCTAGCAACCTTAGTTGATGGAAGAGCGGGTGATACTAGGCTGGCAATTTAAAGTAATAGTGATAAAAAAAGGAAATTGAATTGGGAAATAATAAATATAATCATCACCCTGAGTAATTGCTAATGCTATAAACAGTGAGGGTAGTTTTTTCAATGAAAATTATTTCTCAGGATGCAGCTTGCGAATGGGAATGTCTGGATTATGAGAATGCAGAGTGAAGTTTCAACCCAGTGCATTTAAAGCACTCATTTTCCAAGATTCAAATCCAACAGTGTTTATAACTGAGGAGACCTAACTATAGACTAACACAAGTGGAAGCTAATGCCAAAATAAAATACCACCATCATTTAATCTTTCTAAATGAAAGTGAAATTCATATACCTTGAACTTTGGCAAATGATCCATTTAGAGTAAAGCCTAAGATTAAAGTCAACTCAAACATTCATTAAGCACCTACATGTTAGTGCTCTTTTTAAAAGATAAACCTTAAACAATTACTTAGTTTCAAAGAGATGTAGAAACAGAAATCAATAGGATCTGACAGCATTACATAATCTCAAATAGAGGCTAGCTCTTCTTTTCAGCTTATAATTACGGTTTCAAATGTAATGAGGTTAAGATGGAAATGTTCAAAGTGCTCCAAACTGACACCAACCAAGAAAATGACACAGGGACAGAATGAGGTCACTTATTAGTCAAAGTAATTGCCAACCCACAGTATTTGCTGCCTGAGCAGTCAAAGAGCCAAGGAAGGGTAACATAGATGTCCTATGTTATTTGCAAAGCCCAGTAGTCTCATCCACTTAAAGGCAGAATAATACCCACTAACAGTCAGATGGTGGGAAATGACCCCCGGAAAATGAGATCAAGGCAAAAGGCACTGGGATGTGAGAAAGAGGCAATACCCCATGAATATGAGGCTACTTTGGCATGAGATCCTTGTCTATTGTTATTTGATTCTGAATTGCTCAAATGTGGGCAGCATTTACGATTGACAGAGCAATTGCCACTATTATTAATTGTCCAATTCATCGGCACTATTTGTTCTTTCAATGGGTTTGGAAAAGAACAACTAACATACTTTCCTAGTAACTCATTTAGGTAAAAAAAAAAGCTTTCTTAGATCAACTAAAATACTGATTTTTCTTTTCTTCCTCCTCTTTCTTCTTCTTCTTCTTCTTCTTCTTCTTCTTCTTCTTCTTCTTCTTCTTCTTCTTCTTCTTCTTCTTCTTCTTCTTCTTCCCCCCACCCCTCTCCCATTGGGTAAATCTCAATGTTTCCCAAGCTCCCTAAAAAGCAATAATGTTGTTTTTTCTTATTAGTTTACATTTATTATTACTAACATTATTATTTACAACAAATACCAATTCACAAACAGGTGGACCAAATATGGTTTAATCTCCAGCAAAAAGCTATAAAATTTGCACCATTTACATGTTAGCCAGACAAGGAGAGAAAAGAAAGAAAATAATACTGTGCCATACATCCTAATAAAATAAAATCAAACAAATGAACAGTAGCAACAAAATACATCTGTTATGTGTTCCCTCCCAAACCTGTCTGTGTACTTATAAAGCTCTATACCTTTGGCATATACACATAGGCACATATGTACTTATGATTGCAATGCGTATGATAGTCTTCTTGCTTTGCTAATATGCTTTGCATTATTTTATATCAATATATCCACATTTATTTGTATTCTTCATAATGGTCCTTTTTGTATCAGAATGTAATAACATCTCATTACATGAATACACCTATTCAATCATTGAACATATAGATCACTTGCAGTTTTCCACTTTTACAAACAAAGATGCTACAAACATTGTTGTATGGATAATTATTTCCCCCTTTTTTATAATATTTAGGATAAAGTCCCAGCCACACGATCTGTGAATCAAAAGATATGATTAACTTTATGACTCATTGTTGATTGCTATATTGCAGATGTTGTTCAGTTGTTTCAGTGGTGTCTAACCCTTTGTGACCCCATTTGGGTTTTTCTTGGCATAGATACTGAAGTGATTTTCCATTTCCTTCCCCAGCTCATTTTACAGATGAGGAAATTGAACCACACAGGGTTAAGTGACTTGCCCAGGGTCACACAACTAGTGAGTATCTGAGGCCAGATTTAAACTCAGAAAGATGAGTCTTCCTGACTCTAGGCCTATGCTCTATCCACTTCCCTGACATGGAGGATAGCAACTAATTTTACAAGTGAATCTATGTAACCCATACTTCAAATACTGTTTATTAAAGATTACTAGCTGTGTGACCCTCGGCAAGTCACTTAACCCTGTTTGCCTTAGTTTTTTCATTTGTAAAATGAGCTGGAGAAGGAAATGGCAAACCACTCCAGTATCTTTGTCAAGAAAACCCCAAATAGGGTCACAAATAGTTGGACGTGACTGCAATGACTGAACAACAAAAAAGCACAATTTCATCATCTTACAAATGAGGAAACTGAAGCTTAAAGAGATGAGGCCAATCCAGGTTAAAATATAAATTAGGAAATATTTAATGAGATTTAAAAACACATAGGTAATATTACATTTTAAAACTAAGTCAATATGTGACCCACAGTAACTATTATGTACAATTTAGTGACCCCTTTTTCTATTTGGGTCTGACGCTATTAGTCAATAACATATTGCCAGTGATGACTTCTGTACAAGAAATGATTTAAAAGGAATTATATTTATTATAAAATAAATTATAAATTTAATATAACAAATATAATGATATATTGATAAAAGTGGGAACAATAAATTGTTAAATATATTAATGACATACTAATTAATAACAGAAATATAATATAAGGAAATATTTATATTATATAATATGTGTACCATATACACATATAAAATAAACATAACAAATTCATCATAAAATATAAATTATTTTATTATCTAGGAAATAGATAATTTCCATTATTAGAAATTAAGAAATAGATACTTCCTACTTTTGCTTATACAAATAAGAAAAGAAAGTGGAGCCAATCACATAGTAAGAATGATGGTTAAAATATGGACTGGGCAAGCACTGCCCTGGTACTTCTCAAAAGAGCTAGGGCAAGGCCCCCAATCCATTGGGCAGATTCTCTATGGAGAACTCATGGTAAATCAAGCCACATAACCTCTCTGGGCCTCAGGTCCTCATTTGTAAGTTAATAATATTAAACTAGATAAGATTAAAATAAGGATGACTCCTCAGGTCTTTTCTAACTATAAATCTGTGATCCAATGTCATAAAAGAGAATCACACGGCATGAGGAGGTATGGATGGGTTACAAAAGGTACCAGTGGAGGAATGACCCACATGGATGAGCTCTACCGAAATGTACTCAACAAAATCATTGTTAGCAACAAAACCTATTCTGACCCAAACTCAACCCATGGAGATGTGAAATAAATATTAGGAAATCAATGAAAATAATAGAATTTAACATGGACTATGTTATTATTAGTGAATTGGTTGGAAATTACTAATAATAAAAAATAGTACCTTAAATTTCAGCATCTCATGAAGTAATGGCAAAGGAAATATTGAACTGTTTCTAACACTATTCTCAACTATTAATAAGGAAGAAAAGTCAGGATATCCCACAAACTTTTGTAGTAGGGTTTTTTTTTAATTATTTGACTGGGTCTCTCCATCTCACTCAGGCTGGAAGTCTACTCACTCTCCTGTCCTCCCCACTGATTGGGAGCTTTGACTCTTTCCATTTCCAATCTGGGCTGGTTTACCCTTCTTAGGCAACCTGGTGGTCCCTGTGCTTCGGGCTCACCATATTGATGCCAAATTTAGCATAGACACCTGATCTGCATAGCCCACTGCTGCTTGGAACTCCTGAACTTGAGACACCCATCAGTCTGAGCCTCCTTACTATCTAGGATTACAGTTATGTACCCCCATATCTGGCTTCTAGTAGATTATGATGTTCTGAGAGCTACACTATTTCAGGCCGAAATACAAATATCTATTTAGATCTAACTGTCTTTCAGTCTCAGTGTCATTGAGATTAAAAGAGTTAACCTTCCAAAATCTCCCAATTTAAACTTGGGCAGTAGGCAATAGAACAAAGAGAAATCTGGCCAATTGGATTCTAAAGGAATAAATGTTGCATTCCTCCTAAAATTATGCATAAATTTCTATAAGTGAATTTTTTAAATTCACAATTCACATAATTTTAAATATGTTGCTGTGATTACTAAAAATTATAGCAGGAGAACTGAAAAGTTTGCTATATTTAGGCTAGGGTCAGTGAATATTCCAACTAAGTCTCAAGGTAGTGGGCTTAAAAGCGGGACCTTGGAATGATAGTTAAACAAGTACATCAAGAAAGAGCTAAAGGAATGATGGCAACAGAGGAAGGCTGGAAATAACCAATGAATTGGGTTTGAGTGAGGATTGGAATAAGAATGATAATGAAAAAAAGTGTTGGGTGTTGTGTGTGAGAGATGGATACGAGCAAGCAGAGATGATGGACCAACTTTAAGCTCATGAAAATCTCTAACAATTCTATAGCCATAAAATCTGCAGTCACCAAAGTAGGACCTCAGAAGTAAATAAGTTTCTTAAGACTTTGACACATGAAGTAATGAAAAATTTTGAAAAGAAATATTAGTTAAACTCTGTAATGTTTTCCAGAGGACCAAGCTGTCTAAAATACATTATCTACAGAAAGAAAAAGCTAACTGAGAAAAGGTTATAAGAAAGATTTACTGTATATGGAAAGCAAGCCATAATTTGTACACTCAAGGCTTGTTTCAGTTGTCTCCTCTGTGATCATAGGTGGTATAAATGCTTGACCTACTCATCTTCATTTTTTTAACTCTATCAAATTGAATGAAGGAGTCCTCTTCCAAAGGAGAGAAATTATTGGACAATCCAACAAAGGTCTCTTGAAATAAATACATTTTACATTAACTTAGAGACCATAAATAGAGTGATGGAGACACCTATCTTAGAATGTCAGAGTTCAAAGGCAGAAAGTCCTTTTAATTTCTCTTTGAAGAAAACTTGACCTTTTTTTAAATGATTGCAGAGTTTCCTAAGGGCAACCTAGGGCTCTAGGTTATTTAATTTTAAAATTATGGCTCTTTCAGCACTTCAAATGAATCAGAAGGCAAAAAAAAAAATGAACTCTACCATGGTCAAAAGAATGATTTTTAGGGGTAAAGGAGTAGTATATTGTCAAGGCTGTCAGATTTTTACATTTTTAAAAACGGCTGACTTCTTTTTTTTCATTAGTAGGAGTAACTGAAATTATTTATGGTAGAGTCTTCTGTGTGGCTATGATCATCCAACATAACCAGGATAACCCAAGATTTGGCTATAATTAATTTCATTTTTTATGAACTTTTACAATGGATTTTTAAAAAAAAACCTTATTTAGGAGAAAGCACATGGAAAAATATTCCAGATCACTAATAATAAGAGAAATGCTAATTAAGTAACTCTTGGATTTCATCTCATTTGTTAAATTGACAAAGATGATAAAAGCTGAAATAATCACACACAAGGGATTGTAGGAAGTCTGGCAGAAAGCTATCGGGAATTATGTGAGGAATAGCTAGTAAGCTCTTCATACCTTTCGGTCCAATAATTCCACTAAAGGACATATATCCTCAGTCACATCAAAGACAAAAAAGGAAGGTTCCATGTATAGCAAAATATTTATAGCAGCATTTTTTTGTGGTAAAAAAAACAACAACAAAGAACAAAGCAGCTACCATCAATCAAAGAATTGGTGAATAATTGTGACATATGAATGTAATGTAATATTATTGTGCTATAAGAAACAATATAAAAATTTCAGAGAAACATGGAAAGGCTTATTTGGACTGAAACAGATTGGAGATAGCAGAACCAGGAAAAAAATATACACAAAGACTAGAATAGTATAAATAAACACAGTACACAAAAAGCAGCTGAACTCAGATTAAATGTAATGACCAATGATGATTCCAAAGAACAGATGACGAAACTCTCCTCCTTCCTCTCAGAAGTGGTGTAGGGAATGATGTCCTATAGATCACACGTATCAGGTGCAGGCAGATGTTTCTGCTGCATTGATCGCTTTTGCCTGATTGTTTTTCTTTATTACAAAGAATGGTTGGAGAGGGGGACCATTGGGAAATGAGGTGATGTAAAAAAAATGTAAAGGCATAGATAAAACTTTTCTAAAGTTAGGTTGAAATAAAATTTAAACTTCCTTGTTTTGTTTTGTTTAAGCCCTTATTTAGTGACCCTTACAGATGAGGCAAAGTATACTATTTGTTGTCATTTATGCCTGACTGTAGGGACTCTGAAACTAAGCCTTTGTTCACAGCTCCCAGCTTACCTAACCTTGTCAAGATAAGAAAAAGATTTATTGTGACAGCCATATCTTTTTGCCATGTGAAGTCATTATTTTTATTGTACTTGATAAAAGGCAAAGCAACTAAATGAATCTTGTACCTTTGAACTGACTGATTTCTGATGCTGAGCTAATTAGAAATAATGACCCAAAACTGACATCTAGTTCCCAGGTACAGGAAATCAAATTACACTGGTAAGTTCTTTGAGAACCCTGAAGTCCTAAATAAATGTGAGTTATTTTACCTTTATATCATAAAACACACTGAAAGTGCATTTTCAGTTGTATCCAAAGTTATACTGTTATATCCCACCTGGCAGCATTAACTGGTTCTCCAAAAGGATTTTTTGTTAGGCAAAAATTGCAGAGGGCATTGTCCTTAGGAGAAATCTTACAAATGGAAACATGGGTAGAGGAGAGTGGGATGGGGAACCAGAGACTGGAATGTGGATTGTATCCAGTGATTTGAGTGCCTGAGCAGATGCGCTCCTAAGCTAGGGTCCCAAAGTAGATGTCATGGAAGTACCTAATAACCAACTGAAGAAAATGCTGATCACTGTATGTACCATAACCTCACAATGCATGAAACTATCAGTGTTATTACTTTATGCAAATATCTCAGACTTATATTGGATTCTTATATAAGTAATATATAGTAATTCTACAGAATTAATGAGTCTCAGTGTGAAACAATTACCGTGCCTCATAGAGGTCACATATACAATATTTTATATACTTGTGACTGCTGGACATATCCACGTAATGCCCCAATATGTTTTGTCAAACCTACTAATTCAATGGTCATTTATATAAGGAAACAATAACAACATCAAAATAATAAACATGTACATGGTACTTTAAAGTTTATAAAGCACTTTACAAATATTATTTCATTTTATCCTCACAACAATGGGAGGTGGTTTCTAGTGTTATCCCTATGTTACAAATAAGGAAAATAGAAGTGAACTGCCCAGGGTCACTCAGCTGGGAAGTGTCTGACATGATTAAAATCATGTCTTCTTGACTCCAAATTCAGCGCTCTATCCCCTCTGCCACCTAGTTCCCTCCAGAGATGCAACCAGAGAACCTCAACTTCCTTATTTACATAAATATAACCCATCTTGGCCCTCCACCCTGCAATCAATATACTGGAACTGGTTCAAGTGGTGATCTTTGTATTTGAAGATAAGCCATCCATCTTTTCTTCCTGTTGTTTTAGCATTGTACTCACCATACCAAGTGACAAGAAGATCTACAATTTCATCAACTTAGAGAACTCCAAATGTAGGAATTCTCTACATTAATGCAGATGTCTATGATTTAGTAGATAAGCCCTAGGGAGGTGATTGAAGCTCATAAAGGTTAAAGTGCTAACCCAGGGTTCCATGGTTAATAGATGTCAGAGATTAGATCACAGGTCTTTCTCACCTGAAGCCTAGCATTCTATTCAAAACGATATACCTGTATTGCCTCTACATAAGAAAGAATAGAATCACCAAATACTTCCTATATTTTGGTTATGCCAAATGAAATGTCTCCATGTCCGCTAGGATAGTGGTCTCCAAATTTTTTTGATCATGCTGCTTTATCATAAAAAAATGTTTCAGCACACATCCTTATGAATGGAAAATTTACTTATTTATAAAGCATATGTGTATGTGGTGCTATATTAATAGTTGTATATATTATAAAACTTGTACAAAAATAGACGTTAAAAAGGATGCGATGAAGATGAAATAATATTTCACCCTTGAGTTGATAAAGAGCCACTGGGGTTTATTGAGTACAGGATTGACATGATTAGATCCAAGCTTTGGCAAAAATTACTTTGATGTATTGGAGAATGGAGGGGCATTTAGGTGGTACAATGGATAGAACACTGGGCTGGGAAGGAGGAAGACTCATCTTCATGAGTTCAAATCTGGCTTGAGACACTTACTATCTGTGTGACCCTGGGCAATTCACTTAACCCTGTTTGCCTCAGTTTCCTTATCTGTAAAATGATCTGGAGAAGGAAATCACAAACCACTCAAGTATCTTTGCCAAGAAAACTCCAAATAGGGGATGATGAAGAGTCAGATTGAAGTGACTCAACAATAACAATTGAAGGAGATATTGGAATCAGGGGAGACTTGAGGAATGAAGACCAGTCAGGATACTGTTGCAATAATCCAGGCAAGAGGAGATGAGAGTCTGAACTACAGCAATGACCCTGTGAGTACAGAGAAGAGGATAAGATTGAGAGATATTACGGAGATAGAAATGACAAGATTTGTCAACTAACTGGATGGATGTCATGAAGGAAAATAAAGACTCAAAGATGACACTGTGGTTAAAACATGCATGACTAGAAGGAGGGTAGCACCTTATGAAGAAATAGGAAAGTTCAAAGGAGGTGTGGGTTTGGGGGGAATAAAAATACAATGAGATCTGCAATGAGGCACACAACCCACTAGTGCCTATTCATCAGTACTACTTACTTTGTCCCACCAAAAAAAAAAAATAATAATAAAAACTTGGTCAGGAGGAAGCAGGGGAGATATCTTAAAGTTCACTATTCCAGAGCCACAAAGTCTACCTAGGAACACCAGCCAGGAAGGGAGTAAAATGGGGGCAGACCTCCTGTTTCAGTAATGAGGTATTCTACTGGGCAGTGGCTACAGAGGGAGTGGGAATGATGCCTTCTTAATGCTTGGGTCAGATTTAGGCTATAGTCACCCCATGGGGCTATCTCTGGGTAGATAAAGGGGAAAGGTTAGGAGTTGCCACAGTGTTAGAAGGCCAGCACCAGGACAGAAAAGGTGGGAAAGTATTGGGCAATCATGGGTGAAGGGGATGGTCTGATTGTGCTAAAGATAAATTGTGACTGTCCACCTTGGGGGACAACACTCTGATTAGATGATCACAAACCCTTTCCACATTGCACAAGCGGCCAGGGACATCTTCCAGATTCCAGTGCCACTCAGGCTACTCTTATTCACCCCTGTTGATCACTATCCTGCTACAAGTTCACAGTTTCTCTCTTATCCTCCTACACATAACCATTGTTTATCTTGGCAGAGAAGGTGCAATCAATAGTCATCCAAGACTGTCATCTGAGTTAAGTCAGTGACAAGTTGGTGGCAGATGAAAGAGGAAATGGATTCTCAGTGCCTAGAAGAGTACAGAAGTGGGTCTTTAAAAAAAAAAAAGTCACCAGAAATTGGAAGAAACAGTGACTCACTTAGATCAGGAAGTTGTTGAAATCGATTTTTTTTAAATGAACTGTTGAAAAAGAAGAATGAGGAACTCACTTCTATTTTGGAAAAAATGGCCAATTGGTGCAACAACAATAACACGGATGAAATAACACATACCCACAGTTCTACTGTACAGCTGTTTTATGACCCCATTTGGGGTTTCTTGGCAAAGATACTGGAGTGGCTTGCCATTTCCTTCTCCAGCTCATTTTACAGATGAGGAAACTGAGGCAGAGTTGCGTGACTTGCCCAGGGTCACACAATAGTGTCTGAGGTCAGATTTGAACTTAGGTCCTCCTGATTCCAGGGCCAGCACTCTATCCACTTAGCCATTTAGCTGCCTTCTACTGTATAGATATGTCCTGAATGTCTATGAGGAGAAATAGAAACTTTTACCTAATGAAGGACTAAAGAGGGGAAGGCTAGACCTGGATGCCTTTCTCAATCATGTGTGCATTTTGTCCCCAAAGAAGTTCTCTCTGAGGAATTAGTACAGAGAAATGAAGGAAGTTCTCAGATCTCAGTACTTCTATTGATTTTCCATATCAATTGGGGAATGAGGTTTGCATACAAAAGAAGTTTTTGTCTTATCTCTCAGTAGGTACCCTGAATAGGTTTTGCAGTATGTCCTTCAAATGCAAGATATTTTGAATTTTCTGATTTGCTTGTTTTTAAGTAATAACACTAGGTTTCATAATAATGCACCTTCTATCAACAAATAATGACATCATGTTCTTGAGTTACTAGCTTTGTTCCTCAGTTTTCTCATCGGTTAGTGCCTACACGGGACTATTATGCCAGGATCAAATGAGATAATATGTGTGAAGCACTTGGCAAATTTTAAGGTGTTATGTAACTATTATATGATAAATGTAATAGGTGCTATATTCTTATTTTTGTAGATTTAGAGCTAGAAGAAACTTTTTTTCAAATTTTATTAATTTTTTTGATTTATCAATAATCACTTCCATATGCTTTTGAGTTTAAAATTTTTCTCCCCCTCCCTCCCCACCATCCTCCTCAAGATGGCACACAATCTGATAAAGGCTATACATTTACATTCCTATTAAACATATTTTCACATTAGTGATGTTGTAAGTAAAAATTAAAACCAATAGGAGGAACCATCAGAAAGAGGAAATAAAGCTCAATAGAAGATAAAAAAATAGCAATTCAACTTCCATGGTTCTTTCTTTGGATGTGGATAGCATTTTCCATCACAAGGCCCCTGGAGATGTCTTAGATCCTTGTATTGCTGGGAAGGGTTAAGTTTATCAAGATTAGTCATCGCACAATGTGGCTGTTATTGTGTACAATGTTCTCCTGGTTCTGCTCACTTAACTCAGCATCAGACCATACAAGTCTTTCCAGGTTTTTCTGAAGTCAGCCTGTTCATTATTTCTAATAGCACAATAGTATTCCATTACATTCATATCTACAACTTGTTTAGCCATTCCCCAATTGATGAGCATCCCCTCAATTTCCAATTCTTTGCCACAACAAAAAGAGCTGCTATGAATATTTTTGTACATGTAGATCCTTTTCCCATTTGTATGATCTCTTTGGGTGGAAGAAACTTAAGGAGCTATCTAGTCTAACCTCTTAAGCAGGGGTGCACTTGAGGACGTACAGGGCCACATGTGGCCTTGAGGTCGCAGGTTCCCCACCTCTGCTTACTTTTACTGATGAGGAAGTGAGGTGACTTGCCCAAGACAGAATAGGTAGTAAGTAGAAGAGCCAAGATTTGAACACAGATCCTACCTACTGTAAAAGTTCAAAATAGGTAATTATGTAAACATCATCTTTTTTATGGTAATACTAAATCTACCCTCCCTAGGACTTTTTCCTTTCTCTCTCCTTCTCCCCCTCCCTCTCTGTCTCAGTGGTTTGCTGACAAATGTTTAACAGCTGGATCTCTGGGCCAAAAAAATTGTACCTGTGTCACACTTAAAAGTTTAATCTATCTCATTAACATTCCTCCATCACTTTCTTAAGTCGAGGATATCAACAAAACAATAAATTAAGCTGTAACTTGTAGCCGTTCCTGATTTCTAAGGTGTACACGATCACACTAAACATGCAATGACTGGCTCTTGTGAATCCCTCTGAGCTGGCTCCCGCATGCTGCTGCTCCCTTCTCATGTTTAGTAAGTCACCAGATCTTTTCAATTCTACCTCTATAACACCTTTTCTATTTGTTCCCTTTTCTTCGCTCACATAGCCTCTACCTTAATTCCCAGACTCATCACTTCTCAGTAGAGAGCAACAGTCTTCTAATCGGTCTTCTCAACTTCTGGGCTCTTCTAATTTCAAGGTATTCTCCACATAGCTGCCAAATTAATATTTATAAAACACACATATGATGATGTCACTCTCCTACTCAAGAATCTTCCGAAGCTCCCTCTTGCCTCTGTGATAAAATGCAAATTCCTCTACTCGGCTTGAAAAGCCTTCACAACCTGAACTATTGCAATAGCCTTCTGGCTGGTCTTCTTGCCACAAATCTCTCCCCACTCTAATCCATCCTTCACTCAGTGGTCAAACTGACCTTCCTAAAGTTCAGATATGAATATGTCACCTCTTCCATTCAACAAATTCCAGTGACTCCCTAATATCACCAATATCAAATATAAATTTTTCCATTTTTTTAAATGTTCTTTATAATCCATCCCTTTCCTACCTTTCCAGTTCTCTACAACATTATTTTCGTCACGTGCACTGCAATCTAGTGACACTGGCCTCCTCACTTTTCCTCCGAAACAATATCGTAAATCTAGGCATTTTCACTGATTGTCCCTCATGCGTGGAACACTCTCCCTCCTCATCTCTATCTCCTAACTTCTTAGGATTCCTCCAGGTACCAGCTAAAACTGTTCTTTCTTATAAGAAGCCATTCCCATAGGGCAGCTAGGTGGCGCAGTGAATAGAGCACCAGCCCTGGATTCAGGAGGACCCTGAGTTCAAATCTGACCTCAGACACATAACACTTACTAGCTGTGTGACCCTGGGCAAGTCACTTAACTTCACTGCCTAACCAAAAAAATAAAAACAAGAAGCTATTCCCAATTTTCAATAATGCTAATGCCGTATCTGAGATTTTATATATTTACACATAAAATTGTGTATATACACATATGTATGTATAATCATCATATATGTGTATATATGATGATTATATACATACACATGCAGAGAGAGAGAGGGAGACACAGGAGGAGAGGCAGGGAGTGTTTATTTGTAGCTGATTGTATCTTGTCTTCCCTGTTAGACTATAAACTCCTTGAGGGCAGGGACCATTTTTTGCCTTTCTTTGTATTCTCAGTGCTTAGCACAGGGGCACATGTGCCTGCCACATTGTAGGTGCTACATAAATGCTTATTGACTTGAGCTGACATTCATTTAATTTTATTCCTTTCATGATTTTCTGACTTTGCTCAGTAGATTGCCAGTGCATGGGCCCTGGAAGGGAGCAGTCAGTTACTTGTGGTACCGGTTTCATTTTCTCTAGAAACTAAAAAGAGCTAAAACTGTGTGGGGTGGAGGGAAGATGGGGCGCAAGCATGAAGTCACATAGAACAATCCCTTGTGATGGGCTGATGCTTCCCCAGTCCCACCCAGCAGCTACTTTCTGATTAGCTTAAGTATTTAAAGGCTTTCAGAGGACTAATACTTGAAGTGTGATGGAAATTGCACTGCCAGAGATTAGCTAGCACTACAATGGAGTTTGCTGCTCTATGTTGGGGTTCAGTTACTCTACATTAATAATGTTATTGTGAATTAGTGTTGGCCAGGGTAATGTTCTGGGATATAGGCAATAATCAACACTTCTATATGCCAGAGTTAGTTTGTTGAATCAAATTATCTAGGCCCTTTATTTGTCTCTGCATTTCACTGACTTCACTATTCAATAGCTCCTCTATTGAAAATAACTAAGGGAAAGGGATGGGCAAAATTAAAAGAATTCATTTTTACGGTGGCCAGCTCCTGTTTATCCATGGAAATTCATGCAAAATAGACAGAGATTCACAGACATTCAAAAAAACCTCACTTTATCCATGTTATAACTTTCCTACAACAAACCAATTCTTGTATTAGAAAGGATGGCACATATCAAAACTTACTAAGTAAGATTATTCCCTCTTTGTCTTCCTGTTCATACTCTGGTGACCAACAGTGATCAGCCAGTAGGGAGAAAAAACAAAGGCCAGAAATGATCAAAATGAACTGAATACAGTGCCAGAGTGATCGAGAGTCTGCTGTAGTTGTTTAGCAACTCTGGTTTGGCGCAGGAAGTAAAAGTGGTTGACTAAGATGTTTAGGAAGATTGATATTAGATTTTTCAGTAAACATACGTAAATGAGACTTATGTCTTGCTTAAAAATCAGCTGATTCTGTTAAAGTTCACATTGGAAGTATGATAAAGTTTAGCATTAAAAAATAAAACAGACAAAATTTTAATCAGAGATCAAGTACTGACATTCAATCTTAAAAATCCAATTGCTGATTAGAGACACATAGAAAAACCATCATTAGATATAGCCATGAAATGCAGAGAAGCAGCTAGATCAATTTATACTTCAGTTATCTCTTGAAAGATGGCATGCTCAAAGAGGTTATTAGTGTGGAGAAGCACGGACTATTCAGCAAGAAATGAGAAACATGATAGCCATAAGCTCTACCTGTTCTCTGCATCAGCACTGCATTTGGGAGACATCAATTCAAAGGATTTGGTAAACTTCACCACCTGTCATAGGAAAAAAAAAGATTATTAATTCAACTAATAGAAGATTTTTTTCACAGCTCTGAAAAAATTTGGGTAACAGTTTTCAAGTTGCAAATTTATCATTTCCATTTTTCACAATTACTAAAACTGTCAAGTACTATAGATGAGGAAAATCTTAAGGGAGAAGAAATCTCCCATTCTATCCATTCAACTAAATTCTTTTTAGGGGACACTCCACCAAAATCTTAATAAATTTTACAAGTATGGAAGTATCCATTATTGTAGTGGGGCAAATAGGGTTATTGTGATCCAGTTTAGAACTCACCTTTCTAATGCCCTGCTATCCACTCAGTCACTCTTGCTTATTATCCTTAAATAGACACGTGGGTCACTGCACGGTTGGCAGGGCAGCCCCCAAAGAGAAGACCACCCTAGTAATTGGATCTGTGTTCAAATCTTCACTCTTCTACTTACTACCTATTCAGTCTTGGTTAAGTCATCTTACTTCCTCATGAGTAAAATTAAGAAGTTGTACGAGATAGCTCCTTAAGTTTCTTCCAGCTCTAAATCTATGAAAATAAGAATATAGCACCTATTATATTTATTATATAATAATTATATAGCACCTTAAAATTTGCAAAGTGCTTCACACATATTATCTCATTTGATCTTCACATAACAGTCCCATGTAGACACTATTATTATCCTTACTTTACAGAAGAGAAAACTGAGGAACAAAGCTAGTAAACCTCTGAGGCAGGATTTGAACTCAGGTCTTCCTGACTCCAAGTCCAACATTCTATCCATTAAACCACCTAATGCTTATGATCCAAGAATCTATGGGCTGTTTATTTCCTTCTTAGGGATTCACAGTACACAATAACACATTGATGACAATCATTGCCTATCCTGGAAAATCCCAAATCATTCCTTTATCAATTAGAAAATACTAAAGATCCTATGTTTATATTATATCACCAACCTCTACCTCTTCCTTCCAGGAGGATACTACTGCAGGTGGCTCCTGAATTCATAATCATTTTGCAAGTCTTTTCAATAACTTTAAAGAATTACAAAGAAAGGAAGAGAAAAGGGAAACAGAATGGGAGGGATTGTGTTAAAAGGAAAAGGTGGGATGGGAGGGATTATGTGAAAATGAAAACATCAAGTCAACAAGCAGTTATCAAGCATTTACTGTGCTCTAGGCACTTGGCTAAGGACAGGGATATAAAGAAAAGTAGAAGAAAAGTTCTCAAGGAACTCACAGCCTAACGAAGGGGACATCATGCCAACAATTGTGTACAAACAAGATATAGATACAGGATAAATTGGTAATCGTCTCAGAAGGAAAGACACTGGAGAAGTAGAAGGAGGAGACAGACCAAGAAAAGCTTCTTATAGAAAATAAGACTTGAGCTAAATCTTGAAAGAAGCTAGGAAAGTCAGGAGCCCAAGACAAAGAGGAAGAGTATGTCAGTCCTGGGAGAATAAAAGAATTTGAAATGAGAGATGGAGTGTTGTGAGTGAGGAAGAAAAGGGTCAAGGAATATGAGAAAAGAAGAAAGAGCAAGGAAAAAGAAGAAGGAAAGAGACAACTAAGGAAAGAAAAAGGAGGGGAGAACTGGGAGAGAGTGTAGGAGATACTGCTACAATTTGGTAGTTTACACCCGGCATGTATCATGTTCCGCCACTAGGGGGCAGCCAGTCCCAGATTAATGGCAGAAACCAAGCTGCGCCATCCTGAAGAGCTGGCTAGCTATGCCTTGTGCAAGAAGCAAGATAATTTGAAACAGAACCAGGTGAAAACCAGAGGTCAGAGGCACTAAGCCACGATCAAAACAGCAGAGTAGGACAGAAGAGAGCACTTCATGCCAGAAAGTCATCTAAAAGAGAGGTTGAGGCATCAGCATAGGTTCAAAATACTGAAGTAAACCCCAGTGTAAGAAATGCCAGAGAAGATGGTTCAAGGGTGGAGGAGCTCAGGGCTACCAGAAGAATGAGTGCTTGCTGGGCTCACACTATGCTCCAGCATTCAAACATCAAGTCTGTGATCTGACTGTTTGGATGTTCTTGCCAATGATGCAGAGGATAACCCATCAGTTTCTGCACATCCTATGGGACTCTTGTCCCCATCACCCAGGTGCTAGAAGGCTTCTTTGCTTTCTCCTGACCAGTGGAACACCCTGGCTGTCCAACTGCCATCCTCCTATCTCACCAAATACTAGTTCATCTTCATTTCCTATTAGAAATTTCCCTAATGAAAGCTTTCACTCCTATTCTTCTTCCAAGGTCTTTGGTTATAAAGTATAGCCTGCTCATGTCCATTATGCAGTCCCCCATCGTTCTCTGTGTTATGTTCATTGTTGGTCTTTGGGGTTTAGTTCCCAGTCCCACATACAAACCTGATAGGATATTAGTATTGAAAAGATGGGTTTTTATTTTGGGGAGAAGTTTAGCTACACAAAAGGAGTTTTGCAATTTTCCAAAGAGAATCCAGCCAGTTTTTCTCCCCAGGTTAATTCTGGGCCTAATTTATTAACCTGTTTTCCCACAGGGTCCTTTTAATAGAGCACTGGTATATGTTGGACATACCCCCTCTCTACTCCTTAACTGGTCAGACCTCTTGAAAGCTAAATTCCAGGTGGCCTGTGCCAGAGCTGAAATTCCTAATGGGCCTCTGCTGTTTATTTTCTTGCAGAGGATTTGATATACTTAGGATCACATGATCATACATTTAGAACTAGAGGGGACCCCCATGGATTGAGTACAATCCTCTCATTTTGGAGATGAGAACACTGAGGCTCAGGGGAGTTGTGACTTGCCTAAAGTCACACAGATACTAAGTGGTAGAGCTAGAATTTGAATCAAATCCTCTAATTTGATATTCAGTGCTCTTTTCATCAGAACATGCTCATGCATGGGGTTGACAGGGATTAGGGAGGAGGATAAAAAGGGGGGAAAGAGTCACAATGATAAGATTTGCTTACATTTAAAATCTTCCACCAACCTGAAGAAGGTACATCTGAATGTCACTGCAGGCCTCTAAGACTGACATTTAAATTTGCTACAGCTAGGCACAGTCATGCCTCAGAGGTCTTGGAAAGCATCTAAATTATACAACTTACACGGGCTGCACTATAGGAATTGATGGGCACTTGAGATAATGGTTTGGGAACTGGGAGTGCTTTAAGTATTAAAACACCTTTAGGAGAGAGGTAATGAACCTGAACTAGGAAAATGCAGAATCAGGAAATTGAAAATCCTACCATGGTAAAAAATGGATGGAATGTATACCAGTAACCTCCATGGTCAGGATGGAGAGTGAGTTGAGTACTGAAAATTTAGTGCTTCTGTAGATAGAAGGAGACAACTCCAACAACTCTTGGTAATCATTTTATTTCATGCCACACTGTGAAATAAAGTCCTCCAGAGTCACTCATCTTAGGCTGTTAAGGTATTAAAAATAATCATTGAGGGTTCTTGTTCCAGAAGAACATTCATATTTGCTTGCATGTTGTCTCTCCCATTAGATTATAAGCTTCTAAAGGGCAAGGACAGTCTTTTGCCTTTCATTGTATCCTCAGCAGTGAGCACAGTGCCTGGCACATAGTAGGCACTTTAAAAATGCTTATTGACTGGTTATTGACTGACTCATTCATTCGACAACTCTTTAGACACCTAATTTGTACGAAACATTGTACATAAAAGCTGTCTTCTATTTTCCAAAGTGGGACAGGCATCAAAACCCTTAGGTTATACCCCATGATTAGTACATCATTATGTTTGCTGATGTTTATGTTTGTAGCTTCCACTTCTAATGTTTGTTTATGTGCCAGTCAAAATAAATGAACCTGTAATTAGGATATCCTGCCACCAGGTGCTAGCAGGTTCTTTACATTTATGGTTTGAACCGTCTGCTGTAATATATAAATATGGTTCACAGAGAGGGAAAGGAGCACAATGTTCCACTAATTATGCATTTGTTTTTTAATATAGAAATATGACTCATTAATATGGATGAACTCAAACATAGTCTCAAACACTGAATGTTGACCTAGGTAAAGGACACATGAACAAAACCCCCTAACACATTAAGTGGACCTTTGCAGCAAAATTAAAGTGAAGAGGATATATATATAGATATATATATATAGATCTATCTATCTATCTATATGAAGATATATATATATACACACACACATACATACACACACATATGTATATATCACCAAATATATATAGTTAATATATAGTATATTCAGACACACACACACACACATACACACACACAGATATATATATATATATATATATATATATATATATATATGTAGTCCAACACACATACAGTCAGCAAGTGTGTGGGGGGGGGTGGGTGTGTGTATGGAGAGAGAGAGAGAGAGAGAGAAAGAGACAGTCAACAAATATATGGGTGTGTATTTGTTTCAAGGGACTTCTTTTTTGCCTTCCCCCCCCCACCAATGTAGAGGAAGAGGATGGAAGGACAAGAAAGATAGGAATAGGGTAGACAAAAAAATAAAAAAAGACAGTCATTGAAGCACCTTCTTGAAAAATGCAGAGAAAAGATCAGAAAGAAGGCCAGGCATGTAGGATAGCTTTGAAAACAACAGTAAGATCTTTGTTGCTGTTCAGTCATTTTTCAACACGTTCAACTCTTCATGATCCCATTTGGGGTTTTCTTGGCAAAGATACCCGAGTGATTTGCCATTTCTTTTTCCAGCCCATTTTAGAGATGAGCAAACTGAGGCAAACAGGGTTATATAGCTAGTAAGTGTGAGAGGCCAGATTTGAATTCAGGAAGAGGAGTCTTTCTGACTCCAGGCCTGGCACCCTATTTACTTGCACCACCTGGCTATACACATACACGTAGAGAGAGTTGAGTACAGAAATAAATTTCACTCAGTAGGGAAATAGGTAAAAGAGAGAAAGTGGAGAAAGAATTAGAGGGACAGTAGATTAAGGGAGGCATTAGTTCTAAGCAAAACAAACTTTAATGATGTATACAACTATAGTCCTTTTGAGGTGGCAAAGAATGGGAATCTAAGAGGGGTGTCCATAAATTAGGGAATGGGTGAATAAGTTATTATATAAATGTGTGGAAAATGATAAAAGGAATGATTTCAGGGAAACCTTAGAAGACATGTATTAACTGATGGTGAAGGAAGTTAACAGAATCAGAACAATTGATACCATGTCAGCAATATGGTAAAGGCCAACAACTTTGAAAGAATTAAGAACTCTTATTAGTGTAATAACTAACCAGGATTCTAGAGGACTAATCATGAGACATGCTACCCAGCTCCTGATAGAGAGGTGAAGGAATTGCAAAATGAGACATACTGGGGGGAGGGGGGAGGCCATGGACAATATGGAAAAGTTTTGCTTCACTATGATGTTTTGTTTTTCTTTAGTTCTAATTTGGGGGGGAGTGTAAGAAGGTAAAAAAGCAGATTTTTGCTGATTGAAAATATATGCGTGTATGTATGTATATATGGGGGTATATATACATACATACACACATATATATGCATGTATACATATGTACATATACACACAAAAAAATCAATTGGAGGAATAAAAAGTAAAGAATATCAAGAGAATCAATAAAAAAAGGGAAGTAAGGAAGTCTAGTAGTACCTGATCTCAAACTATACCACAAAGCTATAACTATTGAAACAATTTGGTACTGGGTAGCAAATAGGTTGTTCAGTGGAATAGATTAGGTACACAATATACAGAAGCAAATCAGCACAATAATAGCACAATCAACACAGGCTATTGGGATGAGAAATTGGTATTTGACAAAAACTGTTGAGAAAACTGAAAAACAGTCTGGCAGAAAGTAGATGTAGAACAACATTTCACATCATATATCAAGATAAGCTCCAAATAGGTATATGTTTTAGACATAAAGAGTGATATCATAAGCAAATTAGAGAAGAATGGAAGAAATTACCTGTCAGATATATGGATGTAGATTTAGTTCATGACTAAATAAGAGAAAAGAAATTCACAGGAGGTAAAATGGATAATTTTTATTACATAAATTTTTTTTGCAGAAACAAAACCAATGCAGCTAAAGTTAGAAGAAAAGCAGGAAATTCGGGGAATATTTATAGTAAGTTTTCTCTGGTAAAGGACTCATTTTAAGATATGTAGAGAACTGAATCAAATTTATAAAAATCAGTGCCATTTCCAAATTTTTTAATGGTCAAAGATATGAACAGGTAGTTTTCAGAGGGGGAAGAATCCAAGCTATCAGTAGGAAATAAAAAAATGTTTTAAACCACCAATAATTAGAGAAATACAAATTACAAGTGAAGAACTAAGGAACTACCTCAAACTCATCAGATTGGCCCAGTAGATGAAAATGACAAATGTAGAGGAGCTGTCAGAAAACAGGTACTTCAGTTTACTGTTGGTAGAGCTTTGAAATGGTCCAACTACTGTGGAAAGCAATTTGGAACTATAACCCCAGAACTATTAAAGTGTGCGTATCCTTTTACCCAGTGATGCTGCTTCTGGATCTATGCACCCAAAAAGATCAAAGAAAGAGGAAAAGGACCAATTAGTAGAAAAATATTTATAGCAACTCTTTTATAGTAGAAAAGATTTGGAAACTGATGTAAGCACATCAACCGAGGAATGGTAGAACAAGCCATAGTACATGAATGTGATGGAATATTATTATGCTATAAGAAATTAAGAGGATGGTTTCAGAAAAACCAGGAAAGACTTATATGAACTGACATAAAGTAAAATGAATAGAACTAGGAAAGCAATTTATACAAGAACAATAACATTGTAAGGACAATCAACTCTGAAAGACTTAGGAACTCTGTTCAAGACAATGACCAACCATAATTCCAAAGGACTCATGATAAAACATGCTATCCCCCTCTAGGTAAAGAAGGGTTGGACTCAGAATATAGATCAAAATACATATTCTTTTGCATCTTCCTTCCATATTGCTTCCTCCCTGCCCTCCTCTTTCTCCCATTCCCCTTGGTTAATGTATTTGTTGATGAATTTGTTTTGCATGATTCTATATATTTGTAATGGTTTTTTTTTTCCTGCCTTCTCAATGGGTGAAGGTGATGGCAAAAATTTGGAACCGAAAATAAGATAAAATATATATACATATATATATACACACATACACATATGTGTATATACTGATATAAATGTGTACATGTGTGTTTATATATGTATACATGTATGTGTGCATATATGTGTGTGTATATGTACATATATCTAACCAAAACTAAAATATTTAGTCCACTTAAGCTCACTAACACACAAGATATCAATATCCAATCTTTCCATCTCTTATCTGACCACATCCAGCTTAACGTGGTTCATAGATCTTATTTTCCACGTTCCTATGCAATATTGATCTTTACAGCACTGCACTTTACTTTCATCACCAGTCATATCTGTAGCTCAGCTTCCTTTTGGCTTTGGCCCAGCTGCTTCATTATTTCTGTAACTACTTTTTGTTTTCCTCCACTCTTCCCCAGTAGCATATTGGACACCTTCCAACCTGAGGGGCTCATCTTCTGATGTTATCTCTTTTTTCATTTTAATACCATCCACGGGATTTTCTTGGCAAAAATACCAGAGCAGTTTGCCATTTCCTTCTCCAGCAGATTGCTTTTTGTCAGAACTCTTCACTATGACCTGTATGTCTTGAGTAACCCTATGAAGCATAGTTCATAGTTTTATTGAACTACACAAAACCCCATTGCCATGACAAGGCAGTGATCTAGAAGGAATAGGAAGTAGAAGTGATGAACAGATTTAAGTGATTAGATCTGGTAGATAGAGTTTCTGAAGAACTATGGACAGAGGTCTACAATGTTGTACAGGAGGTAGCAACAAAACTCCAAAAGAGAAAGAAGAACAATAAAGCAAAATGGCTGTCTGATGAGGCTTTAAAAAGAACTGATGAAAGAAGGAAAGCAAAAGAGAAAGGAGAAAGGGAAATATCCACCCAACTGAATGCAGAATTCCAGAGAATAGTAAGGAGTGATAAGAAGGTTTTCTTAAATGAACAATGCAAAGAAATAGAAGAAAACAATAGAATGGGAAAGACAAAATATTTCTTCAAGAAAATTAGATATACGAAACAATGTTTCATGCAAAAATGGGCACAATAAAAGACAAAAATGGTAGTGACTTAACAGAAGTAAAAGAGATTAAGAACACGTGGCAAGAATATACAGGAGAATAATACAAGAAAGATCTCGGTGTCACCAATAACCACAATGGTGTGGTTAGTAATCTAGAGAATGAAGTCAGGTGGACCTTAGGAAACATTACTAACAATAAGGCTAGTATAGGTGATGGAATACCAGCTAAAATATGCTGTTACAAACAAAGCCAATGCAAACAATATTAGCAGGGAAGCAGAAAACTGGGAAAGAATTTTTACAACCAGTGACTATCATAAGGGCCTCATTTCTAAAATATATACAGAACTAAGTCAAATTTATAAGAATACAAGTCATTCCTCAATTGATAAATGGTCAAAGGATATGAACAGGCAGTTCTCAGATGAAGAAATTAAAGCTATAAATGCTCTAAATCACTCTTGATTAGAGAAATGCAAATCAAAATAACTCTGAGGTACCACATGACACCTACCAGATTGGCTAACATGACAAAACAGGAAAATGACAAATGTTGGAGAAGGTGTGGGAAAATTGGAATATGAATGCATTGTTGGTAGAGTTGTGAACTTATCCAACCATTTTGGAGAGCAACTTGGAACTATGCCCAAAGGGTTATAAAAATGTGCATACCCTTTGACCCAGCAATAGTACTTCTAGGTCTATATTCCAAAGAGATTATACAAATGGGAAAAGGACCCACATGTACAATAATATTTATAGCAGCTCTTTCTGTGGTGACAAAGAAATTGAGGGGATGCTCCTCAACTGGGGAATGATTGAACTAATTATGGTATAGGAATGTAATGGAATACTATTGTGCTATAAGAAATGATGAGCAAGTAGACTCAGAAAAACCTGGAAAGACTTGTATGGACTGATGCTGAATGAAGCAAGCAGAGCCAGGAGAACATTGTATGCATTAATGGCCACGTTGTGCAATGACTAACTTTGATAGACTTAGCTTTTCTCAGCAATGTAAGGATCTAAGATATCTCCAAAAACCTCATGATAAAAATGCTATCCACATTCAGAGAAAGAACTACAGAGTTTGAATGCAGATTGAAGCATATTATTTGCTCTTTTTTCCTTCTGTTTTGTTTTGTTTCTTCTTTCTTGTGGTTCCTCCTATTGGTTCTAATTCTTCTTTACAACATGACTAATGTGAAAATACGTTCAATAAGAATGTATACGTAGAGCCTATATCAGATTGTATGCAGTTTAGTGGAGGAAAGCAGAGAGGAAGGGGGAGAAAATTTAAAACTCAAAAGTTTATTGAAGTGATTGCTTAAAATGAAAAATAAATTAACAATGTTTTGTTACTTAAAAAAAAAAAGATAATGCTATTAAATTATTGCACTCAATATGCCAGCAAATTTGGAATATTCAACAGTGATCACTGGATTGGAAAATATCAGTTTATATTCCAATCCTAAAGAAGGGCAAAGTCAAGGAATGTTCAAATTATCAAACAATAGCACTCATGTCACACACCAGCAAAGTTATGCTTAAGATTCTGCAAGCTAGGCTTCAGTAATATGTGACCAAGAATTACAAGAAAAGCAGGCTGGTTTTCAAAGAAGCAGAGAAACTAAAGACCAAATTGCCAACATTTGCTGGATTATGGAAAAAACAAGGGTATTTCAGAAAAACATCTACTTCTGCTTCATTGACTACTCTAAAGCCTTTGACTGTGTGGATCACAACAAAATATGGCAAGTCCTCAAAGAGATGGGAATACCAGATCATCTTACTTGTCTCCTGAGGAACCTATATGTGGGTCAAGAAGCAACAATTAGAGCCAAACATGGAACAACTGATTGCTTTAAGATTGGAAAAGAAGTATGACAAGGCTGTATATTGTCACTTTATTTATTTGACTTATATGCAGAATACATCATGCAAAATGCCAGGCTGGACAAATCAAAAGCCAGGATTAAGGTTGCCAGGAGAAATAACAATCTCAGATATGCAGAGAATACCATTCTGATGGCAGAAAATGAAGAAGTAAGAAGCCTCTTGAGGAGGGTGAAAGAGGAGAATGTAAAAGCTGGCTTGAAGCTTAACATAAAAAACCAACTAAGATCCTGGCAACCAGTCCATTACTTCCTGGCAAATAGAGAAAGAAGAAATGGAACCAGTGTCAGATTTCATATTTTGGGGCTCAAAGATCACTGCAGATGGTGACTGCAGCCATGAAACTGAAAGATGCTTGCTCCTTAGAAGGAAAGTTATTGCAAATCTGGACAACATACTAAAAAGCAGAGACGTTACCTTGCTCAAAAAAGCGCAAGTAGTCAAAGCTATGGGTTCCAGTAGCCATATATGGCTATGAGAGCTGGACTATAAGAAAAATGAGCGCTACAGAATCGATGCTTTCAAATTGTGGTGCTAGAGATGACTTTTTAGAGTCCCCTGAACAGCAAGAAAATCAAATCAGTCAATATGTAAAATAAATTAATTCAGACTGTTCATTGGAAGGTTAAATACTGAGGCTGACACTTAAATACTTTGGCCACATAATGAGAAGATGGAACTCATTGGAAAAGCTCCTGATGTTGGAAAAGATTGAAAACAAAAGAAGGGGATGGCAGAGGATGAGATGGATAGATAGTGTCATGGAAGCAATGAACATGAGCTTGGACAAACTTCACAAGATAGTGGAAGATAGAAGGATCTAGTGTGCTGTGGTTCACAGGGTCACAAAGAGTTACATGTGATTGAATGGCTTGACAGTCACAACAAAAGATGGGCATGCCTTATACTTAACACTTTTATAAGGAGTCCACTGTAGCTTTTTTTAAAAATTCCCATAGATATCTATTTTGCCCAGCACACATTTACAAATTCTGTCTCCTTGCTCCAGGTACCATCCACATATTTTTCTACTGTTCCCATAAAGTAAAACATAGTTAGCTCTTCTCTTATTAAGATGTACTTGGAAACCAAGTCTAGCACTATCTCATGCACCTAGAGGTCACTTATCTGCCAACTTCAACTATTTAGAAGAGATAAGAACCAGGAAAGATCATAATATAGATTTATAGTTGCATTAGAATTTAGAGGTCACATAGTTAGTCCAGCCCTCTCATCTGAAGCCCAGAGTGATTAAGTAACTTGATCAAAGTCATATAGGTGTTAAGTAGTGGAGCTAAGGTTTGAACCCAGCTCCTCTGACTTCAAATTCAATATTCTTTCCACTGCATCGTGCTCCTGTCCCTCAGGAGGGACCTGTACAATCCAAATAAGTGTAATGAGGTTTGTGCATTGGGGCTCATATATGTTGAGGACCTCAGACCCTCATTCAGTTTTACTCTCACTGGAGAGACAGTTCCAACAACCCTGGTTACATGGTTTTCCCATCCCACAGCACATCAAAAGAACTTAGAAGACTGGCAAGAGAAGAAAAATTCTTAGTTCAGTGATACTGACAGCAGCACAAAGTGACAGCTAAGAGTGAGAAATAACAACAACAACAATTATGATGATGATGATGATGATAAGAGCTAGCACGTATATAGCACCTACCATGTGCCAGGTACTATGCTAAGCACTTTACAATTATTATCTTGTTTGATCCTCACAACAAACCTGGGAGGTAGATACTATTATCCCTATTTTATAGACAAAGAAATGGAGACAAATAGAAGTTAAATTACTTGCCCAGGGTTAGGAAGCTGATAAATTATTTTTTCAAACCTCAAAAAGTACTACAGTCCGAGACCATCTAGTCTGGGGGAAAATAACCCTTAATATATCTCAGTAGCTTCTGAGAGTATCATAGCATTACAAAGCCAGAGTCATGACTGATGTCCATAATGATACTTAGACACTGGAAATGGCTAAATTATGCTTGGTATAATTCCATATAAAGAGACTAAGAAGTAAGTAATCTGAATAAGGATTCCTGAACGAAATGTCCATTAAGTTCATTTATCTGGAAAATTCACGTAAGTGGAACAATATTCCCTGACAATATTTAGATGAATGAGGCACTGCTAGAAAATAATATAAAAGAAAAGAGAACATTCTAAGTTCTTTAGGTAACCTGATTTGTGTTAGGCCTTATACATGCATATATGTGCTTAGTTATTATCATAATTCCTTTAAGAATGCCTCCAAAATGCCATAATGTTATGAACACTCATAATCTAGCTCTGCAGGAAATGGATTGACAATAGCATTTTCTATTGATAAAGAAGCTCCAGATACTTTTTTGTGGGGATTAGGAAAACTTTTGCTTTTGAATTTTGTAAAGATACTGTGTTCCTCTCAAAAAAAACAAAAAACAAAAAACAAAAAATAAACCAGCTTTTTTCCAAAATATCTACACCAGGGCAGCTAGGTGGCATAGTGGATAGAGCATTGTCCCTGGAGTCAGGAGGACCTAAGTTCAAATCCAGCCTCAGATATACAACACTCACTAACTGTGTGACTTTGGGCAAGTCACTTAACCCCAATTGCCTCACCAAAAAAACAAACATTAACAACAACAACAACAACAAATCACATCTACACCATTTTCACAGTGAAGAAATTGCCTGAAGACCCATTCAAGTGTTTTCATCAAAGAGAATACTGCACATTGAACATTACATTGAGCCATTTTAAAATAGTCTCACCAGCTCTCTCTGCCCCCAAATGCTTACTCTGTCTACAAAGATAGAAAGTAGCCTTCCAACTGGAAATATCTACTATAGTACATTTTCTCATTTAAAAAAAATTGGACCATCAACCACACCATCTATTTGAAAGAAATTATTCCTTTCTAATAAGCACTTGAAGATAGAAAGAAGCACAGGGCCTTAACGAAAAGTTCATCCTGCCTTTGGTGAGGCAATTGTAGTACAACAGAAAAAATCCCAGATCTGGAATCCAAGGACCTGGGTTCAGATGCTGTTTCTGCATTGGGCTGTTACCTTGGGTAAATCAATTAACTCCTCTTGGCTTCAGTTCCTCTTCTGTAAAATGAAGAGGTTGGACTAGATGGATTCTAATGTCCCTTCCATCTCTAAATCTATGGTCCTATGAATTATATAACTTACAAGAATAATAAATCTTTGGTGCAGGTAGGTGATATAGTGGATAGAGCACCAGCCCTTGAAGTCAGGAGGACCTGAGTTCAAATCCAACCTCAGACGGAACACTTGACACTTACTAGCTGTGTGGCCATGGGCAAGTCATTTAACCCCAATTGCTGGAAAAAAAAAAAAGAAAAATAAATAAATCTTTTCCTAATCGTTTGTATTACCTTATAAGATAATTGTCAGGATTCTAGACATAAGAAATAACAGTATAACATCATCATCATCATCATCATTGTCATCATCATCATCATTATTTTGGTCCAAACCTGTGATTTAATTGGCATGAGAAACTGGGTGTAGAAATTCCTGCAACCCATGCAGGTAAGCTACTTCTCTGTACCTTGGAGAGCTGCCTGGAGTACTGAGAGGTTGTTACTGTACCTTCATCACACAGAAGTAGTGCTTGAATTTAGGTCTTCCTGACTCCAATACCAGCTTTATATCTGGTACAACATACACCATTGCCCCACTATAGAAGCTTACCCCATTACAAAACCAGATAAGTCCATATCTGGAATATTTAGGGCAGTTCAGATCAAGTTACCTCTAGGAACAGAACTATGAAGAGTAACTAATCTTGCAATAATGAAATTCTGCTATAATTATATATGTGTGTATAAGATACAGATAGAATATATAAATGTATATTATGTATATGTTTGTAAAAATCACAGATATATAATATATGCACATATGCAATACATTATGTATATGTGTGTACACATCACAATGTAATATATGTATATGCATGATATATTATGCATGTGCATATATATCACACATAATATATGTATGTATGTCATGTATATGTGTGTATATCACATGATATATGCATGTATATCATATATTATGTGCATATACCTTAGTGCATATCATATATTATATGTCTTTATATGTGTACATATCTATACACATATATTTGTATGTTTATTACATATTATGTGTATATGTATATGTTGCAGCCATACAGCACACATGCAGTATATGTATGTATATTATATATTTATATGCATATACATATCCCATATATAATACAGCTGTATGTTTTATATATTATGTACATATATATATATTTTTTATCCCCTCCAAAATTCCACTTTACCCTAACACACATTTACAAACACCATTGCTTCCTTCCAATACCATCTATCCCATTTTCAAAGTTTTGGAAAAGCTCGTCTTTGAGAAAACATGAGAAAAGTTTAGGTTTCTTTTTTCTGTCTGAGATACATAGTCTGTGAAAAATTAAATGTTCACTGAATTTGAGAGCTGGGAGGGACCTTAGGGCTCAAAGTGTATAAAATCATGTAGGGCACCAAGAGGGAGAGCACATATCTCTTCACAAAATTATAGAACACCAAGACCCTTGTCTTCTTGAAAGATGAACTTTTATGACTAATAAAAGATCTACATCATAGAGGGCAACAACTGCCTCCTCCACCAACACACTCTGGGGACACTGTCAGAGGTCAGTGGGCAGGTCTCATGTTTCTCTGTTCTTAGAACACACAGTCACAGGCTAAGATTTAGATCAGTCCCTAAGTTGCTGCACTGAGGGACTAAAGGTGGGGTGGTGGTGGCTATGAAGAAATAGTAAATATAGTCTCCACCCTTAAAGAACTTAAAATCTAAAAGGAGAGATCGTATTAAGATGCCTGAAGAACATAAAAGAATGACAAGGGGAAAATAAATGCAGTACATAATTAATGTGTGTTTGTGTGTGTGTACACATATGTGTATGTACATATACAGGAAAGAGTATTTATTTAATGAGACAGAGGCCAGAAAAGACAACACAAGTTTTTCTGCTCTCTCAATTGTCTGCACAAACAAAACTATAAAGGACATTTTTGCCTGTGAACCCCATAACGGAAAATGTCATCTGAGCCTTAGCTTCCTAATGTTGGGTTCAGAGAGTTGGTTGTTTTTTTCTTTTTTTGTGAATCAAATGACAGTTCTATAGCCTAACTGGCCTAAGAAAGAGTTTCAAAGTAAACAACATGCTCTCAAATTATCCATTAAGTTCAGTCACAAAATGTTTCATTCTACTCTATGACTGACCAGGACCACCTCATTTCAGAGCTTCATCTGAGTGTGCCCCAGGACCCCATGATCCATATCTACAAACCTAACGGTACTTATCTGCCCTATTTTTATCTCAACCCATCCACTTCCCAACCCTGCTCTGTGCTAAATGACAACTAGTGAGCTGAATGAGTACATGAGCATTTACTAAGTACATACAATGTACTAGAGTGTGTTAAATGATAGGGATACAAATACAAAAAATAAAACAAAACCCAAGACAATCTTTGCCCTCAAAGAGCCTACATTCAAATAAGAGATGACAACACATGACAGTCATGGCCAGAGAGGGATGTTTTGGTCTGGGAAGTCACAGGGATGATGAGTGGAGTCATAGGGCAATTGACAGATACATTTCTAGGTCGGTAGTATTGATTTCATTACCATTCCCAGAACAAAAACTGGACAGGGAATGGCTGTGGGGAGGAAGATGGGCTTGATTGTATCATGATCATTATAGATATGATGAACTCTTATCAGTAATGAGCTTGGGCCCCAGAGCAAGAGTTGGATTTCCTAGTCAATATCAGAAGATGAGGCACAGGAGTATGCCAAGAAGATGGCTCTTGGGGCCACTTAGTTATGGTGAACTCTCACTAATCAGGAGCCAGGGACTCAGGAAAGGAACTATAGTGTGGGATTGGAGGCAGCAGTTGGAGCCAATAGCATGTAGGATATTCTTGGGTGCTAATAGGTTAATGTGTTACCTTTCCTAGGCAACACACTGACATTTAAATAACAGGGTCTCCTGGAGACACAGTGACACAAATGGTGGAAATTTCAGGCATTAAGTAGACTGGCAAGTGTATGAGAGACTTCAAGTGAGTGATAACATATTTGGAGGTAAACAGGCCTTTGTGTGCTCTTCCAATCATGCCATCTAAGGGAGGATCAGACTACATTTGCCTAGGGTTAATGACAGGTGATTTTTGTGTGAAGAATCTGATGAAAACATAATGGGGAAGATGATTTCCAATGAGAACATTTACAATATTCTATTCAATACAATATTGTCTAAACCAAGTTTAAAAATACAATATGAAATGTGTTGAACAGGACCAAAGCCTGGTACCATTCATTTAAGGATGATTTAGCCTGATTTTGTAGTGATAAGAGAAAGTTCTTACCAAATGAAAGATCATAGCAAGCACAGAGAGAAGAATGAATAGAAGAAAGTCTAATTCTCCTGATGTGCTTGGTTCTCATCATTGCTATTAGTATCTTGGGTTCACAAGCTTTACAGTTTATCCATTTACCCCCAAATCTGATTGGAGCATTGTGGACTCTGAGTTCCATTTTGAATGTACTAAATAACTGTGATTTCAAATGTTTTCTTCTGAATGCTACTTATTTTTTAAATGATATAATTTATAGGTCAAGAAAACAGTACAAGTGGCTTCAAGCATCTCTGGATTCCAGTTCGCATTAGCATATTTCAATGTGGGGAAATTAACATACTAGCCAAAGCAAAGAAAACAAAATACCCCCATCTTCTTGTTCTTTGGAAAGGATCCATAGGAGGAAGTATTTTTTTTAAAATTTGGATGTTTATCAAACTGTGGCCAGTCTGACTGCTTGTAATTCTTTCGATTTAAAAACAACTCCCTTCACCCCCATCTGTGTTCAACTTCATGTTCCCAACACCAGAGAGAAAACAGGAATGTTCTACAAAATAACTAATTTTTCAGGTATTCTCTGAATGCAAGTTTTCCACAAGACTACTCTTCTGATACCCCATCAAAGACATGCCTATTTTTGGCCTCCTGCTTTTCCACAGAATGCTGCCCTATCTGACCCCACTCCCACACCCCAATTGTGCTTTCTCTTTGCCATTTAAAATCCCTAATTTCCTTCAAAGCACCACTTAACCTTCTGATCAAGGCCTTTCTTTTTTCCTTCCTTTCTTAATGCCCCCTTTTGTGATCTCTCTGAGTTGTTAGTGCTATCCACCACTTAAAATTACTTTGTATTCTTTTGTCTATACTTTTACTTATATGATTACATGCTGGATGCTACCCAGTAGCATATAAACTCCTTGAGGGCAGGATCTGTTTTATTCAGTGCCCTTGTGTCCACAGCACTTAGTACTGATCTTCTACCATCGTTGTTGTGGTGGTCAGTTAGTCATTTCAATCCTGTCCGGCCGACTCTTCAGGACCCCATTTTGGGTTTTAATAGGCACTTAATAATTGCTTATTGAATTGAATAGATCTGAATCTGTCCTAATTTGTGCATGAGTATTCCACAGTATTTAGGAAGAGCTTTGGGTAGAGAAAAAAACGTACAAGAATTAGACTGTTTGGTCTTTCCAATAAAATCTGGAAAATGACTCTTCCACTTAGACAATTCCTACCCATTCAATTGTTGTATTGGGTAGGTGGGTGGGCAGTGGTGGCTTAAGGGGGTAGGAAAAACAAAACAGATCAACAGAATGAAGCTAAGCAGCTTATTCATGATATTTATTTGGAAGATTACAGTACTTGGGGGTTAATTTCAATTAACAGAATAATTTCTTGCAATTTAAGTACTGTGACAACAGGTGGTGGTAAAGAATTACAGTCATACTTGGGAAAGAGTGATTTTCCTGAGATTTATGACCTCTCCACCTGGTTCACTCAGTAGGTACAGACACTATTCAGAGCCAGATTATGGACTGCATGTCCCAGTCACTGATAATTGTATCCTGTGTTGCCTTCTCCTTCCCTCCCCCCACCCCCATCTGCCTCCTTCTAGGGCAGGTTCTACCATTTAGACACTCTTCTAAAAATAAAAATAGGAATGTTCTCTCTATAAAATAAGATTGGCAGTTAAAGTTAAATAACTTATGAAATGCTTTTTAGCACTTTTTAAAAACAAAGAACCCCTAAGATGTATTCTTACTTCTAATTCTTTTTAAGTTTCTTGCTAGCTCTTGTTTTTACACCACTTTCATTTCTCAACATACCTCTCCTTTCTGCCCCACACCACCATCATTCTTTTAGCAATGAACAAAAAGGAAAGGGGGAAGCAGTTGAAGAAAACTATGGAACATGTCGGTCGAGTTCAATAGTATAAGTGTGCACTGTTCCACATCCATTTTTCATGGTTCCCCACCTCTGCAAAAAAAGGGAAGTTCATTTTCATTTTTCTTCTTCAGTGCCAAGATCAATCACTCTATTTATTACAAAGCATTCAATTTCAGTTTTTATTGTTGTAGCCAATGGGCATGTTGTTTTTCTGGTTCTACTTCACCTTGCATGAGTTCTTAAAAATCTTCCCATATCTCCTATGTATTGTTTATATTTATCATTTCTTGTAGACTTCTAATTATTTTTAGACTGTAATTATACTTATTCTTTTTTCCTTCCTATAACTCCATACTGGGCTCTATGTTTCTTTCAATTACCAACTTAATTGTGGTGTCAAAATCCTGCCTTACAATTTGTCACTCTTCTCTAGCTATAAGGACTTGGGTCAGTCACTCAATAAGCATTTATTAAGCCCAGCTATGTGTAAGCTGGGGATACAAAGAAAGGCAAAAGATATTCCACTAAGTCCTTACAGAAAGGCTTGATGTCAATGGAAGAAATGTCTGAGGTGCCAGATAATGATACCAATGTTTCTTTGGTAAGCCAGGGGCTCTTCACTTGGAGGCAAGATTGAGAAATAGGTTCTGGAAGGAATGAGAAACATAGCAGCTTTCCCTAACTGTATCTATTTCCATCTGGAAGCCTGGGATCTGAAACTACCATTCAATTGAGTCCAGCTGACTCTAGGGAGAAGAACTAGTTTCAAAAGGGGGTCAGTCAATAGTGAGGAGCTGAGAACCCTCTAGATCTATTCCCTCTGCACTGGTATGAAAGTCTAAGGTTAGATTTTTATTTCACTTTGTGATTATTTTCCTATTTTGTTTGTTATCTTAAAACTTCTCAGTGTCTCCCTGTAGTTCCTGGGAGAGAGAAAAAATCTGTAGGAAACCTAAAGGAAGTCTGAGTTTTTATTTCAGAGACATTATGGCTGGAGAGAAATTGGAAAGTTGCTTTCTTTCCCAGCAGGACCTGGGTGAGAGGAAGCCCAAGTCTGAGAAGAGGTGGAGGCTGTGGAAAATCAGAAGGGGGAGCTAGTGAGCTAAGCTCTGCAACTGATCCAAAAATGTTCTAGGGTTGCCCCCCACACTACTGTACAAAATACCAAATTCTTCACAGAATTCCAGGGGAAGCACAAAGCTGGTGACAGTCATCGCAGCTCATGAAAAGATGATTATCAGTAAATACCAGGGCCAGAAACAGTGCCTTAAAGGGGAGATTAGAAAGCCTCCATTTGCCTTTCCTAAGAAAAAAAAAAGATTAATAATAATAATATGTAAATGAACTGTAAGAAACTAAAGAGAAGTGATGGGAGTTACTTAGGTCCATAGGACCGTAGAAGATGTGGAAAAGAAAGACATTGAGCACAAGGAATATCAAACTAAGGTGAAGAAATATTTTCTAATATTGGCATCTATTTGTTTTGGAACAATCTCCTGTCTAGTGGAAATTTCATTCCCTGATTCACTTAAACTAAGTTGGGTAAAACACTTGAGAGAAGCATAAGGGGATAATTCTTGCTTTGGACAAGAGAATGAAGAAGATGATCAGTGTTTCCCATTTATATTTATAGCTGCTAGGCAGAAAACTGGTGTCTGGGTTAGCTCGTCACTGACACCTACTGGTTGTGTGATGCTGGATAAATTAGTCAGTCAATAAGCATTTATTAAGTGCCTACTATGTACCAAGCACTGTGCTAACTGCTGGGGATATGAAGAAATGGAGAAAACAACTTCTGCTCTCAAGAAACTCACAGTCTAGTGAAGAGACATCATGAAAACAATTATGTACAAACAACATATACACAAGATAAATTGTAAATAATCAACAGAGAGAAGGGCACTAGAATTAAGGGGGATTGCAAAAGATAAAGATAAAAGGTATGATATTAGCTGCATTTTGAAGGAAGCCAGAGAAAGTCAGGAGATGAAAATGGAAAGGGAGAAAATTCCAGGAACGGGGACACCCAGGGAAAATGCATGGTCGGGACAGGGAGTGTCTTGTGCAAGAGACAGACAGGAGAGCAGTATCACTGGACCACAGATTATGAAGGGGAAGCTGGAGAGTAAAGGATAAGAGGATTGTAAAGGTAGCAGGGGCCAGGTTATGCTGTACTTTGAATGCCAGAGGATTCTTTATTTGATTCTGGAGGTGATAGAGAGCCACTGAAGTTTACTGAATGGGGGAGAAGGGAGTTGTGTGATATAGTCAGACCTTCACTTTAGGAAGGCCACTTTGACAGCTGAGTGAAGAACAGATTGGAATAGGGAGAGACTTGAGGCAGGGAGATCAACCAGAAGGCTATTATAATACTAGAGGCATGAGATGATGATGGTCTAAATTTGAGTGGTGGCAGTGTCAGAGATGAAGAGTGGAGTGTGTATAAGAGTTTTTATGAAGGTAGAATGACAAGACTTGGGAAGATTGGATGTGGAGAGACAAGAAAGAGTGAAGGTTAGGATTACACTGAGGTTGTGAGCCTAGGTGACTGGGGGAATGGCAGTGTCCTCAATAGTAACTGGGAAGTTCACTGGAGGGAAGATCTGGGCAGGGGAAGGAGAGATGCTGTTTTCAGTTTTGGACATGTTGAGTTTAAAATTGAGGAGCTTGAGACATCCAATTTGAAATGTCTAATAGGTAGTTGGAGATACAAGACTAGAGGTCAGGGGAGAGGTTAAGGCTGAATAAATAGTTATGTGAGTCATCAGCATTAAGATAATAATTCAATATATGGGATCTGATGAGATCACCAAGTGAAAGAGTATGGAGGGAGAAGAAAAGAGGGCCAGGACAGAACCTTGCGGATCCTCATGGCTAATAAGCCTGACTTAAAGGAAGATACAGCAAAGAAGACTGAGAAGAAGAGGTCAGACAGGTTGGAGGAGAACAAGCAATGGCATGAAAACTTAGAGGACAGAGAGTTTCCAGGAGAAAAGGATGACAGTGTCAAAGACTGCAGAGGAGTCAAGAAAGATGAGGACTGAGAAAAGGCCATTGGACTTGGTAATTTAAAGATCATTGGTAACTTTGAAGTAAGTAGTTTCAGTTGAATAAGGTGGTCAGAAACCAGACTGCAGAGAGTTAAGGAGAGAGAAAGAGGAAAGGAAATGAAGGCACTGATTATAAATGAATTCTTAGGGCATTTAGCCACAAAAAAGAGGAGAGATATGAGATGATAGCTAGTGGTGATTGAAGGATCAAGTGAGGGTTTTTGAGGATGAGGGAGACATGGGAATGTTTATAGGGAAGAAACAAGTAGGCAGGAAGAGATTGAAAATAACTAAGAGAGTAGGGATGACAAAAGAAATATGCTGCCTATTCACTGACTAGTTAATGTACACCTAAATGTCTATTCATCTCAAGAGGCAATTTTGCTTTTCCTAGTAGACAATAAGAGATTGAAGATAAATAAAAGAATAGGGATGACAGAGGCAATAAACTGATTATTGACTGAGTGACCAATTTTCACTTAAATGTCTGTATCTTAAGAGGGAAGATTTTGCCCTTAACAGGGAGTCCTAAATTAACATCTCAATGAATTGAAGTTTCCACAACTCAAATACACAAATGGATTTGTGATCTCTTGGTAATTTGCCCATGTCTCCAAATAAGTTCATCATTGGTGGTCCACTCAACATGCTGGCAAACTTCTTCAAGTCTTTCTGACATATCAAGAATATCAGGGCAATGCGTGGATTGTCCATCTGTAATCTCTCATTCTCCCCTTCTGACCAGTTCATTCATTTCCATAATGTCATTCTTTACACTACTATTCCTCTGTAATTCTTTATTTGTAATGTGTTCTAACATGCTCAAAACCAGTATTTGACTTTCCATCAAGGCAGTTAGGTGGTGCAGTGGATAGAGTGCCAGGCCTGGAGTCAGAAAGACATGAGTTCAAATCTGACCTCAGATACTTACTAACTTAAACCTGTTTGCCTCAGTTTCCTCATCTGTAAAATGACGTGGAGAAGGAAATGGCAAACCACTCCAGTATCATTGCCAAGAAAACCCCAAATGGGGTCATGAAGAGTCAGACATGACTGAAACAAGTGAACAAACAAATGCCTCTACAACATCTTTTAGGTGATCCTCAGTTCCTAGGGAACTACAGTGTTCTATGGCTCCTAACCATACTGAATTCTAAGAATAACGCTGGTATTTAAAATTATGGGCCTTTGTTTCAGGGAGAAACTTGAGATCATTAAAAGAACTCTGAAATTTCCCAAAAGCAATCCACTCTGCTCTCTTCCCCCTATTCAATTATGGACTCAATTTCTTGTCTCTGTAATGTCCATTCAAGATACTTATATTGATGGATGAAATCTGTAGGTTGTCTATTCAACTGTATATTGTAGTTTGAGGAGTCTTTCCCCATTTGGTCTTTCCGATGCAGACGGGTAAGCCAAACTCTTTTGATGATTGTGAAATTCATTCAGGAATTCTGTGATATTCTGGGGCTTGATGTAATCGATACAATTTTATTTGTAAGTAGATCCACAGCTAGCTTTTTAAAAATTGGTTGTTTTCCTTTTTGTGCTGCAAAGTCAAGACCACTGAACATTTTGTATCTGTATTTTTTTAGCAAAAACTTCACTTTTTAAATGTTAGGCTCTCAATAAAATTCTATGAGTCATTGTTATCCAGGGCTATTTATTATAGATTAGACAGAAGCACAAGTTTCTTATAGGGGGAGGCAGCCTTGAACATATATGTCTAATATATTGTTTTTTAAAAAATCCTTGTGAACTTCAGTTCTTAAGCTTCATTGAAATCTCAAAACTTTCCTATAGTGTTGCTGCACTCTGAGGAAAATAATTCTGAAGTCCAAAAGCAATTATCTTTTCTAAACAAAGTGCAGTCAAATATAGATCTCTATGGGACATTGGAGGGGTTCTTAATTGCTAAACTATTCTAGCTAGCTCTTTGAAGAGAGTTCTCAGCAAGGATATTAAGCAAGGATACCAACAGCTTAGACAATTTAACTTCTCTGTTGTTAGATTGATGATAATCATTAATTTTATTATTGTTTTGCATTTATAGAGCTCTTTTTATCCAGGAGTCAAAGGCCCTTGATAAAATTTGAAAGTGATCTTCATAATACCCAAGTGAGGTAGGCACAGATGTCTCAAAGCAATGGGTTTGATTCTCTCCTTGATAGAGACATTATCTCCTGATGAACCAAGGGAAAAAGACCTTTTGCCTGCTTCACTTGTGTGTTTTGCCTAACTGCCCATAGACTCCTCAGTCACTAGTGAAATGACAGGGTAGCTAAGGAAGCCACATGATCAAGAGATTAAATCTGTAGATTTCTCCCCCTCCCTCCCTACAGGTGTAGGCATCATTATGTAGCTGTCACATTTGTCCACACAGAAAATAACCATTGAGTCTTGGGCAAGACAAAAAGCAAGCAACCATAGAGGGGTGGACATGGTAGCACACTCCTTTAATACCACTTATCATGAAGGATGAAGGTTACAGATAGCTTGAGCTTTGGATATCTGAGCTACATTGGGCTGTGCTCATTGGGGTCTACACATTGGCATCAACATGGTGAGCTCCCAAGAGCAGAGGTGTTACCATATTGCCTAATGAGGGGTAGAGCAGCCCAGGTCTGAATTGGCACAGGTCAAAGCTTCCTTGCTGATCAGTTACAGGATATCTGGGATCACTTGCAGATGATATCTGGCCTTGAGTAGGCATGCCTGGCCAAGAAGGGAAGATCCAGTCTTAAATTTTTTTAAGCAAGCAACAATGACAGCATCCATGAAAGGAGACACCAGTAGACAGCATCGCCTTAGGAAATTAAAATGCATACATTTGCTTTACTTGGCTAAGCAAAGAAAGGGAAGTAATGCATAAGTGAGCCAAAACAGCATAAAGAGAAGTGATTAGGATTATTTAGACAGGCCCACAGGACTGTGAGATAAATATGAGGAACAGAAAAATGGTGAGCTTTTGCTCTTATGGGTAGCAGTGGGGTTAGAAGCCCTTGCAAAGAGCCACCCCAATCAGACATAACTGAGACAGAGTTTCTTCATTAATATGCAGTATTGAAGGTAGTACCTGGCACTCCCATTCATCCCTTCAAGGAAAGTTGAACTCATTTAATGATAATTCAGATATCCTTTTCTTTTCCCTCTCCCCCTCTCTTCACCCTTATCAAAGTTTCTCTATCTAGTCATCTTCTTGGACCATAATCCCAGAGTTTAAGGAAAATACCAGTTCCCCAAATAGATACCTCAAGGGGTAAACATTTTAAACCCACAAGGAGACAACATAATTTTGACTAAGTTAAAGGTTTACAAGGGGAAAAGATTCACTTGGTGAGCAAAGTTCCCTAACTAGTTTGTGCATTATGGACTGTCCAGTGGTAAGACTCTGTATTTTCTCAAATACAGTATCATTATAAAGAGAGTGATTCAAGGCACAGGTACATGAGCACAACTCAAAATAGCCAAAGTTTTATCCTATTACTATACCTGCTCAAATCTATATGGAATCTTGAAGGCACTTACTGGTGATTCAATGTCCTCTAGGAGCAAGACTGAACAACGCTCACATTTTAACAGCGTCTGGGCCCGGTGCATGATTTTCTTAACAATTTTCTCCAGGTCAGTTTGTTCTTCAAAGAGGTCATTAACCACCTCGAGCAGTGCCTGTAGAAGATGAAAGAAATTTAGTTTGGTGGATGTAGGACTAACAAAATACTACGCTGGAAGGAAATTCCAAGTCTTTAAAATAATATTTCATATAGGATCATAATTTCTGAAGTAGAAGGCTTTAGAACATGGAGCTCCTTTGCTAAAAGTATACATGGCTTCTCCCAACCCCTAAAGTCTTTCCTAGTTTGTTATGTATTTCTATTATTTTGTTAGGTAAATTACCCTTTGGTAGGACAAGGCAAAAATTGGTGACAGTAGCATTCTATGCAGCAGGAATCATGTGATCTTCAGCCTAGGAATTCTTTCTCCCATAATAATACTGCACAAATCAACTAAAAACAAAGTCACCATCTTATCAATAATAGACTCATAATTCCTATCTAATCATACTGATTTAACAGGTCATAAAACCTATGGAATTATTAAGAAATATTAATATTTCTTTTATTATTTTAATAAAATATTAAAAGAAATAGGTCATTTCTTTCCCGTTGGTAATAAGTATTGTCCTCTTGTTCAAAATCAAGAGCCTCTGGGGCAGCTAGGTGGCACAGTGGATAGAGCACTGGCCCTGAAGTCAGGAGTACCTGAGTTCAAATCTGGCCTCAGACCAAACACTTGACACTTACTAGCTGTGTGACCCCGGGCAAGTCACTTAACCCCCAATTGCCTAAAAAAAAAAAAAAAAACCAAGGGCCTCATTTTCATTAACATATATCTAGCACCATGAACTGAAAAGGACATTCAACATGCAATAATCAGTTGCCTTTAATATGCAAAGTGCCATGCTAGACAGTGAGAATATAACAACAAAATAAAAAACAGTCCCCATTTTCAGGAATTTTATACAAAATGCACAATAATTTGATAAAAGAAAGAACATTTAACAAGAGATGGTGTTAGGGACATGTGGGGATTAGGATTAATATGCAGTATGGGAGAAGCCATCTCAAAAGAGACAGAACCTGAGTTGAGCCTTGAAGGAAGGAAGCTAAGCATTCTAAGAGACAAAAATAAGGAAGTGTGCATTCCAGGTATGGGGAGACAGCTTATAGAAAGGTAGGATATCAAACTTTATGCTTATCATAGTTAATGGTTTGGCTTCCCCTATATACTTTTCACATTCTTCCCTATATTGTGGTAATCTGGTAACATAATTTATTCCCCCTTACCAGATTATAAGATACTTGACTGCAGGAGACTTAATTATTTTTCATAGTTGTATAACCTTAGCACCTAAAAAAAGTACCTTTCACATATTAGGAACTGTGTGTGTATACACATATACATATTCATATTTGTATATGTGTGTATATATATAATATATACATATGCATGTTGAATTAAATATAAATTATATTCTACTCAAGAAAAAGAACATGTACTGTTCCATATCACTCTGTTCACCAGAATGTCCAGTCAATGATGGTGTTTGATTTAGGAAAAGGATCCATAAGAAGAGAAAGAGACTGGTGAAAACAGTAAAATGCACTGTATATTTGTTACAAAGGAAGCTCATATTTCAAAACTTAAAACTAAAGATTATGCTGTAAGCTTTTATCCAGTAGAATTTTCTTGATTCCTTTACATTAAAATAATAACCCAGATGGAGCTTTTAATGACAGATTTCAATATGAATTAATATTGTTCAGAGATCTGAACATAGAATTTTATCCCAAATATTCATTCATGGATATTATATTTTTAAAAATCAGATTAAAATAACAAATACGTGCCATCAGTGATAATATTTAAGGGTTTGGCAAAAGAAGGTTTGTTTCTTTATGTTTTGATATGATGTTCAGCCCTGATCTTGACTTCTAACAAAAGTGTTTAATGAGTTTTCCAAGTCAAATGAACTCTAAACAAATATATGCTGTTGTATATCACAGCATTTTTTCCATTAACATTCAAAAATTATTAACTCCACCTTTGGTCAGGCAACAAAAGTATATTTCCAATTAAAAATGAATGAGCTGTTTTGAAAGAATGTATGAGTTGTTTTGGAATGTTAGACATCTGGAAACTTCTCTAAGCCTATTTAGATTGGAAAGAGTTTTAATGAGATGGGCCAATGCATTCAAGATTCCAATCCAGTTGAAAGAATAATTAAACAAGAACCAAAAACCCTGGGTAACATTTCCCACACAGAGCCATTATAAGAATAAGTTGATAGTTACATGGAATTCTGCACTGCCAAACTGAGGAAACAGCTCTGTTCCAAGGCATTTAACATTCTAACATTCCAAACTGAAGTTCATCACTTATCCATGAACTGTAAGACATGTTAAATGTAGCCCATCTGTGTAGTTTTCAAATTTGAATCTCACTGAAATAAAGTCCATTGATGTTATGTGTGTGTATACATATACATATACATATATATATACACATACATATGAAATATTCAATGATGGATGGCATATTCAAATATAACAGAAGGATTCTCATTGAAAGCCCTACTCTGATGCCCTAGGTTCTCAAAGACTATGCTGGTAGAGCTTTAGCTCTCACAAGTTTTCCCCAGCTATAAGTATTTTAAATAAAGTCCCTGTGATAGCCTGTAGGTCTGCCACCCAAGAACTTGCCTGGCTACCTTCATAGAGATTCATGCCCAGAAGGTTTGCCAACATCATTTTTTAACACAGCAATTCATGAAAAAATAGTGTAGTGAAAAAATACTTGTACTTGGAATCAAAGAACCTAAAATATACTAATATATATACTAGGTGAGTGACTTTAGGCAAATCACTTGACCTCTGAGCCTTGGTTTCCTTATTTATCAAATGGAAACAGTAATATTTGTTCTATCTATGTTACAGGGTTGTTGTGAAGTACTGATTTGTAAACTGTAAAGAGCTCCATAAAAGGTGAGTTTTGTTTGTTGTTATTATCATTTAAGACCATGGAAGAAGTCACCACAGATTCTCAAAGTGCTAAAGCAATAGCAAAAACTCTTGTCCCTGTGGTTATGTCTATGGAAACAAAGTAAAATGGATAACTGAAATAAATAGTCAGATAACCCAGATTTTTAAAATTTCTGTTATTTTAGAAAATCATTTTTTCTCTTTAATAATCCAGATTGTCTTCTTGCATTTATGTGTTTTATTCAACAACCATTCAGCTTCCCACATTGTTGTACCTGTAAAGAAATAGCCTTTGAGACTTGTAAGAAGCCTGTTCTAGAGAAAAATTGGATCTGGCTTAGATTTTGCCATGGCAAATCCCATTACGGCCATTTCATTATTTCAAAGTACAAATTGTAACAACTAAGAAGTGATAAACAAAATTCAAATTAACGACTTGGAGTAACCACAGAATGGAAGGAAGACATGGAAGCCTGTGTTCCTATAAAAATATGTCTCCACACATGATAAAATAATCAATCAGTCCTTTCAATTCTGTTAAATAGATAATTAATTCAATGAAAATATCTACCAACTGGTTCTTAGACAAAAATGATAAACTGTTTAACAGACCTGATTAATCATTTTGGTTAAAACAATTCATAGCATCCTAGATTTAGAGCTAGAAGGGACTTTAGAAAACATCCTGTCCAACTCTCTTTCTTTTGTTTTTAACAAATGAATAAATTGAGGCCCAGAGAAGTGATTTGTCCAGGTTCACATAATGAAAGACAGAGCAGGGCTTGGAATCCAACATTCTGACTCTAAATTAATTAGTTCCAAAGTTCATCCAATCTCTCTTTGATGGCACAACTAATGACTTCCAGAATGGTCTAAAACCAAATTGCTTAACTTTTTTGCCCCAATGTATCCACTTGTAAATCTTTAAAATGTAGGGATGTTTACACCACGCATATGTCATATATTTTGTGAAATTTAACAGTATTGCCCCAGCAAAGAAAAAAAAGTCCAATAAAGAGAAAATTCTTTGAGGTCTAGTTAGATCATATTGGTCAAGAGCCCGGAGTTCTTTGAAGGAACTATGAAATTTTCAGGTTTTATAACCATTATAAATCCAAAGCCTGAAAGAACATAACTTCTGTTTTACAACATGGATTTCAAATTAATTTTCCTTATGAAATGAAACCATGAAATTGGCACCATCAGGAAGCAACATCAAAGCCATTTATTTGTATCCATCTCTACTTAAACCTAAAGGGTATCATCAACCACATACTTGAAGGATTATACATAAATTATTTTGAAATAAAATATTCTTGGCCCATCCAAAGATCATCTGCTATTTTTAAAAAATGAAATTACTCATAAAAACTTGAAGGAAAGAGAGATATGAGGCTTGTCAATAGATCTGTTTTTTTACTTACCCTGCTTCTGTCATATTCCTTCCTTGAGGCAGCAAATAGTTGAGCATTAGCTATGGCAATCCCGCAAAATGGGAGATACATCTGCATAACCTGACACAGAAAGAAGTTAGAGGTTTATTATTATTTATCATTAGTTAGAGGTTTATTATTATTATTAACATACCTATTTTTGTTCACATAGCTTCTTTTTTATAACATGTCTAATAGGTATAGTTATAGGCCATAATGTCTTAATGGAAAAAAAATATTTTTGGATAAAATACTTTTCTTGAGAATTTTGCAAAAAGTTGTCTGTTTTTAATTCTGAGTTGAAGGCATTTACAACTGTAACTCATATATCTAGCACCCCTGATGCTGGGCTTATACAGATCTGGTCCAATCCTGAGGGGGTACCCTAAAAATACTAGTTTCTTTTTGGCTTATAGTTTATTCTAGGAAATATCTAAATAACTCTTGTGCCTAGATGTCCACATATATAGGTAAAAGGTCTCCACAGATTCCTAAATAAGCACTCAAGGAGATAAATGCATTTATCTGTCCCATGGAAAATGTGGGAAATTCATAAAAAAGTCTTAATAGCCTATGAATAATCAATAATTCCTTCTTAGAGCATATGATTGATAATATGCAATATTATATTCTTTTGCCCCAAGGACAGCATTAACTGCTAATGCTACTCCACCTACCCCATCCCATCAACTTGTTATTCTCTCACAATCTATCTAGAAGCAAGGAAAGATAAAGAGACCAAAAGAGATTATGGGCCCTCATAGGTTAGTATACCATGGTTTTAGATACCTCTCCCCCCAAAATGTTGAGGGGGTGGGAGAAAAGGAGGATTTTGTAGACTTCTCAGTTAAGTTAGGGAATTTTCTTCAAGAGAAGTGGGAAGAGTTATTATTTAGTTTCTATACTAAGCTATAATCTCATTCTGGTCTCTTGTTAGCTGCTCATGCCTCCCTAACAAAATTACCTTTAACTTATTTTGCATAGATTTTGTGTATATGTATTTATTTATTTTCTTGGCTAGGCAATAGGGTTGTGACTTGCCCAGGATCACACAGCTAGTAAGTGTTATGTGTCTGAGGCCAGATTTGAACTCAGGTCCTCCTGAAACTAGGACCAGTGCTCTATCCACTGTGCCCCTTTTGTGTATATTTATATGAGCTTGTGTATGCTCTTTGAGGGAAAGGACTATATCATTTCTGTCTTTGCATTCTTGATGCCTAATATATTACCTAGTACATAGTAAACAATAAATGCTTATTAATTGATTGATTCATTCATTCAAGTACCTATTAGAAATAGAAGAAAATAGAACTAGATAGCATTGAAAAACAAGATAAAACTCTATCATAGGGTGCTTAATGCAAAGTTTCTGAGTACCATCTTCTCTTAGATACCAATGGAGGCAAACCAGGACTCTGTATCCCAAAGCCCTGAAAATAAGCAGTGCCCCCTAGGGCCCAGGCTACTGGCCTGCAGCCCAATGTCCACCACTGTCCAGGGGAGTAACTCCAGTGTAGCCTGAGCTTAGCAATTGCTTCTTCTATTCTGGCCCTCCCTTATTAGCTGCCATGTTATTGAAATCCAAAAAAAAGAAAATTCACCCAATTTCTTGGCACTGTCAGATGGTTCAGCATCAGAAATGGATATGGTTTTGTCAATTAAAATGACCCCACACTGGATTTGTAGTTAAGAAGACCTACATTTGAATCCTGACTCAGTTATCTACTAGTTGTGAGATCCTGGGCAAGTCACTTAGCTTCTCTCAGTATCACTTTCCTAATATGTGAAATGGGTATAATAGCACTACCTACTTCACAGAGTTATTGTGAAGATACAATGAGATAATTTGTGTAAAATGCTTTATAAACCTTGAAGTGCTGTATTAATGTGATATATTATTATTATGTGCTTAAAATCTTTATTATTATATTATTTTATTATTTTAAAAAAAGAAGCTTTTGCATATCACTGTTATATCTCCTCTACATTCAAGCCAATCTGAATTACCTGTCATTCAGACCACTAGACCTTATCATCTATCCTACCACTTATTCCCTCTTATATTGTCTTCCCATTAAAATGTGAGCTCCTTGAGGGAAGGCATTTTTCTGTTTGTATCCCCAGTGCATTGCTCAAAACAAGCATATCATAAATACCTTTTTTTATTTTTCCTTCCTTCCTTCTTCCCTTCCTCCCTTCTATCTTACCTTTCCTCCTTTCTTCCTTCCTCCTTTCTCTTCCTTCTTTCCCCCTTTCCTTCCCTCTCTTCCTTCCTTCCTTGCCAGTACAATCTCAGAACAAAATCAGAAACATCACAACAGACAACGGCTTAATATTGTTTTTTTGTCAATGATACCTCAGCTTAAAGTCACACAGCAGTGTGCTGCTGAGCAGAACACAGCAATCATTAAAACAAACACCCAAACATCTAAGCTTAGATTAGATTTAAAATTAAATAAAACTGAGAAACTACTAAAACCTAAAGAGGGAAAAGTTGAAGATCTTCAGGCCATTGAAAGTATTTACTTAATAAAAACTCTAGGAATTAGACCCAGTAATGAAAAAGGAAAGAAAAACAGCAGGCAAATCTCTTATGATTTTTTAAATTAATTTATTTATTTTTAGTTTTCAACAATCACTTCCATAAGCTTTTGAGTTTTAAATTTTCTCCCCCTTCCTTCACATCCTCCCTCCCCAAGACAGTGTGAAATCTGATACAGGCTCTACATATACATTCCTATTAAACATATTTTCACATTAGTCATGTTGTAAAGAAGAATTAGAACCAATAGGAGGAACTGCAAGAAAGAGGAAACAAAACAAAACAGAAGAAAAAAAAAGAGCAAACAGTATGCTTCAATCTGCATTCAAACTCCACAGTTCTTTCTCTGGATGTGGATAGTATTTTCCATCATGAGACTTTTGGAGATGTCTTAGATCTTTGCATTGATGAGAAGGGCTAAGTCCAATAAAGTTAATCATAGCACAACATGGCTATTACTATGTACAATGTTCTTCTGGTTCTGCTCACTTCTTTCAGCATCAGTCCATATAAGTCTTTCCAGGTTTTTCTGAAGTCCACTTGCTCATCATTTCTTACAACACAATAGTATTCCATTACATTCATATACCACAACTTGTTCAGTGATTGCCCAATTGATAGGTATCCCCTCAATTTTTGTATATGTGGGTCCTTTTCCCATTTGTATAATCTCTTTGGAATATAGACTTAGAAGTGCTATTGCTGGATCAAAGGGTATGCACATTTTTATAGCCTTTTGGGCATAGTTCCAAATAGCTCTCCAAAATGGTTGGATCAGTTCACAACTCCACCAATAATGCATCTAATGATTTTTGTAAAGGAGATGGGCATACTAGACTAGAATGCTAGAAAGTTTGACAACTTGAATACAACAAGCAGAATAAACATACAATTTTAGAGTAACTTTTAAAAGCTAGTACATACTCTATCTTAAATAAACATATTATTCCATAGTAGAAAAATGTTTTGGGATGTGCACATAGCCAGTATATGCAGTAGCAATGACCAAGGTAAGATGAAAGATGAACCTATCTAAGAATACCCTCCAGGACACCCTCTAGGTGTCAAATACCATCATGGCAGAAACAGCTTGAGAGAACTATGGAAGACCTTTAGAGAGTCATTGGAACATTACATAAATAATTGGTATGTGCAACAGAAAACATGAAAACACTATCACCCAATTAAAAGCAAGAAAAAAGAAATGTATAAAAAGGATCAGGAAAACAGAGGTATCCTAGAAATTCTAGATTCCCTTAATCAATAACTGAAAGTAAAAGTCAAAATGTTAAAAATTATTCTAGGACTCAAAACAGCACAAAGAACAAAACAATTAATTATAAATCAAAAGTTTGTTATAGAGACAAGTAGTAAAGAAATCAGTGGCAATAAAGAAGGATGAGGAAAAGCTCTTGGCATCTATATGGTTATAAGAAGTCAAGTACAAAAAAAACACAAGTTGAATAAAGAAAGAGAAAGATTATACAGCATTATTATAATGCATGAAGGAACAGTTATGTCAGGGAAGGTGACAAAGCTGCACAGTAGCAGATCTGCATAAGAGATAAAATGATTGTCTCAAATAGTTTACACTGGATCACTAATTACTATTAAGACACTTTATTAGCTCCCTCTCAAAAATACGCCTAACCCCACCTTTCTTAACAGAAGATATCACGTCTGTTCTAAAAAGATGAGAAATTAGTGTTACCTTCAAACGTGCAACAATTACATGTTTATATACTTTATGCAAAACACTCACAACTTGTATCATCCAAAAAACTCTAAAAATAAGAAAATAATTCATTGGTTGAAAAGCAAAAAGGATATACCAAAAAGTCCCAAGGTGCAACTTAATGAATGAATAAATGAATGAAAACACGTTTATGAACTGCTTACCGCATGTGAAGTACTAAAAACTGGGATTCAAAATTTAAAAAGAAGACAGTACCTGCACATAAAGAGTCTATGACATAATTTGAGTAGACAACAGATATAGAGCAGTGGCCAGGAAGGGGTAATTTGCTTTGGGAGAGAGGGAGAGAACAAATATTTGTTAAGCTCCTATTATGTACCAGGCACCATTCTTCACAGGTATTCACTTGATCCTCTCAATACTCCTATGAGATAGGTACTACGTTGATCCCCATTTTACAATTGAGGAAACTGAGGCAGAGAGAGGCAGAGAGTGACTTGCCCAGAGTCACACAGCTAATAAGTGTCTGAGACTGGATTCAACCCCAGTTCTTCCTGACTACAGGGCCAGCCCTCTACTCATTGTCATCTAGCTGCCTTATTAACCCTGCTGTCCTGTCTGCTTCTAGAGTTTTACTGAGAATGCTCCAGAGGGTAAGCTTACTGAACTGACATAAAGCTATAGTGCTACACTGAGAAAAAGATTAGCTCTTTCATTTTGAGGAATCTTTATCCAATGATTTATTCAAGTATGAAATCCAGTAATTTTAACTACTTATGTAGTAGTCTGTTGAACATGGAGTAGAAAGGAATCATAGTAACACAGCAACTTGTTCCAGGACCATCTTGATTTGAACCTCGTCAAAAAAGATGAGAAGAATAATACATCAATGATGATGATGATGATAATGATGCTCATCAATATTGATGACCACCATCATCATCTGGCTTCAAGAATTAAACACAATAGAAATGCAATTTGGGTCAGAAACACTGTATTGTTAATATGATGAACAAAAGCAAAGCACAACAAGAAAGATGACTGAAACTCTAGCTTCACTATAAAACCAGAAAGCGATTGGTCTGAATAAAATCAATATTTATCAGTTCAAGTGCTTCATGGTGAGTAATTAATTACTAGGAAAGCACTTCACCAGCCTGATTTCATCTTTCTTAACAGAAGGCAGAACATCTTTATTACTAGATGATGAGAACACTAGTGACACTTTCAGATACAAGTCAAGTTGTGTTCTTTACGCAAAGCATTCACATCTTGTATGACTCAACAAATCTATAAAAACAAAACATCCAGTTAACAGAAGTGGTGAACCTGCGGCCTTGAGGCCACAGGTTCCCCACCCCTGATCTAGTATATTATCTAAGGAATAAAAAGGGGTGTGCCCCCCAAACCCAAAAGCAACTTCATTACCATTTCAGTGATTACTGACTGAGTCTCTCTAAAGTGTCATAGCATTTATGCTGACTTTACTGACTATAGCAAAGCTTCTGACTCAGTTCTACACTCATGGCTTAGTTATGCACTGCAAATACATAAAATAGATCCAAGCAGAATGACAGTGCTAGGGAGTTTGATGTCCATATGGAAAACTCTTCCTTACTTGAAACATGTCACTAGTATAATAAGATTAAGAAGAGTTGATATAAAACATGGTGTCTTCCAGGGAAAAAGTTTAACTCCATTGTGGTTCTGCCTAGCCTTAAACACATTATCCTCTGATATAATGAGTAACTAAAATACTGGCATAATTAGAGTAAAAAGCCACTTCCATCATAATCCCAAAACCCCTTTCTCCTCCTGCCATGGCTTCAAAAGCATCTAACCCAAGAACATGTTTCTCTGATGGCCGCCTCAGATGTGTCCTGCCCCACTAGAAAGCTGATTGTACATTATGATCCAGATGTAGCCTCCTAAATTCCCTCTCTCACCAAGAGGGGTCTCAAGTTAAGTACTTTCCATCTGTCAGTTAAAATGATCCTATGATTTAAAAAGGCCCATTATTTTTTTTTAGAATTTGGGCTGTTCTTCTTCTGTAGAAATATCTAAGATTCTAAAACAGTTCCAATAAACTGCTTCAGAGACCCAGAGAGTGGGTCCACATTGTCCACATTCACTTGGTTAGTTAGTGACAGAAGCCAAACTGGAACCCAGCTATTCTAACTCTAAGTGTAGTCATTTTTTCTACTATACCATACTGCCTATTTCGAATACTATGACATTTCCAGATTAAAAGACGTCTTACAAGTATCATGGAATGAGGTCATTTAATGAATGATTAATTTCTGAGGAAATGTTAAGGTAATGCTTTAGATGTAACAATTACATTTACTTTATTAGTTCCCTTAATCCATCCTACTGTCTTCTGTAGATCCACTCAACAACAAATGAGTAGCTATTTATTTCAAAACAACTCTAAGAAAAAAGATTTCACATTTTCCTTTATTTATTGTAATGTCTAACAAACAAGTTCTACAGGTTCTTCTTTATGAACAATAAATCTACCACTCCATGATGTAAACCTAGTTGCTTTTATTTCTCCATGGGCATGGAGAACAAAGGTATACTAATTTAAAATAACTGTGCAACATTTAAAAGATAAAAGAGCCTTCTCTGCCAAAATTAGTGCTTCTTAAATAGTCTCCAACAAAAGTTAATAGCAGTTTAACATCCTCTTCACCAAACTTTAGAATGTTCAATTCACTATATATTCAACGGATATCACACCAGCACTGAGCTACCTGTGTAGAACATAACAATGTGGACAAGGACACCATCACTGCTCTTAATTTTATTCAATTCAATTTGACAAACACTTAGTGGCCCACTACATATGAGGTGCTGTTACCAGAAGTGGGGATACTGAGATGAAAATTATACAGTTCCTGCCAGAAAGAATTTACCAATTTACAGAAAGAGAGGAGAAAGTACAACATGTATTGGAAAAAAATCTATTACAAGACAGAATGTGATATGGACAAGAGAGTCAGTCAAAGTGTTCTAGAACAAATCCGAGAAGGAAGAAATTATTTTCAGCTGGGGGCAAAGATGGAAAGGAACCCAAAAAAGCTTCATAGAGGAGGTGGCACTTGAGCTGGGAGGAAAAGGAAAGGGAGATTTCAACAAGCAAAGGTAAAGCTCCTAGAGAGTAAAGAGTATTTCATTTTTTGGTCTTTGTATTCCCAACATCTAGCAGAGTGACTGACAACTAACAGGCGCTTAATAAATTGTTGTTGATTGATTGGTTGATGTTGGGCCTCATAGCTACCCTGTATAAGTGCACAGAGGCAGCAAAGTCATTAGTGATTCACTATGAAGCATTTGAGCCAAAAAATATGGAACTTATCCAGATCAGCCCCTTCCAGTTTTGCAGAAATTAGGTTCAGTTATCTCTCTTCATGCAAGCATTCCGTTCCTCATCATAACAGTTCAGTTAAGCTGAAACATATTAAGGATGAACAAATAGGCTAGCTTAAATGCAATACTAAGGCATTTGAATTTAATCCCATGAACAGTAAGGAGACACTGAGGTCTTTTTTTTTCCTTTTTTTTTTTTTTTTTGGCTAGGCAATGGGGTTAAGTGACTTGCCCAGGGTCACACAGGTAAGTAAGTGTCAAGTGTCTGAGGCTGGATTTGAACTCAGGTCCTCCTGACTCCAGGGCCAGTGCTCTATCCACTGTGCCACCTAGCTGCCCCTCCACTGAGGTCTTTTGAAAGGGTGGTGATATTGTTCATACATATTTTGTCAGATAATCAGTCAGCACCATGGACAGGGTTTGTATCAAACAAAAACTAGCAGGTTTCAATAGCGGAAAGACCTTAGCATAGCCTTCACAACAGGGCTGCACTGAATTATCACTGCAGAAATTGGCAACCAATGATTGTAGATTTTGTTAGATTGACTTATTTGTGTGTGTATGGGAAGGGGTGGGAGTTTGGAAGTCTAGAACGTTAATAAGAGTGTAAACAAGACCCAAGGTATCTTTAGGAGGTCTGAGAGTGCCATTTCATTATTTTGATTTCCTTTAGGGGTTTTATTGTACTACCTTCACTCTTAAGCTGAGATATGAGGATTATGAAACCTTTGTAAATAAGGGATGATTACAGGCCATTCCATGACATTATTTATATGTTGTATGTGATGATAAGATAGTTTTTCTGTCTCTGTCATGGTTCACTATTTTGGCTCTAGCCTCGAACTATCTCCAGATCCATCCCTTACAAGGTGCAGATTTCACAAACTACGTGGTTTTTTTAATATATAATTATAGATGAAAATACATGGTAACATAGAAATACGCCCACACACACACAGGTATAAATGTAGAAGGACACAATATGAGCCTCAGGCTTAGCTAAATAACATATCTGAGTGTATTTCCTGAGGTGTAGCTTTCTCTCAAGGGCTAAGAATACTAGATCACCTCTTTCACAGATGAACCTTGTCCAAAATTGGTAAGGTATATTCTAGGGGTAAAGATGAAAACTGTTCTGGTTTCAAGTGAAATAGAATGCTCTGGAGCTTTAAGGGAGAGTCATAGTAGGTTGGGTGAACCTAAAGGAATATTAACTAATCAGGACAGCTTAATAAAACTGTACACCTTCCTATCTGACCATTGTATAGAACTTTTTTGATTATACTTCAATGGATCCATGACCTTATACGTATGGGTACTCCTGCTAATAGTATTGGAATCACAACCCATCCATCCCTCCTTATTATATGAGATTTTTGTTCATGAGCTCCCATAAATCCTCATAGAAGATTTACTCAGCACACTGGCAATTTTTTTTCTAGCTCTCTGAACATTTTGTGGGTGCCAAAACTCTTTCTAATGCCTTGGGAAAGCACTTTTGTGGTTTATAGGGTGGTATTATGGCCAAAGGAAGGGAAAAGTTGGGCAGATTCAGTGGTGGTGACTACTGTGGGGTGTTTCAGAGCCACAATCATAGGGGGAAAACATTGAGATTTGGCTGACAATAGCATTGAACCATATCTAGTAATAGAGAACACTTATCCCCCACAGATATCACCCACTTGTCATACTGAGTCACAGGTCTAAAAGTGATTACCTCAAGCCATATCATATTTCTTTTGCCTCCAGGCAAGGCTTACTTAAGTCATTAAGACACATAAATATCTATCCTATTCTTAATAATCACTAGGGATGGGGGCAACATAGCACTCATGATAATTCATTCCAGTAAGTACCCTTTATACTTAGCTTCTTATCAAAGGGAGGGTCTTCATTTATAAAGAGATGAATCTGCCCTGAATCCTTCAGTTAAACCACATTCAATTTTGTTGGAGTCAGACACATTTTGGACAGATATTCAGTGGCAAGATTTGTAGCATTACTAAAGGAGTCTGGCAGGAGAAACAGACAAATACCTTGGAGATGGACAATAATGGATAACAAGCAACTCCCAATAAACTCACTCAACACTCACAGTGTTGGTTTTCTAATCTGTTCTTGTACAATAGGTATTTTTAAAGAATGACTTACTTTAACCTGTTCTTTCTCTAGCATGGGAAAAATTAATACATTTCAGCTACTGCCACCTGGTTTCTGGATGTCGAAAAATAACAAAAATGTCCAAACAGCTTTAATGACTAAGTAGTTAATAAGACTTAACACTCTTGTGCAGCAATTTTCAGCTTGAAGACGCTTTATACACACTAGCTAATTAATCCTTACAACATCCCACACAGAAAGGGAGGCAAACTAAAGACCATTCAACAGTGTGCAGAAGTCGCTTTGGCCCTGGAAACTCATGAAAAGGCAGCTAATAAGCACAGGCTGAACACCAGTGCCTTCCATCAATGTACTGAAGGTAGTGAATGGGGCTCCCACCTCCTCTAACTTGAAAGGAAGCAATTTCAAAATCACATGGAGTACAACATGGTCAGCTCTCATTCTGGGCATGCAGATTCTCTGTGTGGAATCCAGGCCAGTCCTCATAGTCATGGCCTCACCTCTTAGGGAGTAAGGAAGCCCAGCTCTGGGGGCAATCACTTCTGTTCATGTGGATTCTGAACAGCTGTTGAGGCCATGCAAATGTAAAGCATGTCTTGCCTTGGATTTCTTTTTATCATGCTAATGGATTTGCCACATTATTTTTTTTTCTATATGGCTAAATGGTGCAACAGAAGCATGGAATCAGGAAGATCTGAGTTCAAATATGACCTCAGATACTTACTAGTTGTGTGACCCTGAGCAAGTCACTTAACCTCTGTTTGCCTCAGTTCTCTCATCTGTAAAATAGGGATAATAATAACAACAATAACAAAAGGGTTGTTGGTAGGATCAAAAGAGATAATAATTGTAAAAAAAATCACTTAGTACAGTGCCTGATACATACTAGGCCCTTTATAAATGTTTACTCCTTTCCCTCCCTTCTCCTTATCATAATGTGTGTAAAATGCTATGTTACTATAAAGGGTAAAAAAAGGAATGGAGATGGGTAAATCTTCTAATTCCCCAAAACAGGAAAAAGACAGATTTTGCTTAACATAGGCAGGTATGTGGCATCAGAGATAGAGGTGCTGGACCTGGAGTCAGGAAGACCTGAGTTCAAATCCTGACTCTAAAACTTATTAGCTGTGATTCAAGGGCAAGTCATTTAACCTCCTTCTGCCTCAGTTTCCTCATCTATAAAGTGGGGACAATAATAGCACCTACCTCCCAGGATTGTTGTGAGGATCAAATGAGATAATAATTATAAAGTACTTAGCACAGTGCTGGCACATAGTAAACACTATATAAATATTAGCTATAATTGTTATTATATAGACTTGCTGTCATTGTAAATTTTTTAAAATCAGATCTCTATAATTCACACTTGATGACAATTTTGATGAGTTAGAATGTCATTTAGGCTTGCCCTATCTATGAAAAGGAGATTTGTTAACCAAATGAATGGTATAGGTACAATATCAGAAAAAAAATTTTAATTGCCAAGAACTTTAGAAGGTAATACATGGATAGAATTCAGGACTTGGAGTCATATATAGCTGAGTGTTCCTGGATAAGTCACTTAATTTTATGCCTCATTTATAAAATTAGAATAATGACTGCAACTATTTCAAATATTGTTGTAAGGATCAAATGAGTTAATATCTGTCAAATTCTTTACCCTTTGGGCTCCACTCCACTGCACTCGAGGCTTTCTTCACAATGCCACAGAATTATTCTCATCCTGGGAGCTCACTCACCACTGGCCTTCACACTAGAAATACATTATGCCCCTGTGGTCCCTTCCTCTAATTGGCTGATTCTTCCAGAATCTCCATTTTAAGAAAAGTACCTTTGGCAGCCATATCTTCATTCTTCTCCAGGCTCCATTCCTCACTCTCTGGACTTTCTCCACCATATCTTTCCCACCTCAACTTTTCCTATCCCTTTCCCCCACACTGACATCTTTCCCTACTTTAACCCTTTTTCAGTATATTTTTATGTGTTGGGTTGTCTTCCTAATCAGAATATAAGTTCCTTGAGGGTAGAAAGTCTTTCTTTCTTCTTTTATTTGTATTCCCAGGGCTTTGTGCAGTGCCTGACACTTAGTTAATGCTTAATAAATGCTCCTTGATTTGACTTGACCTATATTTGCTTTTTCCACCTGGGCTTCTTCCTCTCGCCCCATTCAAATTAGTGGTTTCAAGTATTCATTATGCCATTTTTCTTCACAAAGATGAAGCTATGACCATGTCATTAATTATGGACACACAAAATATCATAAAATCATAAAATTTCAGGGTTTTGGAAGGGAGCTTAGAAATAATCTAGTTCAAACTCCTTATTTTACAAATGAGGAAACTGAGGCTCAGAGTGGATAAAATGACTTGTCAAAGGTCACAGAGCTAATAAGTAAAAGATTCAATATTCAATCTGAACTCAGGTCCTCTGATTCTAAATCCAAGGCTCTTTTTAACCAGGTTTCCTTTTACTTAAGACATCAAGACACCTCTACTAAATAAACTGTATGACTTTATTGTAGTTAGTGATAATTGTTGAGTGTTTCATGTTCATCAGTTTCCAACTATTTATTAGACATCAATACTTTGACAGGTCTGTGATGCCACTGTGGGTGGTGTGGCTACTTCCTCCAGTGATAGGGTACACAACCTATTTATGTCTTCTCATTCTGTATCACTTTGGTTTACATCTTTCTGCAAATATTGATCTCCCAAGATGCTAGGTGGCTTCTTTGAGATCCAGATCTCTCAACAATAGATAGATACTTATGCAGCACTCTGTATGTCCATGAGTTATCCTTTACTTTAATTACATGACTGGCCTGCCTTCTTTTCCTGTTATACATTCCTCTTATTATGAAGTCAGGGCACCTGGGTGCAACTTCTTCCTTTCATCAAGCTTTATGAAAACTTATTTTCTCCTTCCACTACTTCTCATTGTTTTATGAGGCACGTTGCTCATAATCTTCTACTCTTTCTTCTATGACATTTTGCAAAGAGAAAAATTTTACATTCTAAGCTAGTATTGCCCTCGGCTGACATTTCTCTCTCTACCAATTGTGTACTGAGATAGTTTCTGGGATCTTTTGGTCTCTCTATCATGGCAATTAATTTCTGTTGATCAAACTTCTTTTCTTTAAGAAATAATTATTGTTCTGTGACAATTTCTGTTCTTTTATTCATCTCTCACTTTTCGGTGTCAACAATTAGATCAACTATTTCAAAATGGAGCTGCCTCAATTGTACATACTAACTTTTCATTTTTGATCTTCCTGTTCATTTGGCATTGATTTTATTCTTGACTCTAATAAGTAAGTAGTTTGACTGTGTGCAAGTAATGTGTACAGAAATGACTTAAATCATCCTTCCCTCTAATCTCTGAGGAAGGACACCAGAGGGAAGGATGCTACAAAGATGAAGAGAGACAAACAGATACTGCATTAAGGATGAAGTGTAAATGACAGAATTCTTGTCAAAATAATGTCTCCTGTAGTCTGAAGTTGACCCTAAAACTCTTGACAATTATTAGAGAAAAAGAAACACAAAATGAAGAATTATTAATCATCATACAAAAAATAATGCTTCAACTCTTTCACATGGACAGTTGCTTTTTATAGACTTTGTTGGACCAAATAAATACTTAGAATTTACAGAATTACAGAGAAAACTATGAACATTTCCCTTCAGAGCAGGAAGTTTTAAAATGAGAGACATGGAGAAATAATATGGTAAAAGGAAGTAAGAACTGAAATTATAAAGAAGGAATACAGTTAATCCTCAACACTCACACATTAACCTTCTCAAATTCAAGCATTTGTGGGATTTTATTAGTAACCTCATTTTCAATTTTGCAGTGGCAGCTGTGCACATTCACAGCTATGTACAGTAGAGAAAAAAAGAGAAGTTCAATGCATGCAAGTTTGTGGAGTGGCTGGCATCCTCCTAGGTGTTTCAATGGTCTTGTTCACCCTACCCTTGTAAAGAACTCCTCAAGTATCCATTGTATGTTTTCATTCTTTGCCTTTAAACTCAAGTTTTGTGTTGTAATTATATCCCTAAAGTGTAATGCAAGTCCTTTGGGCTCTAAGCCCAAGTGGGCAAAGTCAGTGGTACAATTTAATGAGAAGATAAAGTTGTTAGATAAACTTCGTGCCGGAATGTCTGCAGTCGTTGTCAGCCTAGAGTTTGGTGTTAATGAATCTATGATTCATTATATACAGTACAACACTCTCATGCCACCATCTGACACAGTGGAAAGTAAGACTCAAGTTAAAAATTGTTATAGTTTTAAGAATTTTATTTGCTGTACAGTATTTATGGTACTGTAGATTTCATGTGTTATGAAAAGTGAATACTGTCTGAAATCAATTTTTTTTATTGAGATGTTAGCCCCAAGGTCACAGAATTCTAGGGAATTATTAGTAAGAAGCAATGATTTGCATATTACCAATTTTATTTTGTGTATTGTATTTTATGGGTTATTTCATGGTTACTGAATTAGGAAGAGCGCATATTATCAGAATTAATGTTTTGTTACAAAGACTTGTATGTAGAAAAGTGTATTTTCAGCAATCTCTAATGAAAGATTACAGTTTTTGGTAGTCACAGGAACCTCACTCCCTATTTCCAATAGGTGCAATGTATCAACATTCGTGTTTTTTACTTTCATGCCATTTTCTAGGAATATTACATCTGTGAAAGTTGAGGATTGACTGTTAGCTAATTTCATTGTTATCAAGAAAAATCCTGTACAATAATTAGTTATTATTGAATGCAGTGAAAACATATCATTCAGTTAATGTTTTAAACAAAAGAACTTGATCCCCAGATTTAAAGTCAGAGGACCTGGGTTCAGATTGAATCCCAAATATTTTTCTTATTAGTTATATGACCTTTGGCAAATTCTATGTAGTCATTACCCAAATGAAGAAAATTACTTTTAAATAATCTCTATATCAATGAATGTCATAAGTATCTGTATTTATTTGTCTGTGTTGTAGTCCTTATACAAATGCCTTGATTACACAATTCCACTTTGTATAATTTTACCTACCTCTAATGTGTAATTCCCATTATTGTGTAGCTGTACTTAGTAAATGATCAATTATTGTACCCTGAAGCCTGAGGTTCAAGACAGAGAAGAACCAACAATAAAGATATCTGAAAGTCAAAGCAGCTTGATTTCATACACAGACTGGGAAATAACAAAGAACAATGAGACAAATAGAGCAGAATGTGAAATATGGGTCAAATTCTTTCTAAAAATAATCTTCACATAGCTACAAAGAATGGAAATCAAGCTTACTGTTTTTTGAAATTTTCTTGAAGCTATGACAAGGAGTAGGCCAAGTTGATCTGACCATGCTATTAGCCATTTCAGACAGGTCAGCCACAAATGGATGGGCTGTAGTGTCCCTTTTCATTAGAGCACATCAAGCAAATACAAGATGCTGCGTGTCACAACAAGACCCTAGACAATGATAAGTTTCTATAGAAAAAAGAACAGTTGCCAAGGGCTAAAATTCTATATTTTTGCTTTAGAGATTTACCAATGATTTAATCACTATTACTAGTAAATAGTGGTATAGGTTAGGTACTACAGAAAGTTAATTAATTACATAAATTGGGTGCTTACCATCTAGGAGATTGTAGTACACCAAATCATCAAAACTCATGTGGGTTAATACATATGTATGATGACACTAACTTGTACACCAATAACAATTTATGGTCACAAAATGTTTTCACAGGCATCAATCCTATGTGACATTATTCCTGGCATCCTTCTAAACTCACCTCAAATCTCACCTTCCACAAGAGTCCTTTCCCACTCCCTTCCTCCCCCTACTGCTAGTGCCTTCCCTCTGAGATTACTTCCCATTTGTAATGTACATATCTTGTCTGCACATAATTATTTCCATGTTGTATCTGTTATACTTTGAGCTCCTTAAGAACAGAGACTATTTTTTTTTGACCTTTGTATCTCCATTGCTTAGCACAATGCTGGGTACATAGTAGTTGCTTAATCAATTCTTGTTTTTATTAATAATGATGATGATTAAAAGGTCATTGATAAAAAGAACAGCACATAACAGACTTCAACCAGGATGATGAGGGGCCGTGAGTCTACCACATGAAGATCTATTGAAGGAACTGCAGATAGTAAACTGGGAGAATAGAAGACCTGGGAGAGACATGATAGTTATTTTCAAGTATTGCAAGGGCTGCTGTGTGGAATAGGGATTGGATTTGATCTGTTTCGCTCCAGATATCAGAGTGAGGAGCAAAAGAAAAGTTCCTAATATTTACAGCAGTTCAAAAATGGAGTAGGTTGCCTTAGGAGATGGTGGGTTCCCTCTCCTTGGATGTCTTCAAGTAGAGAGAAGATAACTACTTGTCTTGTATCTTTGAGATTTTTTTTTTTGTTTATAAGTTGAACTAGCTAGCCACTGAGGTTCTTTCCAATTCCAAAATTCAGGGATCTATTTAGTCACCAGAACAAATCTATAAGGTAGATTCTGCATGTTTTATTGCCCCGATTTTATAGATGGAAAAGATAAGATTCAGAAAGATTAAATGATTGCTGTTAAAGTAATAGAAGTGGGACTCAAGCACAAGCCTTCTAATTCCAAGTCCTATCCCCTTTCTACTGTATTACATAGACAACAGACCAGCACCCTTAAAACAATATAAGAATGAATAACAAGGTACATCATATGTTGGTCAAGGTGAGCGTATATTATATATCCTAGAAGATAAGCACATAGTTTGAAAACTAGGGACATGGCCTGTGGGGATTCAATATCTAAAACTAGAAAAGAAAAAATCTATAGAAATAATCCTGATGAATACAACAAGAGTAAATGGAGGGTAAGGGATTCAATTATAAGAAAGAAATTGCCTATTAGACTAGAAGGGGGGACTCACTCTCTCAATACTTAAAATAAGAGTGAGATGAAATGAAAAGGGAAGTTGTAATTTTATATGTCTGAGAGGAACAAATTCATTGGGACCTAAGGGAGGACAAAGTAATAAAACAGCCTAAGGCACCTTAGATTTAGGAAAAATAAGATTTAGAGGCAGTGTGGTATCACATAAAGAGCCCTGAACTTAAGAAATACTTCCTTCCTTCTTATTTGACACTTGTCCAGGTTCTATCCTTAAAAATATATACTATGGGGGCAGCTAGGTGGCACAGTGGATAAAGTACCGGCCCTGGAGTCAGGAGGACCTGAGTTCAAATCTGGCCTCAGACATATAACACTAGCTGTGTGACCCTGGACAAGTCACAACCCCATTGCCTATCTAAAATATATATACTATGTGGTTTGCATAAATACTTACTAAGCTTCAAAATGTAATTGAATATAAGGAATACTAATGATGATGATATCTTATATGGATATATCACTTCTCGGTTTTTCAATATTTTCACATATATTATCTCATATACCAGATTAAAAATAGCAGAATTGTGAAGTCACTGAAGGGTATCTCTAATATTTAGTATCTCTAATATTGTGCTAATGGATCATAGTATCTAACAATCTCACAAAGAAAGCAGTGAAGAAATATAAAATTGTTACTCAGAAATACAGAAAATCTAGAGGGGATGCTTTTCTTTAATTTTTCTCATTTTTCAAAAAGATTTCCACACAAAATGATGCAGATAATAAACTAAACTATTTAAATTTTTTTAGTAATATTCACTACTGGAATTTAAAATATAAAAGACTATGAAATGCTGCATATAGCATTAATATTTAATGTCATGGTTCACCAGAACAGTTTAAAACATAATGACCACACTTGATTCCATTGGAAGTGTCTCCACACCTAAACCAGGAGGTTGGGCAGTTCTGCAGACTATGAACCAAGCATCAGGTGCAGTGAGGATACACTAGAATCTTTTCCAATAAATATAAGACTAAAGCAAAGAAACCCACTATCCTCAGTATTTGATGTAGTTCTAGGAATGCTAGTGATAACATTAAGAGAAGAAAAAGAAATTAATGGTAAAAAGATAGATAAAGTAGAAATAAAACTGTTCCTATCTGTTGATATGATGGTTTACTTAGAAAATTCTAAGGAATCAGCAAAGACACTAATTGAGAGAGCAGTTTCAGCAAACTTGCAGGCAATAAAATACTCAAACATCAATAGAATTTCTATATAATAATAACAAAATCCAAAGAAATCCAAAATTCAAGAATCAATCATGGAAAGGGAAATCCCATTCCAAATTACTACAAAATGCATAAAATATCTGGAGATGTTGCATCCAATTCATCCAGCAGGGAAAACCAGAGAAGTCAAAGTGCCTGGGACTCTGAACCAGAAGGGGACTTTGGGACTGTGCTCGATAGAAACTAACCTCAGCTGTGAATTTAAACCCTTTCTTCTCCCCAGAGACTAAGGTGGTACAAGGGAGGGAGGAGGATTTGGCCTCCCATAGGTTGAGGAAGTAAATTTTTATATTTGTTATTTTACCTTCTGAAGTAAATATTCCTTTGTAAGAACTAATCTGATTGTTGGTGATTAAATGGAACTGGGGTGTAGGGAACCAATTGGTGCTGGAATCAAACTGCAGAAAGCTTAGATAGACACTCTAATTCCCTGAAGGAAACCAAAAAACCCTGGGCAAGAGGTGAAATCTAACATACCTTACCTTCCAGGCAGTGAGGGCCAGGATAGTCAGTTTCATGTAAAAAAAGCAAACAAAGAAACAAACAAAAAAACCCACCAAAAAACAAAGAAACAAAAAAAAAACCAACCACATACAAAGCAAATATGAGATAACCTTGTAGGTAAAAGCCCTAGTAGGTGAGTGAAACAGGAAAAGACTTGTGCAGAAGGCTGTACCTCAACTGAGTGATGACAGAAGCTAGGAATCCCAAGAGACAGAGGTAGGGAGAGAGAGTGCTCCAATCATAGAAGACAGACAGACAGCTGGTGCAAAGGAGCAAAATGAGAGAGAAATTGTTGTTGTGAGAAACAGCAAAAAAACCAGTATGGCTGGATTGTAGAGTACATGGAAGGGAGCAATAAGGCTAGGAGAGTAGGGTGAGCCTGTTTATGAAGTAAAGAGCAAATAGCAAACAGAGGGATTTATGTGTCATCATAGATATCAAAGAGAGCCACTAGAATTTATTGAATAGGAAAATTACATGGTCAGACCTGTGCTTTAGGTATATCACTTTGGTAGCTCTCTGGAGGATGGATTGGAGAGGACAGAGACTTGAGACAGGGAGATAAATTAGGAGGTAATTGCAATAAGTCAACAAAGAGATGATGAGAGACTGAGCTAGGGAGATGGCTGTGCAAGCAGAGAGGAGTGTAGGTATGTGAAAATTGTTGTGGAGATAGAAATGGCAAAATTTGGCAATTGATTGAATATATAAGATGAGAAGGGGGAGTTGAGGACACCACCGAGGTGGCAAACATTGGTGAATGAGAGGATGATGGTGCCTGAATGAAAACAGGGAAATCAGGAAGAAGGATGGATTTGGGGATAATGATAATGAGTTCAGTTCTGGGTGTAGTGAGTTTACCTGCAGGACATTCACTTTGACGTGCCCAATAGCACTTCACTACATCTAGTGATGTAGGACTATTGCTCAGGAGACAGACTAAGACTGGTAACAGACATCTGGGAGTAATCTACATAGAACTAATAATTGAACTCAATGCTTGATTGATTGACAATCATGTTGAGAAGCCAAGGGAAATTTTCTATCAGGAAATGACTTATCAAAGCAGATAAGTGTTTTCTCTTCATGTGAAAATTAAGATTAAAAATTAAACATACCATCTGCTTTCTTTTGGCCTCACAGGTTCCCAGGCATTCTGTAGTATACCAGTATTTTTTACTGAGCTTTCATTCTCATAGAACTCCCAGGGCTGTCAGCATTATCAAACTTGTAGAGCTCCATCTAAGGGAAGCTCTCTCCCTAAAAGTCTCCTTGGGATCTTAATCATTTCTACTTAACATAGTCTGTCAGGACTTTTACAATATTCTGGATGATGGCTTTCAATTAAAAAGACTATGTATAACACAGAGTTATCAGACTGCCATCATTTAACCAGGACAAGCAATGTAGATGTCTACTTTATACACGTAAGCTTTTCAATGTTACCTGACAGATAATGAATAAGTGAAATACAACCAGTAATTGTCCAAAGGAACACCTGCAGTTTTTCCTGGCCCCTTGTTCTTTTAAAACATTTCCTTTTTCCAAAAATAAGTGCAGAATATGGATTATTTTATTAGGTTTTTGTCTCCCTGCACCTAAACTCAACTGTAATATGATTGAGTGTGAACACTCAACCCAAATCATATTTTGAACTGACATCTGTATAGTATAGTATCACTGAGCCCAGTGAAATTAGATCATTGATACCTAGGGAATATTGGCCCCCAAAGAAAACTGTGCCAAGGCTAAGAGTAGCTAATACCATTAGGGTTTAGATGTGAAGGGCAGAAGTTTTCTCTACAAATATCTGATCTAACTCTGGTCTATCTTTGACATTTCTGTCTTTACCAGTTATAACACCACTGCTCAACAAGTTACCACGAATATAACCTGAGAATTGGGTTGTTCTGCCAACTCTCTGCCGTGTCAGTCTGACAAGTAGGGCAACCTAGGCCAGAGCACATATATATGTAAATGAGGAACAACCAGTCTATTCATACATATAAGGGTAAGCAAGGAAAGGGAAAACAAGCTGACATCTTAGGGACTTGGGCTATGTCTGTACAAAGCATTTAGACGATTGACCTGTCACTTGATATAGGCTTTCGTATTTACAAGTAAAACATGTAATTCAAATAACCAAATTTTTTTCCATAGAATATCAAGGCCGAAAGGAACCTTTAAGATTCTCTAGTCCAACCTCTATTTTATAAATGAGGAAACAGCCTCAGAGAGGTGAAGTGAGTTGGCTGTCCAAGGTTACACAGTAATTTAGTGGCAGAGCTGAGACTGGAAGCCAGGCTTGCCTAGTCTCAATTCAGTAGTTTGGCTTTTATACCATGTTGTCTCCCTAAAAAGTTCTTCTTTGTTGGCTAAGAATCTAATCCAGATCTCCTATATTATGAGCATTTTGCTACTATGATACTAATGTTTATCATTTCCTCAAAAGAGTATGCTATTTTTTTTTAGAATTATCCAGATACTGAGAGGCACTCAATAGAATCCACTAGAGAAGGAAATGGCAAACCACTCCAATATCTTTGCCAAGAAAACTCCATGGACTTTATGGTCCATGGGGTTACAAAGAGTTGGATATGACTGAATGACTAAACAACAACAACATTGAGAGGCACTATGGTATACTGGATAGAGTGCTGCATAAAAGTTACAAATAGGTGGGTTCAAATCTAGTTTCTGATACATACTGGCTATATAGCCTTGGGCACGTTACTTAACCTCTATGGGGGTCAGGGTATAGTTGGGTTACATTTCTAATACCATGGCATTGGTCTCATATAGCTACCTACTAAACTAGAAGTTGAAGAATTAATCTAACTTCGGAAGGGTCTTTTTCCTTATCTAGTGAAAACAAGCAATTGAATAATTGTCTTTCGGGGTTTTTCCCCCTAATTTGATTGAGAGAGAGAGAGAGAGAGAGAGAGAGAAATGTGAGCTCAGACAGTCCTCTTGGTTTCAGATACACACAGAGAAGAAACTTTGCGTAAATTCATCTTGAGTTATATATCAGTGGACTCTCAAATTGCTACCATATCAATTCTTTGAAAAAGTGAATCCTGAAACTGCTTGAGGCTTCACTAAATGACATTATTTATTGGTTTTATGGTTGGGCTTCCTCAGTTTTCACAGCTTGGTTCAGTAGATACAGTGAAATCAATGGAAAATCTCTGTATTCAGAGGGGACAAGTTTAGCCATTAGCAGTAAAATGTGAGATGAACAACATAAGATATAATGCAAGCCAGGGTTGTACAGACATTGGTTCTGGAGTGCCCCAAGAAGCTTGGGGGCTCTTAAGATTTTGATTGCAAGATTGTGGCTTATAGGATGATAATCATGAAAAATATAGGTCATGGGTAATTAATGAATGAAACTTTAGGTACACTAAGAGTGAAGAGTATGCCAGGGGAGCTGGTAGAAACACTGCAGCAAAAAACTTTAGACAAAATGTACAGTGGGTGCCCAGTAACTGGGATATGACTGGACAAATTTTAATGTGTGAATGTGGTAGAATATTGCTGAGCTATAACAAATAGTGAAGTTGAGGAATCCAGAGAAACACAGCAGGGTTTTTGCTGTGCACAGAACAGTAAAGTGAACAAGGAAAACAATATATACAATGGCTACAACTGTGGCAGCTGGGGGGGGGGGGGTGCTATTGGGGGCGGGGAGGGGGGGAATGGGCCAGAGTGCTGTACTTAGAGTCAGGGAGGCTCAAATGCAAATCCTGCTTCAAACACCTATTAGTTGTGTGACTGTGCAAATCACCTAACCTTTATCAGGCTTGAGTTTTTTATCTGTAAAATGGTGATAATAATAGCCTTTACAGGGTTGTTGTGAAGATTAAATGAGTTAACATCCATACATGATTTTGAAACCTGAAGATGCTACATAAATACTAGCTATTATTATAATAATAAAATAAAAGTTTATTATTATAATAATATAATATGAAATAATATTACCATAATAAAATAAAACAACAGTGAAAGGCTACCAGACTCAGATTAATTGAAATGGCCAATCTCTATCACAGAGAAGTGAGGAGGAAGCCTGTCTTCCTTCTTTCAGTAGAGAGCAGAGGAACTACAGAGGTGGACCTGTTGGTTTTGCTTAAATGTTTTTGTTGGTTACGTAAGGGAGGACAATGTGTATTGGGGAAGTATATTGGGAAATGACTATGGTTTTCTTTTCCTAAAGAAAACAAAGTGGATGCCCATCAAGCAGGGAATGATTAAACAAATTATGGTAAATGAACGTAATAGAAGAGAAGCACAGAGAAATTTATAAACTGATGCAGAGCCAAATAAGTGGAACCCAGAGAACAGTGACTAAAAAAACACCAACAAAAGCAATGCTAAAAAGCTCAGATTAATAATAAGGATCAATCTTCATCCCTGGAAAGCAAATGATGAAACCTATCTCCTTATTCTTGGTAGACAAATGGGAAACAATGGGTGTGGAATGTTACACATATTATCAAACTAAACCATTTTGTTGGTTGATTTTTGCTTAACACAGATAAGTGCCTTTCTTGGACTTTACAAAAGAGGGAAATATTTTCTTCACCTCTCTATACATAAACATAATGGTAATATTTTGCTTTGTTATTGTTCAGTTGTTTCAGTCATATCTGACTCTTTGTGATGGCATTTGGGTGTTTTGGTTTTTTTTTGTGCAAAGATACTGGAGTGGTTTGCCATTTTCTTCACCAGCTCATTTTACAGATGAGGAAACTGAGGCAAACAGGTTAAGTGACTTGCCCAAGGTCACACAGCTAGTAAGTGTCTGAGGCCAGATTTGAACTCAGATCCTCCTGACTCCAGGGCCAGTGCTCTATCCACTGCACCACCTAGTTGTGTTTGCTGACTGACTGACTGACTGACTACAGAAAAGCGCAGTTAATTGCATTAGCATTTCTGGAAGACTACTTACACATGTCAGGGAGGGAGAAGAATGCTGATGGATAAGTAGTTTGTTGGAGCCAGAGACCAGCCATAGAATGGATGGGCAGAGACTATTTCTTTATCTGGGGAGGGTGTTTGATCACAATTAGAAGAGTGCACCAAGGGGAGGAACTGAGAGGTACAAGGTGTTGGCCCTCCCAGTGTTGGTCTTGTGTCTCCTTCCCTTATGTTATCATTCTGGTATTTGGGTAGAGTAGGGTTCACAGGTATAATGGTATGATAGTATGATGGAGGCAGCTATCACATAGTCATCTAGATCTAGATCTACCGCATTGTATCAGCTGAGTTTGCTCCCAGTTCCCGTCCCTAATGTATGGTATCAACAAAGGTGACATCCCTGAGCATTAACAGCCCCACGATGTAAATTATTATACAGTTAGGCTAACTGACATTAGGTAACGTCCCAAGGTCACAAGAATACTGATTATCAAAGCAGGACCAGAACTAAAGTCTCTTAATGATCTGAGCTAGTGCTCTTTTCTCTATGCCATGCTGCCTTTCATGAGAAGTAGATTATTTATGTAGCAGAAACAAGGGAATATATATTTAATAAGCAACTACTATGTGCCAGGAATTGTGCTAAGTGCTTTACAAATATTATCTCATTTAATTCTCACAATAATCCTGGGAGGCAGGTGCTAACATTGTTCCCATTTTATAGTTGAGGAAAATGAAGCAGACAGAAGGTTAGGTGACTTGCCCAGGGTCACACAACTGGAAAGTATCTAAGGCTGGGTTCAAACTCAAGTCTTCCTGACTCTAGGCCCCATTCTTTATCCACTGCACCATCTAGCTGCCAAAGGATATTATTACTTCCAGTTAACTCTTTGCTAAAAAGACTGGAACAGATAACAAGCAGTATGGCATAATGGAAAGAATACTAGATCTAGAGTTCAGATCTGGGTTCAAATCCCAGATCTGCTATATAATCTTGGACCTCAATTTTCTCATCTGTAAAATGGTTTCACCAGAGAGAGGTCCTTGACTGACTTCTTAAATAGGTCTAATCACTGAACGGGTGTTGCCTCACTCAAAGTGAGAACTTGGAAAGTTCTTAGAAAGATCTTAGCTTAAAAATGTCAAGGTCTCTCACTGCATCTTTGGCTATCTCCAGTTGTCCTGATCTATATCTGGCCACTGAACCCAGATGGCTCTGGTGGACAAAGTGAGGCTGGTGACTTTGCACAGCCCTGCCTCGCTTAATTCCAATTCACTTGTAAGTCATGCCATCACCTCCCTGATGTTATTGTCCTCTTTGAGAACAAAGGACAAAGTACATCACCACAAAATGGCAGTGGACCAGACAATCTCTAAAGTGCCTTCTAGCTCTAAATCTCTAAATCTAAACACTCTGCCCAACCCCCAATCATGTTGTAGATTACTATAGGTGAAAATTCACTCATTCTTACCTTTTTACCTTTACTTTTCTTATTGATTTAGTTCAGGGGTGGGAAACCTGTGACCTGGAGTCCATGTGGCACCCCACCCACAGGTTCCCCACCCCTGCTTTAGTTCTACCACCAAAATAAGGCTAGATGTTGATACTAGTTCATACTCAAAAGGAGTCTCTCTCTCTCTCTCTCTCCATCCTGTGTTAGGAGTTTCAGAATGTTCTGAAATACTGTAATAAAAGGCACTGTAAGAAAGGTATCATCACAGGATAGTTGAAAAGAAAATGAGATGGAGCTGAAGTGGTTTAAAAAATCACGACTACTCAGAACTTCTGAAGCTACATGACACTCACTTGACAGAACAGGAAGATTTCAGTTCTGAGATGGAAGAGTAAGTCTTTAAAAACATACACACAAATACACATACACACACAAACCTATTCATATATACAATACACATAAACACATACATATACAGATTTATACACATATACACATGTACATACACACATACATATATACATATGCACATACACAAACACACAAATATGTGGTCATACAGGCCCAGGCTGTAAGGTTCCAGTGAAGTCTCTGATTCTAGTCTTCTGGTTCATCCTGCTAAATTATCTTACTTCAAAATAACATTTTATGCAGAAAATAATCCAGGTGAAGGGCTCTTAACTTGACATCTGTGAACTTAAAAAAATATTCTAATAAAAGTTGCTGTTGTTGAGTTGTTTCAGTCATGTTTGACTTCGTGACCCCATCTGGGATCTTCTTGGCAAAGATACTGGAATGGTTTGCCATTTCCTACTCTAGCTTATTTTGCAGATGAGCAACTAAGTCAAGCAGGGTTAAGTGACTTGCCCAGGGTCACATAACTAGTAAGTGTCTAAGGCCAGATTGAAACCAGATTTGAACTCAGGAAGATGAGTCTTACAGACTCCAGATCCAGCACTCTATCTATTGTGCCACCTAGCTGACCCGATAATAGTAGTTCAAAATAACTGGTTTCCTTTATAATCCTTTGTGTTTCATTTTTCATACACTACTGTATTTTACATACAATAATGCATTACACTTTTTTGAGAGGGGACCCACATGCTTCATCAGACTGCCAACAAGGGTACATGGAGCATCAAAGGTTAAGAACCTTAGACTTCTTTTTCATTTACACTTTTAATTCTAAAACTGTTGAATTAAGTTCCATAAGTTGTCTCAACCTGAGGGTTTCCACAAAGAGAGGTACATGGAGTTGCAAAGGAGTCATAAAAGATTCCTTTGTCACTAGAAGAAAAAAGATAGAAAAGAGGGAAAGATGGTCAAGAACACTCCTGCCATGTTCCTTCATCTTAAATCCTACCCTAAGCTGTTGTACTCCGTATCTAATAATATGAACCTGCCTCTCAGAGCAACATTTGCCCTTCATCCTCCAAACAGCAAGGCCAGAGGATTACAGATCCTGAGCTGAGACAGCCAGAGGCTATTTGGTCCAGCTCCCTCAGTTTACAAATGAAGAACCTGAGGCTCATAGGTCTGGAGCTCGAAGGGACCCCAGAAGCTGTAGTTTACTTAGAGAATCCTAGAGATTCAACTAAAAATCGATAGAAACAATTTCAGTTAAGTAGCAAGATATAATATAAACCCACAAAAATCATCAGCCATTAAGGAGAGGAAAAAAAATAAATTCCATTCAAAATGAACACAAAATATATAAAAATATCTATGAGTCCATTTATCAAGACACACTCAAGACTTACGTGAATAGAAAACACTCTATGCAACTGAAGGAAGATAAATCATTAGGTACATTGACACTGCTTATGAGTGAGTCGTGTATGTGGCAGTTATTTCTGTCCTGGACCTAATAAACATAGGAAAGAAGACCTTGACCCATGTCTGAGGAAGTTAACCAAGTCCCCCAAATGCTATACACAAAAAGGCCTTCCTTGAAGTCTCCGCTGTGGTTTCAACAGGTAGATAAGAATTCTTAAAAGCACAATACCCAGTTTAGAGGTTTTGATATCTTTTCAAGTGAATAAGTGTGCCAAGGGCTCAAAACTAATTGTATTTGGTCCATTTATCTTCAGTTAAATGTATTTGGAGAGCTAATAGGAGGACTTGAGAATGCTAAGGAATTGGAAACATCTAAATAACTAGACACATTTGCCCTATCGTTCCCAAATTAGAGGAAAGGCTCAAAGAACCCACAAATAAAAGCTTGTGAGATGCTATTTATGTAAAGAAACAAACAGATGGCAAAATGGAGAGTCAGCAAATTCTAGAAATACTTAATAGTACTGGGATTGATTGTGAGATGTTTGTTATATTAGAGGATGAAGAATAGAGGCAAGAATTAAAAACTTGCTCTTAATAGTCAATTTACCCCCAGTTGTCAAGTTAACAACCATTTATTAAGCACTGATTATGTGCCAAGTACTGTGCTAAGCAATGGAGATACAAAGAAAGGCAAAAAAAGGTCCCTTATTGCAGTCTAATGGGGGTGACAACATGCAAACAACCATGTACACACAAGATCTATATAGGATAAATTGGAAATAATCTCAGAGGGAAGACACTATGATTAAGGAAGACTGGCAAAGACCTCTTTGAAAAGTTGAGACTTTAGCTGAGACTTGAAGGAAGTAAGGGAAGCCAGGAGCCAGAAATAAGGAGGGAGATTATTTCTAGGTAAGAGAAATTGAATGTTTTGGGTGAGAAACAGCAAATAGGACAGTGTCAGCAGATCCTAGAACAAACAGAGGGGAATAATGTATAAGAAGACTGGATAGAGAGGAAGGGAGGTTATAAAGGGCTTTAAAAGCCAGAGGATTTAATATTTGTTTCGAAGTAATAGGGTGCCACTGGAGCTTATTGATTAGGCGAATGACGTGGTCAGAATAGCACTTTAGAAAGATCAATCTGACAGCTAAACAGAGGATAGACCAGAATAGGGAGAGACTTGAGATAGGAGGAACCAATCAGAAAAGGCTACTGCAATAGTCCAGGCATAAAGCGATGAAGGATTACACCCAAGTGATAGCAGTGTTACAGGAGAGAAGGGGGAGTATACAAGGCATGCTATGACAAGAGCTGACAACAGATTGGATATAGGGGATGAGAGAAAGAAATTGAGGTTGGCACCAAGGTTGTGAGCCTGGCTTGATGGCGGTAGTCTCAGTTCTAAGAGGGAAGTTAAGAAGAGGGGAGAGTTTGGGTGGAAATAGAATGAGTTTAGTTTTGGACATGTTGAGTTTAAGATGTCAACAAGGCATTGACTTCAGGTTGTCTAATAGGTAGTTGAATAGGTAAAACTGGAGGTTAGAAGAGAAGTTAGGGCTGAACAAATAGATTTGAGAGTCATCTACAAAGAGATGATAATTGAATTCATAGAAGCTAATGAGATAACCAAGGGCAATAGTATAGAGGAGAAAAAGAAGAAGACCCAGGACAGAGCCATATGAAATACATATGGTTAGTCAGAGAGGTGGATGAAAATTCAGCAGGAAACTGAAGGGAAACAGTGGTCAGACAAGTAGGAGGAGAAACAGGAGAGAGAAGTGTCACAAAAAATCAAAAGAAAAGAGAATGTCAAGGAGAAGAGGATGATAAACTACAGAAAGGCCAAAAAAGATGAGATTTGAGAAAAGGCCATTAGATTTGGTAATTAAGAGATCATTAAGGATTGGATATTATTAAGGAACTGAAAGAAAACACAAATGATTTACTGAGAGGAGAAAATTAACATGCAACAAGACCGAGCAACTATTGTGAGAAATGTTTAATGGCAGTGGAACAATTTACAAGTCAATCGTGAATACTGGACTGTATGGTAGGACTGAATAATAGGAAAATGTATTAGCTGGCTGGTTGGTCACCCTGCCTCAAGTCTCTCTGGAGTCCATCCCCTCTCAAGTCCATCCTCCATTCAGCTGCCAAAGGGATCTTCCTAAAGTGCAGATCTGATCCTGCCATTCCCACCCCACCCTTACCACCTAATCAATAAAGTGTGTTCAAAGCTCTTTGTAAATTTACCTACCCAGTCCTCCAACCCCAGCCCCATTCCTTTCTAGTCTTCTTATATCTTACAGTCAACCACATACTCTTATATCTAGTGACATTGGCCCCTTTGCTATTCCTCAAACAAAACACTCCATCTCCTGACTCTGGGCATTTCCCCTGGCTGTTCCCAATGCCTGGAATGCTCTCCTACCTCAAAAATCTGTCTCCTGGCTTCCCTAGCTCCCTTCAAGTCTTAGCCAAAATTCTACCTTCTACACTAAGCCTTCCCTAATCTCCCTTAATGCTAGTGCCTTTCCTCTGTTACTTATTTCCAATTTATCCATTATGTAATTTGTTTGCATGTGATTGTTTGCATATTGTGTTTCCCATTAAACTGTGAGCCCCTTGAGAGCAGGGAATATTTTTTTTGCCTTTCCTTGTATCCTCAGTACTTAGCGCCATGTCTGGCATTTTGTAGACACTTAATGAGTGTTTAGTAACTGACTACTTCTTTGTTATTTTTCTGTGTGTGTGTAGTTCACAAGGTGTTTATACACACACACACACACACACACATGCAGAGAGAGAGAGAATGTTAACATTTTTTCTACCCCAAAATAAGATTCTCTCAAAATCTCCAAATTTCATTAAAAAAAAGAATGTGTTTTTTAAAAAAAAATAAGGTAATGAACACATTCTTGAGACTTAGTTGGTCCAGAGAACTAAGGTCTAAACGATTGATGTTGCTTCCTGGTCTCATAAGGCATAAAAAGTCTAGTGTGCATAGAAAGTAGTCAGCATACCTAAGGTTTAATGGATTCTCTGGTGCTAAGTAAGTCAATGCACCCTCCTGACTGGTGTACTTCTCGATGGAGATGAGGGGAACTGCACCCAACTGAATTAGCCCTGTATCTTTGCTAAATATCCATTCCATGTTTTTTAAGCAACTTCTTTTGTTGTTTTGTATTGTTGTCATTGTTTTTAAGAACAGACTAAACTCATTACAGTTGGGTTTTTTTCTTTGTTTGTTTGTTTGTTTTTGAGGAGTGGGTAGGTGGGGAGTTTTTTGTTTATTTTTTGACGGAGCTTCTAGGCTGGTAGATTAACATGAATTGCTATGGAAAAAGTACCAAGAATGGTAAATAGATGCTGGGCTGTAGCTCTAATCATGGTCCCATCTCTAGATCTTTCTGAATATAGGGATAAGGAGGGAAGAGAAGAAGGTAATGTCTTCTGAATGTCTGCTGAGTACATAGCATCATATTAATTGCTATGGAGAAACCACTGCCTTGGTCAGTGGCAGGGGAATGAGAGATTGCAACTACAGTCAATTCTACTATAATGGGACATATTTGTTCCTAAAAACCATCATGCTATGAAAATTGTGAAATTAAAAACCCCAGAGCTTATGGAGAAAATGGTGTTAGGGGCTCAATGCTCAAAAATTTTGTTGGTGAGACACATTAACAAAAAAAGATAGGAACCTAATAAAAACGGTGGGTTTATACCTGGTTTTCCACAAGGCCCTGAGCTGACAAAGTAAAATTGCTTCAGAGCCAGAAGCAGGAAATTCTATGGGAGTCAACTTCCAGGCTTGGACTATAGTGGAAGCTTGAGGAGGGGGGGCAGACAGACCAGCTCTCCTCTGCTCACAACTCGTACTATACCAGAAGATATGTAGTAAATATAGCACTTTACCTTGAGAAAGACTAAAGTCTGCCTGTCAAAGTAGAAGTGGGAAGAGTTACAGCTTGTGAGTTATTGTAAAGTGGGTGTTACCCAACCTTGGAGGACAACATAAGAGATGAACTGAGGTTAGTGGATATTTAAGGAGGTGTGGTGTGGTGTGGTGTGTGTTTGTGTGTCCGCATGTTTTGTGCTCCATTCAGCTGGGTGAATTTTTCTGTTTCTCCCTTAGTGAAATTGTGCATAAATAAACTCAAAATTCAGGTTACACTAAAATTGTTCCCTAACATTTCAAGGTGTTGGAACAAATTTACATTTTCAAAACATGCATTATATGTTGAGTGGAAGTATATACCTGCTGGTTCAAAAGTTGAAGGCAGTGCTGAAGCTCGAAAATTAGCCAGAGAAGCAACTAGTAAGAAGAGAGAAGACTCAATCAATACTTGCAGATGGTGAAATTTAGTTTAAAGTGTCACTCTCTTCAACCCTTCAATATAATCTCCAAATCATTTTCTCTTTACCCTTCCCTCTCGTGTTGGATTTGTCTTCCATGGCTATCTTTGGTAATTTTTTTCTTCGTATCCTTTCTCAATTTTTCTATGTGCTATTTTTCTTCAATAATATAAAAAATACTATATTCTATACTATAAACATACTATAAACAACTATAGGAATTGTTCACATGTACTAACAATAAGAGAGAGGCAGATAGCCTCATCTGTATCATATCCAACTGAACTCTGACTTGCTCAACTCTTGCTCCAGACCACCTAGAAACCAATCCAGACAGCTTGACGGCTCTCATGACTTGGGGTAATGGGAATCACCAACTTTTCCTTCAGGTAAAATGAACTGGGAAACAACCTTGCCGTCTGTCCGGACACTGCTTTCCAAGCACTTCCTGGCTTTACCATTTGCCCTGCTTGTATACCCTACAGGATCCCAATATCATCTGGCCTTCTGACAATCTAAAGATGCCTGTCTGGGCCACGCAATCTGCTCCTCTGGTGCATCCTTATGACTTTTAGGACTTAGAACTTTTAAAAGTCTTTTCATTTACCCAGCAACTGAACTCTCTAATATGTTTTCTCCCCCCAACTCCCACCCAAGTGTGAACTTGACCACAAACTGTCTTTCTGTAGTTGTCATCCATCTCCAGTACTGAGCATAGCACTTGGAACTTAGTAGAAATAGGAACTCAATAAATGTTTTTTCATTAAAAAAAAAAAACCATGCATTATAGTAGAACTGATTGTACTATTAAGGGTTGTTTGGCAGTCTTGGCATGTATCCGGGGCTCCTGGACCAAACTAAATCCCTGATCCTACTGAACAGTGTGAGCAGAGGCCCATATATGGCAGCAAAACAAGGGAGCTTTAGTATGGAACCACCTAAGTTAGTGGTTAGTTTTGGGCTTTGTGTAGAGACTCTAACATAACCAAACTTCTTGCTGTTAAATTGGAAGAGTTCCAGAGGTACCTCATCAGGGAGCCCTCTTTACCCAATATGCCAGCAGGCCTGAGTCACAAGCTAATCATCCACAAACTCTCAGGAGGCTAGGAAAGTAGGATTTATTAGCTATAATGCTATATCACTAGTAGGAGGCATAATTTAATTATTTTGATCAGAGCATAAAGTTGTCATATCCTCATGGATACTTTTACTACTTTCACTGAATATTACCACCAAAATGGACATCTCTGCCCTCTGGCAACTATGAGGTTATGGTCTGTTCAGGATAATAAAATAACAGGACATATGCAGCTCCTGAGACTAGTCCAGAAACTAAGATTACATTCTACTTCTTCTTTAACCTGGAGGCTGAGACACATAAGAAAGAAATATTTACTACTCTCTCAACTAGCCTGATAACAATGTCTTTGGGCTATAACTAGCAAATCTAGAACCTAGGGCAAGCAGCAGCAATGGATGTGCCTTCAAATCAACTTTGCAATTCTTGATATGAAAATAGCATTAGAACTAATTATCATGGTTTCCTATTTTAACTATTCTTGATAATTAAGTGCTAGGCTCAATTGTTTCTAGCTCCAGATGGGATGCATGTATTAAATTTCTATGCTCCCTCTCCCAGTTTCTATGTAGAGGTTGAGAACTATGGGTATGAAATACTATATATGTTAGCCTTTAAAATATATACATATGTATATTTTTATATATATGTTAATTATGCAGAACTGTTTTCCCCCTTCTTTTTTATTCTTTGTTGTAAGGGATGATTCTCTGAGATGGGGAGGAGGGAGGAATACACTAGGAAATGTAGATGATAAAAGACAAAAGATAATAATAAACTGTTATATTTGTATCCTCTAAGTGTTGATGTCCCTTGGTAAAATGCCCATTGCTCCATCCTGGTTATAGTTCTAGAGTGGAATTTCCTAGCCATCACTGATGGAAAAGAAAACCAGAGGAGCTCCAGGCTAAGTTTGTTGTCTGCAACTGTCACATAGTATAACTCAGATAATTGTTCAATTCAGAACCAAAGGCCCACAGAGCTGAAAGGGACATTAGAGATCATAGAGTCCAAGCATCTCCTTTTATAGATGACAAGACAAAGGTTCAAGGAGGTTATTCAAGGTCACACATCTAGCTAATTGATTTCCTCTGATGCATGCAGATAATTCCAAAAAGCATTTCCTTTCTCCAGACACTGTTTAGCTTTCCTTGGAATCTAGGGCTTGTGAAAGAATTCAGTTTTTGCGGGAATTTACATTAATGTTCTTTCAGCCTGGGAGCATGTAGAACCAAAGAAAAAGATGGGAAAGAAAGAGTGGTGATTTGATTATTTTCACAAGGGCAAATGAATATATTGTAGAGCAGATAATATCAAGGGGCTAGGGATGGGAGGATGGGCAGAGAGAGAAGAATAACAATCATAGAATCTTAAAACTGGAAGCCACTTTAATGAAACTGAACTCATATGTTGTGTTACAATTTTTTTCTCTTATACTATTATTACACTCACTGTGGATGCTGTCTGTGCTGGTCTATTTGAAGCTTGGCTGCACTTGGTAATTCTGTGTGACAAAGTCATTGTCATAACATGTCACCTCCCATTTTTCCATTGACACTCAGATCTGTTTTCCACCCAACAAAGCTGTCTCTAGTTCTTTTACTTAGCATGCACAGTAATGGACAGACTAACATTCCCAGGGCCCCCTGATTCAATTTAAACAAAGAGCCTTATGATTCACTTTTCAATCACTCCTAAGTTGCTTACTAATTGCCCTAATGTGAAAAATGTTATATTCCTTAAGAGAATAGGTTCCTGAATTCACCTGTCAATCTGCTGACATGATACAATCATAAGAAGGAAGAGGAATGTGGAAAGCATTTAGAATTGGCTTCATAGTTAAGTGAGGGAGTTGGGGGAGGGCCAAATGGTTAAGCCTAATTTATTTCCCATATCTTTGGGTAAGGTGAGATCTCCAACTTTTTTCTTTCTTTCTTTGTATCCCTAGCACTTAGCACAATACCTGGCACATAGTAGGCACCTAATAATTGCTTATTGACTGACTGTCTCAGGCATGAGTAGGGCAAACTTCTGACCATTTTTTGCTATTTTGTCTTGCTAATGGCAATAAATTGGACTGACCTCACTCCTTTAACTGTATGGACAGACAAATAAATCATGATCTGTCAGAAAACCCTACATTTCCAAGCATAAAGATGAAATGAAAACCAGTGGACTACAGAAAAAAATTATGAATAAACAAGAGATAGAAAACATTGTGAAATGCAAAATGGATAATTTTAATTATACCAGGTTTTGTACAAATAAAACCAATGTAGCCAAGATTAAAAAGGAGAAAATTGGGGGAGAAATTATATAGATTTTTTTCAGACAAAGGTCTCATATCTTAAATATATAAAAAACCCTGTCAAATTTATAAGAATATGAATCATTCTCCAACTGATAAATGGTTAAAGGATATGAACAGGCAGTTTTTGGCTGAGGAAATCAAAGCTATATAGTCATATGAAAAATGCTCTAAATCATTATTGATTAGAGAAATGCAAATTAAAACAACTTTGAGATACCGTCTCAAATCTATCAGATTGGCTGAAATGATAGAAAGGGAAAATGACATGTTGGAGGGGATAACTGGGACACTAATGCACTGTTGGTGGAACTACGAACTGATCCAACCATTTTGGAGAGCAATCTAGAACCGTGCCCAAAGAGCTCTAAAACTGTGCATTCCCTTTGACCCAGCAATGCCACTAGTACATCTGTTTTCCAAGGTGATCAGGGAAAAAGGAAAAGAACCTATATGTTCTAAAATATCAATAGTAACTCTCTTTGTAATGTCAAAGAACTGGAAATTGAAGGGATTCCCCATCAATTGGGGAATGGTTAAACCAGTTATGGTATATGAATGTGGCGGAATATTACTGTGCTCTAAGAAATGGTCAGTTGGTTGATTTTAGAAACATGTGGAAAGACTTGCATGAAATAATGAAAAGTAAAATGAGCAGAATGAAGAGAACACTGTATACAGTAACAGCAATATTGTTCGAGGAATAATTGTGAACAGCCAAATTATTGTGAGTACTATAAATACTCAAAACAACTATAAAATAGAAATAGGGACAAGACCAGCGATTTCATAGGGAACTCCCAAGTGAGGAAACTTCTTTTCCCAATATAGGATGGAACTTACAGTCTTAAAGATTTATTTAGAGCACCAAGAGGCTCAGTGACTTGTGCAGGATCATACAGTATAAGTGACATAGCATGTGTCTGAGGTAGAATCTGAACCCAGTTCTTCCTGACTTTGAGGCTGGCTCTCTAATCACCTTGCCATACAGCCACAAAGGAAGGATTCTTGAGATTAAAAGAGCTTACCACCTAAGCCTTCTAGAGCTACTCTTATACACCTATCATGCTGATGAAAATCAGCCCTGGGGCCTAAAACCTGACTGATAATGATAACTGCAAAAAGCTTATGGCTGAGCTGTTGGCAGGCTATTTTTTGCCAGGCAACTCTCCCTGCTCCAAAGGAGCAATTAAACTGGAAATCCAAAGGATTCAGAAAGGGAAGTTATCCTCTATTCTGCTATTTCCTCACAGTATACCTCCCCTACCCTACACATCATAGTAAACTTTGGTGAGTAGGTCTGACAGTATTCCCCTGGTAAGCCTCAAGGTTCGAAGACCAAAATGAGTCATCCATACTAAGACAGATTTTATGCCCAAACACTTTGTAGAGGAACTACCACAAAAAGTTGACTTTTATTGGTTATTGAGTTGTTTCAGTCCGTGTCTGACTCTTTGTCTCCCCATTTGGGGTTTTCTTGGCAAAGATACTGGAGTGGTTTGCCATTTCCTTCTCCAGTTCATTTTACAGATCAGCAAACTGAGGCAAACTGCATTAAGTGACTTGCCCAGGGTTACACACCTACTAAGTGTCTGAAGACAGATTTGAACTTAGGTCCCCCTGACTCCAGGGTCAATGCTCTACTCATGTACTCGAAACCAATCCTTCTCCCATAAATCTGCTCTTCTATCTGTAGCAGCACTGTATCCCCTAAGGAGCAGGAGATAGCGAAGGAAACTGCTCTCATTCTTGTGAATGGGAGACTGTCCCACTATTGTAGGAGAGAATATAATGTTCTTTCTCTTTAAAATATATATATATATATTTGTTGATTTAATTTTACAAACATTTATAACTGTACCCTCTTATCATATCCCTCAACTGAACAATAAAAAAATCCTCTCAACAATTATGCATAGCCTAGCAAAAAAAATTTTTTCTGCATTGGCCATTTTCAAAAGTATGTCTCATTTTGAATTTTAAGTCCATTTCTTTTCTAGCAAGAAGTTGCTAATATGTTTCATCTTTAGCTAGGTGATACACGTAAGTGGTGTAATAGATAGAGCACCAGGTAGGGAGTCATGAAGACCTAAGCTCAAATCTGGCCTCAGACACTTACTAGTTGAGTGACCCTGGGCAAATCATTTAACCTCTGTTTGCCTCAATTTCCTCATCTGTAAAATGGAGATAATAACAGCTCCAACCCTCTGGGTTGTTGTGAAGAGCAAGTGAAATAATAATTGTAAAGTACCTGGAACATAGAAAGTACTATATAAATGTTAGCTGTTGTTATTACTATTATTATTTCCTCTAGATTTGTAATTTATCCTTGCATTGATCAGAGTTTAAAAGTCTTTTGAAGTTGGATTTTTTTAATAATGTTGTTATTGTGTATTTTTTCCCTGGATCTGGTCATTTCACTAAACATTGGTTCATAAAAGTCTCCCCAGTTGCTTCTGAAATTGTTCTTTTCATCATTTCTTATTGAACAATAATATTCTATTATATTCATGTATAGCATGTATTTAGCCATTCCCAAAGAGTTGGTACTTCCTTAGTTTCCAGGTTTTGGGTACCATAAGAAGAACTGCTATAAATATATTTAAGTATCATAAAAAGAACTGATAAATTGGGTGCTTTTTTTTTTCTTTCTTTGATCTCTTTGAGTATAGAGCTAGCAGTGAGATAGCTGGGTCAAATATTCACAGTTCACTGACTTTTGGAGTATAAATCCAAATTGTTTTCCAAAATGGCTGGACCAATTCACAGCTCCACCAACATTGTACCATGGTACCTGTTTTCCCATAACCCCTCCAAAATTGGTCATTTTCCTCAGGTTGAAGTCAATCCCTCTCTAGACAGACTTCTAACTGAGGAAGAGATTTTGAAAGCCATTAATCTCCTCTCCTGTGGCAAAGTACCTGGTGCCAATTCTATTCCAACTGAGATTTACAAGGTGGGGGGTCCATTGCTCATACAAAAGATGACTGAAATTTTCCAGTGGCATATATATGGCAAGAGGAGGCTATTCTCCAGGAGTTCAAAGACACCTCCTTGTCAATCTCTATAAAGATAAAGGGAACAGATTGTCCTGTGACAATCACAGGGGGAAGTCTCTCTCTTAGTCATTGCTGGCAAGATTCTTGCCAGAGTCCTCCTTAATAGGCTGATCCTTCACCTGGAAGATGGTCATCTACCTGAGAGCCAGGGTGGCTTCAGAAAGGGCTGAGGAATGGTCAATATGACGTATGCTGCCCGACAACTCCAGGAGAAATGCCAAGAGCAGAACAGAAGTCTGTACACAACATTTGTAGATCAGACCAAGGCCTCTGATGCTGTCGGTTATGAGGGCTTATGGAAAATAATGTTAAAATTTGGTTGCCTGGAGAAGTTCGTCATTATCGTATGTCAATTTCATGATGGCATGCTTGCCCAGGTTGTAGATTATGATCTATACTCTTGCGTTTTTTCAGTCACCAACAGAGTAAAGCGAGGTTGTGTGCTTTTTCCCATGCTTTTCAGCATGATGTTCACAGCAATGTCTTTAATGAGCACAAATACAGCATCGAGGTCAGCTACCATACCGATGGTTAATTCTTTAACTTGAAAAGGCAACAAGCCATGACCAAAGTGAAGGGACTGTTGGTGCACGATTTTTTGTTTGCAGATGATTGTGTACTCAATGCAGCCTCTGAAGCTGAGATGCAACAAAGTATGGATCAGTTCTCTGCTGCTTGTGCTAATTTTGACCTAACAATTAACAACAAGAAAACACGGGTGCTCCATCAGCCAGCACTACACCGTCCATACTTGGAACCATCAGTTACAGCAAATGGAGAAGTTTTCAATGCTGTGGATAAGATCACTTAGCTTGGCAGTATACCTTCCAGGGATGTACACATTGACAATGAGGTTGACACATGCATTGCCAGAACAGCTAAGTGTTTGGGAGGCTCCAAAGAAAAGTATGGGAGAGAAAAGGTGTTAGACTGACTACCAAACTGAAGGTCTACAGAGCTGTTGTGCTGACCTCCTTGTTGCATGCCTGTGAACCTGGACAGTCTACCAGTGCCATGCCAGGAAACTGAATCACTTCCATTTGAATTGTTTTGAAGATCACCTGGCAGGATAAGATACCAGACACTGAGGGCCTTTCTTGAACTGCCAAGCATTCAATCTCTACTTCGGAGAGTGCAACTCTGATGGGCTGGCTACGTTGTTCAAATGCCAAACATATGCTTGCCTAAAAGACTATTTTATGGAGAACTCACACTGAACAAGCACTCACATAGTGGTCAGAAGAAGTGATACAAGGACACTCTCAATGTTTCTCTTAAGAACTTTGGAATTGATTGTGTGACATGAGAGACACTGGCACAGGACTGCTCAGCATGGAATACCCTCATTAGAGAAGGTGCTGTCCTCTAAGAGCAAAGAAGAATTGAAGTAGCTCAAAAAACATGAGATGTGCCAATGCAGAGAATCCACCCTAAATGTTCACAGGGACTATTTGTGCCTGGTCTGTGGTAGAGCATTCCAAGCTCATATTGGTCTGATCAGCCACAGTGGGACACACTATAACTTGGCTTTATCATTTTGGTCCTCTTCAAGAACAAAGGACAACAACCACCACCACCACTGCTAATTATTAGTGATTTTGAGCATTTATATATGGTTGTTGATCATTTGGGTTTTTCCCATAGAAAATTAACTGTTCATATCCTTTGATAATTTATCTATTGGGAAATGGCTCTCAGTTTCATAGTTTATACAGTTTTATATATGTATATATATATAATTATATATAAACTATGTAGTTATATATTATAGTTATAGTTATATAGTTTATAGTTTTGCAGCCTTCTTGCTGAGCCAAGAATCCTGAATCTCTCTAAGCATTACTTGTACTTTATTTTTGATGGAGTTAAATACTGTCTTCTTAGAGACAGATGAACAATCTTTCTGGCAAACTTTGTGTAGTTCTCGTTTTTCATTTAGCAGCTCCCGAATTTCCTCATCATTTTCATCAGACTTGATGTTTGCAAGTATTCTGACCCAAGCGAGTAAAGGCAGAGCTGTACACCAAATCTCTGAAAGCTGACCACTCCTTTCCTGCTCCACTGTTGCCAAGTATGTGTTAGCTCAACTTTCCCTTTAAGTTAGCTGCAACTGTTCCCATTCAGAGAAGCACTGTAATCTGTTGATATTAAGTCTTCTGGTAGTCATTTTGCCTTGGGGCCACCACTTTTGTTGAATGTGAATATTTAGCTTGGAGAAGATAAATCTCAGATCAGTACAGCACTCTATGTCACACATTGCCTTCATCACTCTTATATCCTGTCTGTCTCTTCTCCTTACAATGACATAGCCTATTAAATGCCAATGTTTGCTACAAGGTTGCATCAATGAAGTTGTATTGCATTTAGGTAAATGGAAGACAGTGTTGGTGATGAGAAGGTCATGAGTTGCACAAGTTTTCAGTATAAGTGACCATTACCATTGCTCTTTGTAACTCCATTCCTCCCAAGGACTCCCTGCCATGTCTGAGCCTACTCTAGCATTAAAGTCACCCAAATTACAAGCTTGTCCTCTTTTGGCACATTGATAATAAGGGTCTCCAGGCCTTCATAAAATTTTTCTTTGACCTCATCAGGGTTTGTCATAGTGGGAGCATAGGCACTGATGGTGGCATATCACTTTCCTGCAAGGGACAATAGCATCATCATGAGCCTGTCATTCACTCCTTTTGGTAGGCATACAAGTTTGTTGACTAGATTAGTTTTGACTGCAAAACCTATACCAGCTTCATAGTGCTGTCCTTCACTGTGGTCACTCCAGAAAAATGGGTATCCAGCTTCAACTTCAGTAAGCTGGCTTTCATTTGCCAGCTTTGTTTCACTCGGGGCTGCTTTTTGGATGTGATACCTGCTGAGTTCTCTTGCAACAAGAGCTGTTCATCTTTCAGGTCTTCTGGGTTTTGTGTTGTCCATAATTGTGTGCACAGAGCATATACCAGTGGTGACTGGAATCATCTTTGCAGGAGTTTTTGTACATTTTTTGTGTTTTGAATGCAGAGTGGGATTCCCTGCCTGCCATGGTAAACAGGCCAGGGTTGGGTAAAAAGACAATTTTAGGGCATCTTTTCTAGCCCCTTCCTCCCATCAGGAGGTGAGCAGTGTGGTCTTTAAAAGGCTGCTCAGACATCCAGGGGGCTGCCGAATCCCTCTGCTGCTTCAAGTGAGAAGATGACCCTATGGCCTATGCCATCTGTGTACAAGGCTGGAACTGCAGCTCCTACTGTATCTACACTTGCTGCTTCGTCACTTGCCTGTCACCCAGGACTTAGAGATAGGTAAAAATGGTAAAATGGTATGAATAATGTCTTTTGATTCTCGCATAAATTGGATTTTAAGTGAGGCTGAGTTGCATGAAGCCATCTGGGTCACTCTATCTTCTAGAGTTGTCACAGTCCAGTGGCCAGACAGTCAAGATGACAGTGGATGACCTTGACGTTTTTCATGTCTAACCAAGCTCTAAGAGCAGTCCACAGCATCTGGTTTAGCTGCCTTCATGGCCACTGGGACAAATTGTTCTCATCCACCCATTCCACCAGGGGAAATCTTTCACATGCTTGGGGTAGATACTCCCCTAACTCACCAACAGGTTTGAGACCTCTTGGTTATCCTCAAGCTGATTTAGCATGTCTACTGAAATGGTTTACCAGGGTGTGGCCACTGTGTATGCTATAGCTTCTTGGAGCCATAAGTGAGAGTTAGGTGGATCAGGTAGACACCAAAGGTGGAAAGCAGCCCTGAAAAGGTGTCAGCAGCCCTCCCACCAGAGCTACTAGTCTTCCCTGAATATACCCTATACTCCAAATTCTCTATTAAAGAATCCATCAATTTAGCACAAAATCAACCACTTACTAGGGTACCCTCATATCTTGAAATTTAATCCTGTATCTAAGAATACCTAATTTATTTAGGTATTTATTTAGGCACTGGAAAACTCATTTTCTTCTGTGAAATCCAGGAGCTAGAAGAGACCTTAAAGATCTAACCCTCTCACTTTACAGGAAAGGAAACTGAGGATCAGAAATGTTGCTAAATAACTTGTAGGGATTACACTAAGCTTGTGGAAGAATTTGTAATATAATTCCAGTCTCCTGACTTTCATTCCAGTTTTCTTACCCTGTAACGAACTGAGCCTTTTCTCCTTGAAAGAAATATTCACCATCAAGAAACTCCAGAATTGGATCTTTTCTTTGTGTTCTAGTGTTAATTATTTGCTTCCTGGAAGAAGTACAATTTAAATTACCTTTAAATCTTCCTTCTTTCTGGTCTTAATAATAAGTGCCATAGAGGGGAGGCTTTTTAAAAATATTTTCTCTCCCATAATAGAACAAAATGCTCATGAGTGTTATGGTATATGTGTTGGGGGAAAGGGCAGTGTTTTATGAGTGTGTGTGTGTTTGTGTGTATGTGTGGTTTTGTCTTATTATCATAAATGACTTTCAGAATAGCTTAGACCAGAGGTGTCCAACAACAGACCAGAGGTGGCCCACAACATTTCAAAGTGGAACCTGAACTAAGTTAAAATGTGATTGGGAAATACTTAACAAAATAAACAAAAATACAATAAAACATAGATAATCTTATTTTAAAACAATGCAACATGTAGCCAAAAGGGAAACGTAGTGATTGCTTGGGAGGAGGCACATTTCTGTTTTGAGTATGACACCACTGGTTTAGCCTGTGAAACTTTTATTTTTTCTTTGTTTAGGTAAATAGCTGGATTGTTAAAGTCTGGGTTATTCTGTTGGAAGAAAAGAGGACTAGTGAAGGACAGCAATGTAATAATGGCCTTCAAATATATAAAGAGTTAAAATAGGGCATCTCTTCTGTTCCATTGAATATAAAACAATGAAAAAAAGCTTTTAAAATGGCAGCAATGAATTTAACTTTAAGGAATTTAGGAAACACATGAGAAGGAATTTGTTTTCAGGAATGAGTTACTAAAGAAGGTTTTTGGAATTGTCTTCTCTAGAGCAAGACACAGGAAGGCAATCATCTGTCTGAGATGTTTTAACTGCAATGTTGCTTGTGAATGAGGGAGATTATAAAGCCTTTGGGGATGACTTTTGCCTTATGATTTTATGTGACTATTTATCTTGTGAATGTACTTTCCAAGTCTCCATTATGCTGATGAAAACAAGTGACAGTCTTAAATGTAATATGTAGTTTGAAAATGATTCAGGTTTGACATGTCTAGCATCAATCGGTTAGTGATGGATATTTTCACCAATTATGGAAAATCAATTCAGTAGCTTTTACTATGGCTCACTCAAGGCTTAATCTCCCTAGCAACACCATACCCATTTCAACAGGCCAGCCCAAAAGCCATATCTTCCATGAAATCTTATTTGATTTATGAATTTTGAGGGGACTCTTCACTCATGTGATTCCATAATCATCTATTCTCCTTTTATGCATTTACCATATGCTAATTTGTAACATAATTATCTGTACATATATCTAATCACTTTATAGGATTGTAAGCTCTTTGATGGCAGCAAAAGGGTCTCTTTACATTTCTCTCCCAGTATGTAGTTAATATTTGTTTGATGAATTCAGAATCAGACCAAACATTCACTAGTTTCCATAAAATGATGTAACATTTATGAATCACTCAGGGAGCACTAAGTAAACATTGACTTTTACTATTTTTAAAAAAATAATTGTATGTAGTTTACATAAAAAAAGGGAGGTGATTATTGTTCACATTTTAGGTCATGTTCAACTCTTCGTGACTCCATTTGGGGTTTTCTTGGCAAAGATACTGGGGCGGTTTGCTGTTTTCTTCTCCAGCTCATTTTACAGATGAGAAACTGAGGCAAACAGGGTTAAGTGACTTGCCTAGAGTCACACAGATAGCAAATGTCTGAGGTCACATTTGAACTCAAATCCACTGCACCACTTAACTGCCCCAGGGAGAAAGCCGCAATTTGCCTGTTATTTGTTTTCAAATTGGCTTAAAATAGAAACTAAATTGATGAAGTTGGAAAAAAAAAACTGACATTGAGAAAGTACAGTTAACAATGAGATATCTTTTCCTAAAGAAGAGGACCCTTTCCCTAAAAAGAGATGAAAGTAAAGAAAATGCCTGCTAATGGGAGGGGTAGGTAACCAAGTTCTCTACAAAACTGAGTCCTCGAAGAACAAAGCTCAGGCACAACATAATGAACACTACTTGCAACAGAGTCTCCAGTTAAGGCTCCTGCGATTAAAAATCCCATATCCAAACTAAAAACATAAATATAACTAATAGTGCTTTTTACTTAAAAGACAGCTTTCAAATGCATATATACTAGGAGATGACGGTAAAAAGCAAGACTGATGCATCATTCATTTAGAACTAAACAGAGCAAGGAAAAAATATGTATTGTATAAGTTACATGCACTATTCTAAGACTGTTTCTGAATAGTAAGCAGAGTGTTATTCAAGAAACCTGCAGGATAAATACTGTGAAAATAACCAGAGTTTCAATCTGATCATTACTGAAGTGCCGATGTCTCAAAGATCTCTCTAACTAATTTGGCATTATCCAATTAGACATTAGAGGTAGTCTGCCAAAGTAGATAGGGCACTGTACTTAGAGTCTTCAAGATTTGGGTTCAAATCCTCCATCAGGCACTCATTAGTAAATCACTTCAACTTTCTGTGCCTCAGTTTTCTTATGTGTAAAAATCAGAAGATGATCTCAAGAACCTCCTTCTAGCTCTAAATTTACATCCTATACTGCATACCTTCCAGAAAAATGTTCCAGTTAATGTATCCTCAGAATCAGCAAGTATTCATCCAGAAACAGTTAGAGATCTGATGAATCTTCTGAGAATTTTTTCCCAGCTGTTTCTTTCTGCATTCTGCACTGGGCCACAGCATTTGAGAATCAAGATAAAACATAGTATGGTACCTTAAAGTCATTTTATGAGTAAATTCCACTAGTGGATATAAATTAGAATGAATAGAATAAATGTTCCTTATCAAAGAACAATAAACAGAGCAATATCCTGTTAATACATTTCAAGGGGCCAGTTGTTAAGCTTCTTAACAGGATAAATTAAAGGGTAGGGAGGGAGAATAGAAAATGGTAGCCGTGCAGTTAGGACTGAAAATTTCTTATGGGAAATCTTTAAGTTGGTACTTTTAAGAGGCTTTCCCCATATGGTGAGCTCTTCTTTTGTTATATCTTGCTTTTTAGATTTTTGAGTGTCTATCTGAAGATGGCTTCAAGCTTATATGTTCTTTTCTTTGGGATTTTGAAACCCTGGGTCCAGCACAGTCTGAAATATTATTTATTTTTGCTCTTTCAAAATAGCATAGGCCCTGTTAACTATAAAACTATCATTCAGTTATATATCCCGAAAGGGAAAAAAGTGTAGTTATTTCCAATTAAATTCATTAGTTATTATTACCACCACGAATTTTGACAATTTTTAAGAACTGCTAACTGTATTTTACCCACACAGATGCTCAAGAGAGGTCACTTTCAAATTTATTCTATTGGAGAAGTCACTCGTCTATTGAACAAAAATCAGTACTTTGTGAGAAAGACTTGTGATGAGAACCACCAACTAGAAGCTGATAGGGAGAGTCAACAATTCTTGGATTCTGTCCCAGGTTGTTTGACCTTACCTGGCAAGTCACAAAATCTTTGTTTCCCAGTCATCTTGTGTTATATAATGAAGTAAGGAAGCACAGTGGGGCAAATATATAATGATCTTTTGATAGAAAAGAAACTCAACTGCCCAAAGAAAATAGAATTCAATGGATTGAATAAGGAGAGACATTCCATTCCAAAGGCATGACATTCTGGATTTTCTCCAGCCCACTGGTCTAGGCAGTGAGAGCAATTAAAATGATGAAGCCTATTAGCTCATACCAAAGAAAGGTTTATCTCCACACTCTATTATTTTAAAAGATGGAAGACCCACAGGACTTCCACGAGCACATGTGAAGCAAACAAGATATTTTCCTCCTGCCAATGCTACTGAGCTTTGTGCTACAGTGGAATGGTGGAGAGGAGCATGAAGTTCCAAATCAAAAGATCCGGGTTCAATTCTCAGGTCTGCAATTTATCAGTTATATGACCTTGAGCAAGTCATTTAAGCTCTATGAATTTCCATTTCTTCTTCTCTCTAAGGCGAGAGAGGTAGTGATGGGTACTAAATGAAATAATCCCACCATTATGAGAAAAGGCTGCAGAGTTGGTATGGCTTGTGTTCTTTGTGCGGCTCAGTTTAGCTCTGAGCCCTCATCACCAGCTCTGTAATCTACAGATTCTGTACATCTCCAGCAGGAGAACTTAGACCGGGAGGGAATGGTCCTCACTCTCCCTTATCTTTCTCACTGACAAGTTCCAGGGTTAAGCAGAAGAAGGTGGCACTCAGGGAACAAACCCTAGATGAGGTTAACTTCTAGAAAAGGTGAAAGATGAGAAATAATGACAAGACCAAGATGGAAACCATACTTGGAGTTACGTCAAGCTAGGAAGGAGTTGGAAAAAGGAATCAATGATTTTCAAGGACAGGCCGTTGGCTTCCTCTGGGAAGAAGAAAGACCATGCTAAGAAAGAAAGGTCATGATAAGAAGGACCTATGCATATAAGGAAATCTGGAGAACTTTAGGAACCCAGTATCACTGGGGTTTTCAGTTTCCAAATCAGACATGACCTCTCAGTTGGAGTGATGTGAAATAATGTGGAAACTGGAGAGAGAAATCCTAACAGTCCAGAAATACATTCTTGATAAATAAGGAGAATGTATCAATAATGAGGAAGACTCTATCAGTACACATATTAAAAGTAGAATGATGCAGGAAAGATTATTATGAGCCCTACATAAGGATGAAATTGAAGAGTTCCAGATCTTTGGACTCTCCCTCCTCAAATTACCTTATACTTATCTGTTTGTGTATGTATAAGCTTCTGGAGGGTGGAGACTATTTCATTTTTGTCTCTGTCTGCACCTAATATAATGCCTTATTCATATTGCAATCTTTTTAAAAGTTTATCTTGTTTTTTTAATAAGTTTTGATTTAACACAGCAGATATAAATTTGCAAAGCATACTCCTTAAAAACAATTAAGCAAAATTACACTAAAGAGTAAGTACAACTGATGGTGCATACAATTGTTTGTTAAAACAAAGATCAAGCTGTAACTTTAACATAGTACTACTGTGTTGTCTATTGGATTTGTTCTGAGTTTTGTTGCTGTTTAATGTTTCTTGTTTAAATTAAAATTTTACTTTTAATAGAAATATATTTTTTGTTCTTCCTACCCTTTGTGCCGATGAAATAAGGAAAAATAAATTCTCTGTAAAAAATATGCATAGTCAAGCAAAACAAATTCCTTCACTGGATGTGCTCAAAAATATGTCTCATTCTGTACTCTGGATATAACTTCTCTGTCAAGAGGGACATAGCATACTTCATCTTCTGTCATCTAGAATCGTGCATGGTCATTTTAATAACTATAGTTCCTATAGCTCTCAAGGTCGTTTGTTTTCACAATGTTGCTATTATATAAATTTCTCTACGTTTCTTCTCATTTCATTCTTTGTCAATTTATAAGTCTTCAAAATTGTTCATTATTATATTATTGATGTTATAATATAAATTGTCCTCCTTCACTCTGAATCAATTCATACAGGTCTTCCTATGTTTCTCTGACACTGTCCCTTTCATCATTTCTTATGGCATAATGGTATTGCACCATAATCACATATCGTAATTTATTCAGCCATTCCCAAGTTGATGGGCAACCCCTCAGTTTCTAATTGTTTACTACCACAAAAAGCTGCTACAATAACATATTTCAATCTTAAATTTAACTTCAATAATGTACTTTCTTCAGTATGAATAGTGCCTTTACCAGCACTGATTAAAAACTCTCTCCTAATTTGATAGATAGTATATAAGAGGTGCTATGGCTGAAAAATTAGTAACTCTGTGGACACCTGGGCTATAAATCTCTCTAAACTTAAGCTGGTATTTGAACAACAGACATAAAGTCCATCACTAATCTGATATTCAAGGCTTTTCTAGATTGATAAGACCTGCCTGAGTCTGTGCTCCATTGCCATGACCTTTGTGAACCAATATTCACTTCCACATCCTGAAGAGACATCAAAGAAGGACTTTAGTGGTGGCTTTTCACATAGTAATAGCTAGTAATATCTAACATTTATATAGTGCTTACTAAGTGCAAGGCATTATGCTAAGTGCTTTACAATTATTATTTCATTTGATCCTCATAATAACCCTGTGAGATATGAGCTATTATTATCCCCATTTTACTGATAAGGAAACTGAGGCAAACAGAGGTTAAGCAACTAGTGTTTGAAGCCAAATTTGAGCTCAGGTCTTCCTGACACCAAGCCTAGAACTGTATCCACTGTGCCACCTAGCTACACATAATAAGTATTTTTGAATGGAATAATAAATGTAAAAACTTTGTAAACTATAAATAGATATATAAATGTGAGCTATTATTGTGACTAAAGTCAGCCCCAGTTCCATCTGCCTAGAAGGAATCAGGAAGAAGCCTCAGTTCCTGGTCCTCAATTACCAATACCCCAGTAACTTTGGCTGTATTTATTAAGATAACAGCAAGTTTATTGGTAATTTCTCTTCGTATCTTCCTATATTTAAATTATCTGTTTGCAAATAATATTATCTTTCATCATTTTTACAACAGCTGTTTTTATTTCAGTTTTTGGTGTTTTTCCTTTTTCTCCAAGAGTTATAATTTTTTTAAAAGTTAAAAATTCTATAGTACCACATGAAAATTCCTAAAGTTTTCATGAAAGCAGACTTTATTAGCTTTCAAGACTACAGTAATCCATAATTTCGGTCATAGTTTCACATTTCATGAAAACTTGTTCAATGTTCTAAGGTATTCTCCCAGTACAAAAGAACAGACTGAGATATCTATTTGTTATGAACATTAAATTCAAAATCATTTCTTTTCATTGAGCCAAACATTTTCAAGTCAATGTAAGTTGGGTATTTTTACACTAAAAAAACAGCTCCCTTGGGCAGCCTTACTCAGGAAGAAATGCAATTTCATTATGTGGTAAGACATGAGTTAAAACTGTCATCTCTGAAAACAGAATCAGCTACATTTTTGCTTCAAACTGGAAAGTGAACCCGAGAACCACATTTTCTAACCAAAAGAAAAAAATTAAGCCTTGAATTTTCTTACACCTTTTCATGAGGTTAAGATCAATATAGGGAAACAACTGCAGTCACACACACACACACACACACACACACACACACACACACACACACACACACACACACAAGCTGTCATATGGTTCACCCACAACCTAGCTTGGTTCTTTATGCCTTCTACCGCCTAATAGTCATAGATTTAGAGCTAGAAGGGATCATTTAGATCATTGAGTCCAACTTCTCACAGATGAGGAAATTGAGACCAAAAGGGATAAAGTGACTTTCTTAAGGTCACAGAAGTAGAAACTCAGCTGACATTCAAACCTCAATATCAAAACATTGGTTAATCTCTTTTGTGACTATCTACAGTGAGAATAGCATAATGGCTAGAGTGTCTCCTTACAGTTAGGGAAACATCAGTTTAATTTCTCTCAGATGCTTTAATAGCTGTGCAATCCTGGGCAAATCATTTCATCTCTCTAAGCCTCAGTTACCTGGTCTGGAAAATGGGGACAATAAAGACACCTAACCCCACAAGATTGTTATGAGAATCAAGTGAGAAAATGTGTGTAAAACATTTTTCAAACCTTAAAGCACCATCCAAATGTAAGTTATTATTGTTGTTGTTGCTGTTAACTCTACTACCATTAGGTAAGGGTGATCTCTTAGTATTACTAACCATTTGGCAGCTTTTTTCTATATCAGTATCTTTGTCCTTAAAGATTCATTTCAACTAATGTTTCTTGTCTAGACTTCTCTTTTATGGCCAAAGACACAATAGATGTCTTCACACATGAATTGCCATAAAGCTTGGGTCTCACATTCAATAACTTTTCTACCATATTTTCCCTCTCCATCCCTTCTCCTATATTTATTTCAGGTTTTTGTAGTCCAGGAAAATGATTGTTGTTCAGCCATTTCAGTTGTATCCTACTCTTCATGTACCCTTTTGGGGTTTTCTTGGAGAGATGCTAAAGTAGCTTGCCATTTCCTTCTCCAGCTCATTTACATATAGAGAAACTGAGGCAAACAGGGTTAAGTGACTTGCCCAGGGTCACAATACTGGTAAGTGTCTGAGGTCAGATTTTAATTCAGGGAAAGGAGTCTTTCTGACTTCAGGAGCAGCAGTCTATCTACCTCACCAGTCAATACTGACAGCTATAAAGAAACTACTTTCTGTCTCTATATTAAATATTTGTTAAGCTCTATTTAAAATTTTTAAGCTAAAATTTTAAATTCATTGACATTTTTATTAGTTCAAACTCTTAAATAAAACTTAGATGTCCCTAAAACTGTACAACAAATGATAAGGGGCCAGTCCGTGTAAGACAGAAAAGTTCTTGCCAGATTAAATTTGAAATATACTCTACTTAAAAATAATGCTATTATTATAGTGGTGTTTTACATTATACATGTGATCATTGTAAATGATCTTACCAATATATTTGGGTATTGTAGTGTATATTTAAGATTTATTTCTGTGCTATTGTATGTACTGTAATGAATTCTTCCCTTTATCTGAATGAAATATGAACAAAGAAAATTATTTGCATATACTGTGTTCTGAAAAGTGGCAAGAAGCTCAACATTTTTAAGGAGAGGGAGCTGTTTCTATATAAAATTTGGAAACCATTACCTTAAGCTATTGTTATTCATCCTTCATGTTTTAAGAAGACCGGTGACATCACAGGTGATGTCTTGACCTGTGCCTGAATTGGATTTAAATGAGTCAGAGTTGTTCAAAGTCGTCAGCCTTACTCTCTCTTCCTGAAGCACCAAAGTCCAGTGGCAAGACGAGTCCAGATGACTGGCAATGACCTGCTATGCAGTGGATGACCCTCAAATCTTCCATGTCTGACCAAGCTCTATGCACTCCACAATGCCTGCTTCAGCTGCCTTCATGACTGTCTAAACAAATTGCTCTCCTCTGCCCATTGCTTGGAGTAGATACCCTCCTAACTCACCAATGGGAATAAGCCTGTTGTTTACCTTCAACCTGGTTTAGCCCATCTGCCAAGATAGTTTTTTCTGGGGTGTGGCTGCTGCACATGCTACAGTTTTTTGGAGTGATTGTAATACATAACTGATATGAAGAAAAAAATCAAGTGAAAACAAGTATGAAGACAACAGAAACACTTAAAGTACAGAAAATACAAAAATACAACGGAAAAAAATCTAAATCCAAAAAATTCAATCAACTGTATTTATCACCAAAATTCACAAGCATGAGAATAAAGACAATTGTGTTTGTTTTTTATGAATATTTTAGCTGAAAATTACATTGAAACTAATAAACTGGAAGGATATCTCAAAAGTATACATGAAGACTGTGAGGGGAAAATGATAATTTTTCCAGATAAAAGTTTAAGAAGTAAAACCAAACTTTTCAAAAATCAATCATCAAATTTTTTTACATCAAAGGGATTGCTTGCATAATATAAAATTGCTTCCAGAATTTCCAAGTATAGAAAGAATCATTCAAAAGGAAAAACATTGATGCTACCTACAGTTACTGACATATTCAAAATGTTTGACAAATCATATGCAAAGCAGCTTCAAATGGTTCCACTTGCAAATAATAAAGCAGAAAGGAAAATTGCCCATGTATTTGAAGAACATGTAAGACACAAATAAGAAAATAAAATCTTCCTATTTTGCATTGTAAGTGGATTAAGCAACAAATATAAAGATGTTCATTAAATTATATATGTATATAGACTGTAGAAACTATGCTAAAGAAGATTTGTTGTTTTGAAAACACTGATCACATTCAACAGCAAGGGGAAATTTTCAATATAATTGACAGATTTTTAAAATGAAAATTACATAACGTGAGAGAATTGTCATGGATTTCAATGACAGCTCAGTTAACCTAAGGCCAAAATACTGGTCTATGAGAACTAGCTAAAATGTGTCCTTTTGTGCTATTTGGACACATTACATGATTTTCAGATGATCATTTAGAAATATGAGTGAGTAGCTACATATAATTTTTAAGTTGTTACCAGAATAATCAATCTTATCAAAAACACTCCATTAAAAACAAGGTTCTTTGTAGAAGTGTGTGATGATATGGGGTCAGGGAATAGTCCATTAAAAAAAATTTAGCATTACTAATATAAGGAATTGGAGGTATGGAGAAAGTTTGGCCAATGAAAGTCCTGTTTTTAAAACCCACTGGCCAACCTTTTGGAACATTTTATTGTGTCAAAGTGCTTCAAAAGGTGTTTGAACTAAAAAAAGAAATTGCTATTTTTCTTAGTGATAAGAATAACAATGAAATAAATTCATCTGATACCAAGAAAATTCCTACTGAAATTTGTAAATTTGGTGTATTTTTTAAAAATCCACTCTAAATAAATCTATGCAAAGTCCTCAAATACATACTTTTATCCAGAAAGATGGAAGTATATTTATATAAAAAGATGAGTTTTTTATAATACATTTATGAAATTACTGTTCTTATGTTTCCCAGTGTAAAAAAATATATGCTATAAAAATAGAATAAGAAAGTAGAGACTTCCTTAGTAATTAATTACTTAGCAAGTTTACAGAAGGATTCTTATTTTAAGGACCTGTATATTTCTAAATATGAATGAATAAGGAATCATTTGGTCTTGCTCCATTTGAATAAGAAAGGTTATTATATCTTCTAATGGTAATATATTTTAAAAGTATTTCAACCTGAAAATCTTACTGTTTCTACTGCAGGTGAACAAAGAGTTCTGTAGTTTTTCAAAGTTATGAAAATTTTACTTCTATTTGTAATATTTTATTTTGTGAAATGGGGTTTTCTGGCTAATGCAGAAATTCGTTTTGGTTGACTATACATGTTTGTTACAGGGGTTTTGTTTTGCTTTCATTCTCAAAAGAGAAAGCAGAATTTTGCTGCTTGAAAAAAATATAATTCAAAATAAAAAGAAATGAGGCTTTTACGATAGCTTTTAAAACAAAGTATCGATCTTGACTAGTGATTAAAATAATAAAAATAGCATTATCATTGATATCATATATTGAGACACTTTGCTAAAAGCTAAGCTCATCTGTTACATACTATTGTTATTATTTTTATAAATTATAAATATGGCCATTTTAAAGGATTTATCAATAAGTTGATATTTGCGTATTTTATTATGTTTAAAATTTGTGTGTTGTAAATGTTGTAATGAAGTCATTAAGGGAAAAGAGAAAAAGGATTAAGATTTATGACTGTTAAGATCTAGTTAAGAAGATACCAAACTATATTGGGGCTGTGTAAATACAAAATTGTCTTTTTTAATCAGCTTCAAATTTTGCAGTTCTTGTCCTCTGAAATATAATTTTGGAAAGTAAATATTAATGGACAGAATAAAAATCACATGTTACTTGTGCTTTTCAGATGAGTCTCTGTGGTAAATTCAAACAAGTCGTGCAAAACTACCTTTAAAATTTTGGCAGGATAATGTTTTCCTGAGAGAGGTTACAGTTAGTTGAGGGACTTCCATATTCAACATTCTATATAGTCTTCCTTGTTTTTTTTCAACAGAGGGTGCTTTCAAGTTGAGGTGGGAAGATGAGACAAAGTTTCTCAAAGGAAATGATCAGCTTCTTCAGTAGCTGACTTGCAAGTTGTTTTCAATAGTGACAATAAAAATTAATGCACTACGGCTAGATGGTGCAATGGATAGAGTGCTGGGTCTAGAGTCAGGAAGACTCATCTTCCTGAATTCAAATATGGCCTCAGACACTTAGTAGCTGTGTGACCTTGGGCAAGTCACTTAATTCTGTTTGCCTCAGTTTCCTCATCTGTAAAATGAGACAGAGAAGAAAATGACAAACCAATCCAGTATCTTTGCTAAGAAAACCCCAAATGGGGTCACAAAGAGTCAGACACAACTGAAATGACTCAACAACAACATTGTAAGAAATGCCCATATTCTGCTTCTGCTACATTGTTAGCTATGCTACTAGGAAAGTATCTAATCATTGCCTCCTAACCCTTTGGCTTCCTGTTTTCCCCACCTATATTCTATACAGATCCTCAACTTGAAAGCATCCTTTGTAGAAAAAAAACAAGGAATACTATATAGAATGTTAAATGTGGAACTCCCTCTCTCAGGAAAACATCATCCTGCCAAAATTCTAAAGGTAGTTTTGCACGACTTGTTTGAATTTACCACAGAGACTCATCTGAAAAGCACGAGTAACATGTGATTTTTATTCTGTCCATTAATATTTACTTTCCAAAATTATATTTCAGAGGAAAAGAACTGGATAATTTGAACCTGATTTAAAAAGACAATTTTGTATTTACACAGCCCCAATGCAAAACCAAAGAAAATATTCTCAGCTCTTTGAAAAGTCCCAGTCTGCCAAGGGCAAAAACACATGAGAGAAACTAAGCAAACTAAGGAAGGAAGAAATGGCCATTGTAATAACCATGTGTATCTGTCTGCTCAATAAAGCTAAAAATGCCAAGGAAGGAGGAAACTGAAATCAATTACACACACACACACACACACACAGACTAACTAGTAACAGAATTAGGAAATAAATGTTTGTCTTACATATTCTTCCAACCTTCCCTTAGATATCCCCAGACTTTTTTTTAAAGCATCCTCTTTCAAGTACCCAATACATCCTCTCCTTTCCTAGACCCACTTCTGGACTCTTCCAGATCTAGACAAAATCAATGCTCCTCCCCTTCCTCACTTCCACCCTGCAATCATAATTTCTAGTCTTATGTCCCATTCCTTTGAGTCTCTTATTATCCAACCAGATTCACTCATTCAGTTAACATTTATTAGGGACCTACTTTCTGCAGAGCACAGATAGCTATCATACACAATATTATATAATTAGTGCAGTAGAGCTGGAAAACCATTTCAGATCTCCAGAAGTATATATGTTTTAACAGGGAGGGCTTCTACTTGGAAGGGGAGAGGAAGGTGTGTTAAATGTGGGGGGAAAAAGTAACAAAGCATTTTTTTAAAATTGCACAGTATGGGAACCCAAGAAATTGCATAAAAGGACAAAAATAGGGCAAATTCATCAGTATTTTATTAAACCTCATGAATTTATACATATTTCTTTTTTAAAAAAAGAAAACATACAGAACAATTCAGTCTAATATAATCCTCTCTCCTTTTCTTTGTATATTGAAATGTTTGTTTTTGTTGATGACCATTAAGATCATAATAGAAAAGAAAAGAGAAAAAGAAAATATCTTAGACTTCACCTAGTTCAATGCCTATGTTGACAGATTAAAAAATTGACTTCCAGAGATATTTGATAACTTGTTCAAGGTTACACGTCTAGTTAATGACATAGATGCGGCTAGAACTCAAATCTCCCTACTTCCAATGTAGTATTTTTTAACTGTACCATATCTCATTTAATTGCACCAAGCTTCAGTTTCCTCATCTATTAAATGAGAATAATAATACCAGTCTTGGCTATATTAACAATATACCTGCATGTCACGGCATCACCTCCCTGATGTCGTGGTCCTCTTAGAAAACAAAGGACAAACAATCTCTGTGAGTGGAATAGGAACTGCCCTACTGGGGACCCAACTGGAACAGGCCAGTTCCTTCCTCCTTCCTTCCTTCCTTCCTTCCTTCCTTCCTTCCTTCTTTTTTCCTTCCTTTCCCTCTGTCCATATGTATCATACCCTTACCTGTGGGTACTCTGCTCAAAGGAATATAAATTTTAATCTCTGAAACCTGTTTTTTCTTAAGGACCATGCCTTAAACCCACATCACTCTGGCTCTCACTGATTGACCAATAATATATTCTGGGCCAAGCCCCACTTGGTCATTGTTTGGACCCTGATTGGCTCAAAGTGAGTATGAATAGCAATTGTTTCTGTTTTGCCCAGAAACCCTGAGGGTCTTCCTCTCCCAGATGAAATTTTTTTCACTAGGTAAAGAGGCCACTCTCTGCTTCATTTCATTCTGATCTATATCTTGCCACTGGACCCAGATAACTCCTAAAGAGAAAGTGAGGCTGTTGGACTTTGCATAGCCTTCCCTCACTTAAATCCAATTCACTTGCATGTTATGGCATCACCTCCCTGACATCATGGTCCCCTTCGAGAAAGAAGGACAAACAACAACAACGATATTAATAATAACAGTAAGAACTAACATTTATATAGTGCTTACCATGGGCCAGGCACTATGCTAAGCGCTTTACAAATCTTATCTCATCTGATCCTCACAACAACCCTAGGAGCTAGGTGCTGTTATTATCCCCATTTTACAAATGAAGAAACATGAGGCAAATAGTAAGGATCTGAGGTAAAATTTGAACTCAAGTCTTCCTGACTCCACTGAGCCTCCTAGCTGCCTCTACCAGGGTTGTTTTGAAATTAAAAGTACTTTACATATGGAAAGTATTATTATTATTACTGTTATTATTATTATTTTTATAGGACCTTGCACATAGTCTTTCCTTCCTTATAACTAACATTACTAACATTTGCTGGATGAATGAATCAATGAGTGAATGAATACACTATTATCCTGCAACATTTCAAATAATTTGCCATATCATCTTAAATGCTACATACTTTAAATATAGAAAATACATAATAGAATTTTCATGTGAAAAGTGATGAAAAGACATGCAATAGTAAATTCGGAGCTGAAAAGGACCTCAGAGACCACTGACTATAACCCCCTGCTTTTACAGATCTGGAAACTGTGGCCCAGACAAGTTAGGTTACTTGCCCAGGACCATAAGGTTATAAGTATCTGAGGCAGAATAAGAACCTACTTATTCCTGACTTGCCCCCTACTCTACTGCATGCTTTTTGTCCATTATTCCATATTGTCCAGAATAGGAAATGAATTAGTTATAAAACAAGAATAAGAGATAGATGGTCATAGCATCATGTTGGAACTCCCAAGATATCAAAATAACTAGAGATCTCTAGTATGTGTGATTGATCCTTTATGGAAGATTTGTGGAAAGACAGACATAGACTGACCAGGATGTCAAGATGTGGAATGTCTGTGATGAGCACAGAAGGAAGGAGGGAGGGAGTATCCCCTACTGTTAATGTCGCAGAGCTAAAAATCAGAGACTCAAAGAATATGAGAACAGGAGAGGACATAAAGGATCAATGGATGGATCTGCTGATGGAAAGAGACCTGAGGCCATATCCCATTTTTGATATTACCTTACATGTGTGACCACTGACACATCAGAGAACTATTCTGAGCCTTATTTGCCACATCTGCAGAATTGGGTAAAACTACGTGTAGTAGCTAAATCACAGGGTTGTGAAAACTCCAAAGTTTTGAAAATCTTAAAGTGCTATAGAAATGTGAAATATTACCATGATTGGAGACCATCTAGTTTAACCATTTCATTTTATACTAATTTGCTGTTTGATATTAACCTAGCATCTACATTGTGGAAATTTTGAACTTTAGAATTTAAAAGCGATAGCTCTATTATAATATCTTACTGCAGTAATAAGGAAGGAAAGACTTTTAAACACAGCTAGCTAATGGTTATTTGTATTTTTGGTTGTGGTTGTTGTCCAATCTTTTCAGTCATGTCTGATTCTTTGTGACTCCATTTAGGGTTTTCTTGACAAAGATACTAAAATGGTTTGCCATTTCCTTCTCCAGCTCATTTTACAGATGAGGAAGTAAAGCAAACAGAGTTAAGTGACTTGGCCAGGGTCACATAGTTAATAAGTGTCTGAGACCACATCTGAACCCAGGAAGGTAAGTCTTCCTAGCTCCAGGCCCAGCATTCTGTTGACTTGTGCCACCTAGCTGCCTGGTTATTTGTATACAGATATTGTATACAATGATGAGAGGAAGCATGGAACAAAAAAATAGCACACTGGTCTCCAGAGTCTGAAAAAACCTGTGTTCAAATCTCACCTCTGACACTAGGTATGTGATCCATATGGTCCAGGCGACTGACTCACTAGAACTTGTCTCCCAAGTCTTATATGGGTTATAAACAGCACTTTGTATTAGCAACTTTAAAACATGACCATATACAAATTTGATTTATATATAGTTTCAAGAATATATTCATTACATAAATGAGGTATATTTGTTTGTAACAGTGAACATAATCAATAAGAAAAATAATGGTGGGGGAAAACACTGGAGATTTGAATCCCAGACATTTTCACATTTTTCAACTTGAGATTTTCTTAGTATTTTTTCCAAATTCTTAAAGATCTTGAATCATCATACTCCCCAAAGTCACAGCTTCTGGTGATTGGAAATAAAATCTGTTGATAACAAGCAATTGGAGAGGTGCTAGAGAGGAAAACAATTCTGAAAGCAAAGTAGATTATTCCCACTTCCCATGTGTTTTGATGAACAAAAATAAAACCAGCAGTTATTAAGCATTCTGTCCTTAGATTCTTTCCTTGTTATCTCAAAAACAAAGAAAGGAGAAGTAAAATCCATTTAAATAAAAGTTTATCAAATTCCTTTCCCTGCTCAGGTAAATTCATCAGTTATTCACTGGCAGCTATGACCTAAGATCCACATCTAGATTCTAGGGGACCAATTACAATAGACAATGTAAGGATATTGTGGGGAGTCTTGTTTTTTTGTTTTGGTTTTGGTTTTGGAAAGGGTAGGATGGAATAAGACTGTGCTGGGTTAAATCTGTATTTTATGTATGTCGAGTCTCCCTTTTCACCTTTCTCTCAGCCCCTAACAAAAGTAAACTATTGAGGCAGCTAGGGGGTGTAGTGAATAAAACACTAGCCCTGGAGTCAGGAGGACCTGAGTTCAAATCTAGACTTACTTACTAGCTGTGTGACCCTGGACAAGTTACTTAGCCCTGATTGCCTCCAAAAAAAGTAAATTATTTATAACTTTCTTTAAAAATTTGGAATATTTTGAGAAAGTGATGCGATCAACTGGAGTCAAGATAAGCCCATTCAAAAATACTCTTTCAATGCAAAGACCTAGGCATTAAAAGAATATACCACTGGCACAAAATTACAAAAGATTTGCCTTTTATTGGATCAGAAGATTTTCTAGCAACATTATGAAAAAGGAAAGCTTCCGAAGTAGAAACAGAGATATGTTTATTTTCACCTATCATATGAAGCCCTTAGAAACACAAAGAGACTAGTTTACTCCAAAGAGATCAAAGAAAAAGGAAAAGGTATTATATGTACAAAAATATTTATGGCAGCTCTTCTTGTAGAGGTAAAAAACAACAACAACAACAACAACAACAACAACAACTGGAAACTAAGGGAATAGCAGCCACTATTTGGAGAATGGCTAAACAAATCACGGTGTATGAATGTAATGCATTCCCATTGGGCTGTAAGAAGTGGGGAAAAAAGACAGTTTCAGAGAAACATGGGAAGACTTCTGTGAACTGATGCAGAGTAAAGTAAATGGATCCAAAAAACAATTTACACTATAACATCAATATTGTAAAAATGAAAAATTTTGAAAGATTTAACTATGATCAACACAATGATCTACCATGATTACAGAGGACTGATGAAGAAAAATGCTGCCCATCCAGTGATGGAGAAATGATGAACTAATATACAGAATGACAAACTCATTTTTGGACATGTCCAATGTATGAATTTGGTTTGTTTAACTACATTTCCACGATACAAGAGTTTTATATTTTTCCCAGGTGTTTTTTTTTTTGAGGAGGTGTTGGAAGAGGGAGAAAAAAATAGTTGATAATTGAAAAAAGAATGAATATAAAATTAATAATGTTTTAAAGGATTAATCAACCAGCATTTATTAAGAATGTACTATATGCCAGGTACTGAATTAGATATTGGGGACACAAGGGCAAAAATGAAATATTCTTTCCTCAAGAAGTTTACATTTTCTACAGAGCAAAAGGGTCTTAACCTGGGGTCCATGAACTTTAAAAAAATTAATAAATTTATTTCAATTTAACTGGTTTCCCCTGTAATCATATAGCTATAGATACATATGAATTATTTTATGCATTTAAAAACATTATTCTGAGGAGGGGCCTAAAGTCTTCACCAGACTGCTAGAGGGATCCATGATACAAAAATGGTTAAGAACCCCTTCTACAGAGAATATATGCTCGCATTTTTTTCTTTTTGTCTTTGTATGTATCCAAATACCTAGCCCAATATCTTCTGTGAAGTGCAAAAAAAAAATGTATGTTGCATTGGTTTAGGTTAAATTAATTAAATTAATAAACTGCTATATTAGTTAAGAAAGATTATCATTTCTACCTGACCCATTATTACTTTTTGCAGTAAAATTATGAAGAAGTCTACAAAGAAAGATTGACCATGTTTATTGTCTCTTACTGGGAAGAGAATGGTCTCACCAACCACAGCAACAAATTTCCTGTCATTAAACTGAGGCTCATCAAAGTCACCATTGACCTCTAGGGCAAAGCCACTGCTTTTTATTTGCATTATTTCAGACGATAAAATAATATATAATTCACTGGAGCAAAGCTCATTCAATTGACTAATGTGTTCCTCTTTTCAGTGGATTGCCTCCAAGTGATTGCAATTTCATCTATAACACAGACATTTCACTTTCTCACTCACATAACCTAAGGCAAACTTTATCTTCTCTAAAACAAGAGAGAGCTCAGGACTCTCTTAATCAATGCTTTCTAGTTGAGATGAAAAAGATTACTGAGTACAAAGCTGTATAAACTCAAGGACAAGACTGATGTTACCAAATCCCAAAATCTTACAGGAGACTCTTGAAAAGGAGGGGAAAGAAAATATCTTTTGCTTCATAAAACACTTGCCTATCTTTGTGTCATACGACTATTTTTCAACACGTATTTACTAAGGACCTACTATATACCAACTATTGTGGAAAATGGTGGGAAGAAAACAGTCCAAACTGGCACAGCTACCCTTAACAATTTTACATTCTAATGAGAGAAAAAAAAAACATGTTCATAAGTAGAGATGAACAAAATAGATATCAGTAACATGGGGGTGGGGGTGGGGATTGCGGTTATGAACTGGAAGCTCATATAGAAGATGGTGCTTGAGTTGGGTCTTGAAAGAAATCAGTAATTGAAAGAGGAATGTGAGAAAGGATTTTAAGCATGGGAGACAGCCAATCTAAAGGCATGGAGAAGGGGGATAGAGTTTAATATGTATGGCAAGAAGGGGGTAATGGCAAGACAGTAAAGCAAAGGTGTCAAGCTCTGGGTTGCACTAACCAGATTAACGTGCAATTGGGAAATATTTAACAAAATGAATAAAAATATAATGAAACATGGATGATAATAAATTTTAAAACTAATTCATCATGTGGCCCATAGGGATCCTTATGTACAGATTAGTGGCCCCCTTTTTTATTGAGTTTGACATCACTGCTGTAGAATACCTGAAGGTGAGTAATTAACAATGAAACTAGAAAAGCAGGATTGGATCGTGTTGTGAAAAGCTCTAAGGACCAAACAGAGATAAACGTGGATTAAAAGGCAGTTTTAATGCAATTCAAATCTTGGAGCCTTGCTTTAGCAAGCACACGATTTAGTCAAAGACCAGACATGTAAATTATAATACATGACAAAAAGATGAAAGATCTTGCATTAACAAGATGCCATTTCAATATTTTGGTTTATCTATACCACTGACATAAATAGGCCCTCTATTGGAGTAAACTGCAACCCTTCTGATTTCATCCTTTCCTTTCCTTGCTCATATAATTCTATATACCCACAACAGAGGATCCACTCAAGGTGTTAGACATTTTCTGTTTCCTTTGTTATTTCAAGGACAACATCTGTGCTCTCGGTCACCCTTCAACCCCATGACATGACTGGAACACCTGCTTTTCCATTCATAGTAAAAAAACAAAAACAAAACAAAAAAACAACCTTTCAGCCAAACTATTATACAGTTTGCTTCCATCAATAATTGGGTGTTAGTGAGGAAATGTATGCTTTGGAAAACACATATGTGTCAGTATATTTCCCTTCTCACCTCTTAGAATTCCTAGCAAGCTCAAGTGTCGCTTTCTGCCTGGGGCCTTTCTTGATCTTTGCTGCTGCTAGTTCCTTCCCTTCCTCCTCCAAAAATTATTAATCAGCAGCCTAATTTATAAAGCACCTAGTATGTATGTACTAAATGCTAAGTACACAAAGATAAAAGTGAACAGTCGCTGCCCTTGATGAGCTTGCATTCCAAAAGGCACATACATATGAAACACATATAAAACATTTATAGTCACCTTGGGGAAAACAACAATAATAGCTGGGGGGGAACAGTGGGGAAATTAGGTAAGACTTCATGAAGAAGGTGACATGGGTGGATGTGAAGATCTTAGACTTATCTACAAAGAAGTAAGAAGAGAGGAGATGGAGATGTTGAGTGTAGTCAGCTTCTTCGAAGAATTTGGCTGAGAAAGTGAGGAGACGTAGGATGATAGAAGAGATAGTGAGATAGTCTGGCTTTTTTTTAAATAGAGGAGGCTTAACTGCATTTGTCAGTGTTAAGCAAGGAAACAGTAGGTAAGCAGAGATTAAAGATTAGAAAGAACTGGGATCAGTCTGCTGGAGAAGATAAGAGAAGATAGGATCAAGGACTCACATAGAGGGATTGGACTTGGCAAGGAGAAGGCAAGGATGGTTTAAAAGGTAGAGAGCTGTCCTCAGAGTCTGTTAAGAGGTAGTTTGAAGCCCTACTACTGACACACATTGGGTGCATGACCCTTGGCCAGTCATTCAATTTGTTGGCACTGTAGGCAACTCTCAGTCTAAGGCTATATGCTACAGAGCTGGTACCAACCTGAGTGAACAGAAGGAGATTCTTCAATGGGAGTTCCTTTTATCAACGATATTTTTTTATTGAAAAGAAAATATATTTCACAGAGGAGGAACATTAAGTCGTTAAGTAGCATTGCAGGACCTGATGCAATCTGTATGATGTCATCTGCAAAGAAAAGGACTTGAAAAACTTTGAAAATAGAGTCTCCTTTTTTTGTTCAAACTTTCAAAAGGACACCTTTCATGAGAATTGTAGATACCTTTGGTGAACATATATGTGACAACCCCCAGTGTACATACTCACCAATTAGTATACATGAGCTGTGTTTAAATGCATAATCAATATGAATATTTTGACTAAAATAATATAACAGATTCATTATTACCAGAGAAATAAAAATTTTACTCACGTCTTTGAAAATGAATATGAGAAATAAAACAATATTATTATATTAATAGACACTGAAAGACTTGACAAAATCGAGTAACTGTTTCCATTAAAAGCTCTAGGAATCATAAACAAAATGAGGCAAAATTATTGCTTTTCATAGATGATATAATGGTGTTCTTAGAGAATCCTTGAAAGTCAACTATAATAAATTAAAATATTTGACAACTTCCACAAAGTTGGCTATAAAATACATCTACACATGTCACTAGCATTCCAACATATGATCAATAAAACTCAATAGGAAGAGCTAAAAAGAGAAATTCAATTCAAAAGGACCACAAAAGCTGCAAAAATATTTGGGAGTGTATCTACCAAGATCTTCCCAGGGACTGTACAAATGCAACTATAAAACACTCTTTGCAGAAATACAGACAATAATTTGAGAAACATTAATTACTTATGAGTAGGTGGAACCAACATAATAAAAATCACAACACTACCTAAATGAATTTATTCAGCATTCTACCAATCAAACTTCAAGAAGAATATTTTATAGGCCTAGAAAAATAACAATTAAATTTACACAGAAGAACAAAAGGTTAAGAATTCCAAGAGCAACAACGGATAAATAAGGAAAGAAAGATGGAAGGATCTTTTCTCCATCACTAAGATAATCTATACATTATTAATTATATATAATTATTAGCAACATAATTTATAGTCAAAAATCCTGTAGAACTGAAAAAGAAATCTGAAATCAGGCTACATAAAGCAAATCTCTATCATGGGTATGAATTGGTTGTTTCATGATACGATCACAGCTGCTTGAAAAGGGGAAATTTTAGTTAACTGGTTGTTTTGTTTATACACAAAGTAACCCAACTGGTGGTTTAGCTACAAATACAGCTTCTACCAGTTTTCTGGGATGGTCAGTAAAATTAAAATACAACATGGAAGCAGTCAACATGAAAACAACTTACCATTTCTGGTACTAAGAAGTACAGTTTAAGTTTCACAATGAGCGGGTTATTAAAATTCTGCACTACTGATCGTTTGGGTTTAAAGTTTGGCCCAATTAAGAGTATGTGTCATATCTACACAGTTCAATGCAGATTTATTTAATCTTTTGAAAGATACTTGTTATGGTTTTTTTTTAAAGAAATTCTTCTGAAGCAGAAAATTGATTCAATGTAAGTTTTTCACTCCATTACACACATTAAATGACATTGATTTGGGTGATAGAAAGAGGCTGAAAGTAATGGAACCACGTGGGAGAAGAGGAAAATAGGGCTGTAAATTGCAAATGGCAACAACAACAAAAAAAAGGAATATGACTGACTATTTCCAAAAAAAATTCTTATTCATGCCCTTGAAAAAGAGTTTGAAAAGGAGGAGTGAGACTGCCCAGAATGGAGTTAAGCGTTATTAGCTGAGGTGTGATGGCTATATAAAAAAATATTTTTTTAAAGTAAATCCTCAGAGGATTTTTTTTATGGTCTTCTGTGAACAAATTTAAAGCTGCCTCCTGAGCTCCAACATGAGTTTCACCACCCAGTTCTTTTGCAAAAATAAACAAACAAACAAACAAACAAAAAGAATGAATCTAAAAATTGGGATGATATATGGGAAAACATTATCAAGACAAGTTACGGAATCTCTGGGACAAGAAATTTAACATTTCCCTTTCCCTTCTCCTCTTCTCTCTTCCTTTCCTTCCCTCTTCTCTTTCTTCCAGAATAAATGCAATCATTTTTCTGTGAGAGTTTCAGGGTAGTAAAGTTGCTGTTGTTGTGTTGGGTTCAACTGTTTGTGACCCCATTTGGGGTTTTCTTGGAAAATATACTAGAGCAGTTTGCCGTTTCCTTCTCCAGCTCATTTTACACATGGAGAAACTAAGGCAAACAGGGTTAACTGACTTGCCCAAAGTCACACAGCTAGTAAGTGTCTGAGGACAGATTTGACCACAGGAGAGTCTTCCAGACTCCAGGCCCAGCACTCTATCCACTGTGCCACCTACCTGCCCTTACAACAACCACAACAACAGCAGCAGCAGCAACACCTCCACAACAACAACCACCATCTACTGTCTTGCAACCTTTCACACGCACTACAAAAATCCTCTCTTAACAGTAGGATGAGTCTTATAAGCAAACATTCAAGTCGGATGCAGTAATGCTAATGAGACTAGTTTGAAGAAAGCCTTTTCCCTTCTCCCTCAGATGCCAGGAATCTTTGGTAACACATAGATATTTTTCTTGAACAAAATGTAGTGAACTACATAATTGATTCAGATAAGGGTAGATGAGTACAAAAGCATTATTTTTTTCCCCACATCTTCTGTATTTAACAGCAGATTGATGACAAATTGGAATAGATAAATGTATGAAAAACTTAGCATGCTTCCTAGCTCTGATGCCTTAACATATTTGGAATTTAATTTGGGGCCATTTTAATTCAAAATAAGATCCCTTTTCATGAAAATAAAAAAAAAACGTTAACTATTTTTCTGTCTGAAAATGCAGCAGGGTAGTAATAGCTAATTACAAATATGCAAACTTCTATTAACTGAGTTTGGACTGGATGGACATTAATTTCTCTGTGATCTAGCAACTAACTGATCATGGGCCAGTGAAAACTGTCAGATCATATTGCCACAGGCTGGTATGACCATGCACACAAAATCATGGGCCACAAGAAAAGAACATATGTCTCTACTTTCAACTGTTTCCAATGTATCAGCCCAAATAGCCATTACTACTGCCAGGAGACAATGTGTGCCATCATTAAACTCTCTTGCCAGTACAAATTATAAATGCAACAAAACTGAATTGAAGTCAACATAATAAACGTTTATCAAATATCTCATAGGTATAAGATGTTGTGATGGGCATACAAAGATGAATTAAAACACAAACTATTAAAAAGCTCACAGTGCTGGGTAACACTATTCAGGAGCTAAAACACTTGACTCGGAGCCAGGAAGAGTTGGGTTCAAATCTCATCTCTGACATTCAATTGCTGTGTGATCCTGGGCAATTTATTTAACCTCTCTGAGCTTCCTTATTTGTGAAATGGGGATAACACCTGTCACAGTGTTGTGAGGCTCAAATGAGGACATGGACATAAAGTGATTTGCAAAACTTAAAGTGCTATTATAAATATTCTTATTACAGTCTAAATAGTACTTAAAACATGAACACAAATAAGTTTAAGGCTCAGAGTGAGAAATCAAAGGAAGAGGTTCAGATAATGAGTTTTGAGGAATTTGAAAAGGGAGAGATCACTTTCATCTCGGGGCATCAGGAAAGATTTCAAATAAAAATCAGCTTCAGTCTCTTCATTTCCTGTCTATTTTTCTGTGAAGCTTCCTTATCATCATAGTTCTGCTTTCTTTTCCTCTACTCATCTTTTTCAATAAGGATATGGCTTACTTTTGTTCTATCTTGCTGACATCTTAAAGCAAAAAGAACTTTAAAATTATGAAATATTTGCTCAATATTGGCAAGAGTAATAACTCACACTGATATTAATTCTTAATTCAATTCTTAATTCATTCTTAATATTCAATTGACAATCAATTCAAAGACCTATCAGGCTGTAAGCTAAGAGGATCTTGATAACTTCCTTTATGAAACCAGCATAATTACCCCGGAATTTAAAAAGTAGATAAATACTCCCATAACACTATCTAATAAACAACCAAGAGTCACACATCAGTGATTGCAACATCATGTCTTCATCATCAAAATCATTCCTTATGTGTAAAAGCTCATTCAAATATGGGACTACAGGCTTCTATGAGCAATTAGATTTGGACACTTAAAATCCAAACAACTGAGGTGGAAGCAACCTTAGAAAGCATTTAGTCCTGCTGAGGCACTCCCAAAGTAGCAATTTTAGAAGTATCAAAAAACTGGATAGTGACAAAACGTAGGTTTCTTGGTTTCCAACCCAATATTCCTTCCACTAAACTACCTCTCTAAAAAATAATTTCAATATAGCTGTGTGACCCTGGGCAAGTCACTTAACCCAAATGGTCTAAAAATAAATAAATAAATAAAAATAAAAAATAAAGTAATTTAAATATAAACCTATATTCCTCATTGACTCTACAGAATTTCCTATATTTTTTGCTAAATGTCTAAATAAATTACATAGACTTGCTCTCCTCTGCCCTATAAACATGAATGTTCCTTGAAACAACTATAAATCAATTATCATAATAATTAGTGAGAGCTTGGTCTAATGTATGGAAGGTCAACCCCACTTAGAGTCAAAAGAGCCTATGTTCAACTCCCAGACTGTGACAACATGGCCCTGTTCCCCTTAAAAAAGTATGTAAAGCAGATTTTTATAAATCAAATCTTGTTTTCCCTTTGTCTATATAATGACTTCAAAGATGCTTTCATCTTTATGCCTAATTGGTCCTCAATGGCTTCAAAGAGTTTAATTTCAGGTTTTTCTGTTTCCCAATCTGTGTCAAGTAGTTAATGGTCCTAAAGGGATAAATAATTGCTTCGAGAGAATTACTAGTTAATGTAATCCTAAAGTGATTTCTATTGTACTGGATATTTCATGCCCTGATTAAACTGGGGCATCCTGATATTACTATGTGATTATTATGGATAAAATCCACTAGGTGGCATCATAAACAGTGGGCTATTGATGGTCTGAAACTGGTATTTATTGTACAAAATACTATCATATTTGTATGATCTTTGTTAAAATCAGAGAACTCAGAAGCCACAAAGTAAAAATGTAGGTGGGATCTCCCCCAACTCCTTTGTAGAGGTTTGAGTGCAGGGTCTACAGAGGTAGAGTATCACATATATCATTTGATTTTTTTCAATATTTTGATCAGTTTTGCTGATTGCTCTTTTTTTCTTTTCTTTTTTTTAATTCTTTATCATAAAAGATGGTTCTCTAAAAGGGGAAAGGAAACTGAAAAGTTTAGGTAATATAGTCAATAAGGATTTATTAAGTGCCTACGGTGTGCCAGCACTGTGCTAAGCTTTGGGGATACAAAGAAAAGTAAATGACAGTCATTGTTCTTGGGGAGCTCTTAGTCTAATGGGAGAGACAATGGGAAAATAACTATGTACAAACAAGCTATCAATGATAATTTATTTTTAAAAACAACAAGAAAAAAGAAAGTGTAGGGAGGAAATATTCAAGAAATAGAAAGCATAACCAGGCATTCAGCAAACTTTAGAAAGAAATTACTCCAAGCCCTTCATGCTGTTCATTGGGAAAATGTGACATAAGCCAAACTGCTCTCATTTGAAGGGGCAAAGAAGAGCTTTCCCACAAGGGCTGGGTTTTCTGGTGGGTATGTTTTGGAATTTGTGGCACCTGTGAATGCATGGCTGAAAAGCAAGAAGGGCAGAGGACTGGAGAATTTGTTCCCTGGATACCTGTATAACAAAGACCTCTACAATCCTCAACACTGTGGAATCTGATTGTTTCAGTCAGCTAAGCAGAACAGTTGACCCTCAGTTCTTACCAAGTGACCTTCCAAATGAAGCCTTCTGAAGCTGGAGAAAACTGGAAAGGCAGAACCTCATTGGAAGTGACAAAGAGAAAAAAGAAACTCATTCAAAACAAATGAATAGAACTTGCCTATGACTTATTAGAACCTGCATCCTGTGCCATACACCTTGGTGCAGCATTGTATCAATTAAAATACAGACCACTTATAGTGCAGTGTTGGGAGGGTTAGGACTTGGGACAAGTAATTCTCAATTACTTCAACTTTTTCAGTCTCAGTTTCCTCCTCTATAAATGAAGAGGTCAGGGGTTCTTAATCTTTTTTTGTTTCATTGACAACCCTTTGTTTAAATTCATAAGATAAAATATATGGGATTAAAAAAGGAAACCAATTATGTTGAAATCATTAGCTATTTATCTTTTTAAAAAATGGATGCCAGGTTTAAGAGAAGGGAAAGGGAATAAGCATTTATTTATTCAGTACATATTATGAGCCAGGACCTATGCTAACTGCTTTACAAATATTATTCATTTGGATTAAGATTAGGAACCCCTGGACTAGCTGATCTCTGGCGTCTTCCAATCCTGCTATCTCTGATCCTCTGATTCTTTTTTTTTTTTTTTAAAGAAAGACTCATTCCAAAAGCACTCTGAACAATTCTTGGAGAAAAGGGCCAGTTTCAGAAAAGCTTTTGGCTTAGAGGAACAGTGGGATTTTTTTTAAGGTACTTAGAAAGTTAATGAAAAATAAAATCAAATTTAAAAGAAAGAGAGAAAGGGGGAACAAACATTTAGAGTAGCTCTAGAGAAATATCTTAAATAATTAAGTACCTAAAACAATTGATAATTTACAACTGTAATTAACCAGTTATTAGCTCAACATAATTGCTATGGGGTGATCAAAATAAATTTAACATTGTGTAGGTTAATTAATGAGTGATATAGTATAGCAAGGAGTTGCAGTAGAGAAAGAATGGCAAATAGAATTTAAAGGAGCATATAACCAAAAACAAGAGGTGATATGGAATAATGGATAGAGAGCTGCCCTTCCAACCAGAAAAACCTGAGTTCGAGGCCCACATCTGACACATATTGCCTGGTATTGACACCGGACAAGTCACTTAATCTCAGAGAATTCTAAACAACCCCCTAAGACGACAGGTTGTGGAGGTGCCAATGTGAATCAGAAAAGGGAGTTTCTTCACTGGAGAGCTCCCTATATCAATGAAATCACAGGTCTCATCACTAGCCCTATATAACAAAAAAGGGCATTTTGGATGACAAAAATTAAGGAGAATGAGGAAGGAAAGTACAAGAAGGTGTTAAACTCCCTTTCTTTGACAAGAATCGGGGGAGGGGGTTAATTGTTGCAACTTCGTTAGGTGCAAGTTGTAAGTCAAAATATAGTGATTCTCAAAGCATCATAATAATTAATAACTTTGCATAGTGTTGGATTGAGTTCAGTTAAAGAAAATATATAATGAAATTTTAAAAGGTGTATTTCCTTCAGGATTTAGCAAAGAGTGGTAAAAGACAAACTAAATATGACTATTACAATTTAGAATATAAACTGATAGCATTCCTCTATACAAACAGAGTAATACAGTAGGTTAAAAACAAAAACTGAATCCAACAATATGTTCTCTACAGGAAGACATATCTAATATCAAAAGATTTATAAGGAATTTCAATTAAAAATGTGGACTAAAATTCACCATACGAGCTCAAGAAAATCTGGAGTTGCATTAATGATATCTGAATTCAAACCAGAAAAAGTGAAGAGCAAAACAAGAAAGTTATATTATGCTCAAAGTTTACAGGCAGCAAAGGTGGAATAGCAGATAGAGCACTAGGTCTACAATCAAGAAGACCTGAGTTCAAAGCAGGCCTCAGACACTTACTAACTGTGTGACCCTGGGCAAGTCACTTTACTCTGCCTCAGTTTCCTCATCTGTAAAATGAGCAGAGAAGGAAATGGTGAGCCACTCCAGTGTCTTTGCCAAGAAAACCCCAAATGGGGTCATGAAGAGTCAGACATGACTGAAAAACGACTAAACAACGACATTTACATGGATAAAGTGATCATATTGATTCTAAATGTTTATGTACAAAATCACATAGGAGCTAAATTTATGTATTTATCTTTTCAGGAGAGGTAATCAAGGTTAAATGACTTGCCAAGAGTCACACAGTTACTAAGTGTCTGGGGCCTGCTTTGAATTTAGGTCCCGCTGATTCCAGGGTCAGTGTTCTATCACTACACCACCTAGCTGCCCCAGAAGCTAAATTTATAAAGAAAAAGCTAATCATTTAAGAAGAAAATAATAGTGGAGATTTTCACAGCTGGTTGGCTGAATATGAATAAATGAAGGTAATGTGAAATGAGAAATTAGAGACTAGAACGAAATGTTGTAAGATATGGCTTTGAGGGACATATAGAGAGGCTGGATTTGAACTCAGGTCTTCCTGATTACAGGCTTGGCGTTCTATCAATTGCTCCACTTAACTGCTCTAAAGCATTTATATAGCACCTACTATGTGCTGGACACTGTGCTTTATAAATATGATTTCATTTGACCCTCACACAATCCTAGGATGGAAGTTCTATTATTATTATTATTATTATCCCCATTTTATAGTTGAGGAAACTGAGGCAAAAAGAAGTTAAGTGACTTGCCCAGGGTCACACAGCTGACAGTCAAATCCAGTGTAAGGCTTGATTTGAATCACGTCTTCTAACTCCAGCTCTATCCACTATGCCACCTAGCTCTCTCTGAATAAAATTATATATGCAACTGCATCTACCAAGGAGTAGATATATTCAAAATATTCATGGGAAACACCTTTTTGAAAGGGAGCCTTCAAGGCTATGTTTTACTCTATTCAGTCAAAATCTTTTTTTTCTTTTCTTTCTTCTTTTTCTTGCTGTCAACAAACAAGAAACATAATGGAGTCTTTGATTTTCTATACCTTTCAATCATTTGTGTGATTAAAAAGTGTTATCTAACATAGAAAGTCATCTGCAAATGCCTTCCTCATACTTTCTCATATTTTCATCAAAGATAGGCATGTGTAGAGATGAAAAAGTAGACATATGGGTATATAGTGTTTGATATCTTCTTAGTGGATTTTTATGGATTAATAATGCCATATTTAGAATTTTCTATTGTTTTGGAATCTTTCCCTCTTCACTCTTTCTTGAAATTCAGTCCCTGACTACATTTAAAATTGTGTCTATTCCAACACAAAGTTCTTTTTTGTGTACAGAGTCATGTCCAGCTTCTCTTCATGGCCCCAATTTCTTAAAAATGTCATTTCCAGTTCCTCATATAGAACATCTGGTAATAAAGTGTTAGAGCCCAAATACAGTGCTTCAACTATCTTTAACAATCAGACTAGAACACTACAAAAATGCTGACACTCGCTTCTATTTGCTGTCCTCCTTACAGCTCAAATCAATTCAATACTTATTAAACACTTCTTATTTGCAAGGCACTGTTCCAGGTACCAGAAATTCAAAAGCAAAACAATCCCCCTCCTTTAGGAGATTGCAATTTGCTCAGGATGATGCCGGGGACAAAAATAAACATCATAAAGGGAATCTGAGGATAGAAGGAAAATTATCAACTTGCAGGATCTTCATGGAAGAGATGGAACCTGAGTTGACCCTAGAAGGAAAATAAGGATTCTTAGGAGTAGAGATGTGAAGATATAGGCAGGGTGGTAGTAGTGAGGATAGACCATGGGAATCTATATGGTGGTACGAGATGATATATCCAATATGACAAAGAGCTAGAGGTCCAGTATGGTTAGAGCATAGAGTTTGTAAAATGTAGTAATATGAAATAAAGCTATAAAGGTTAGTTATAGCCATTGTGGAGAACCTTGAACATCAGACTCACAAGTTTGCATTTTATCCTAAAGGTAATGGGGAGCTACTGAAGGTTTCTGAACAGAGGAGCGGAATGATAAAACCTGTGTCTTAGCAAGATTATTTTGGCTTCTGTGTAGAGAATGAATTGGAGATGTAAAGGATTGAAAACACATCAATTGCTTTTAATATAACTTTAATAAGTTATAAAATAATCAGTAACTTTAGACAGCGTAGTTTCAACAATATATAGGATCAGAAGTCTGATTGTAAGTAGTTGAGAAATGTGGTGGTTGAGTGGTATAAAAGTGGAAGAAGTGAGTGTAGATGATTCTAGGAGTTTGACAGTGAAATGTAGGAAAGCTATTGGATAGTAACTTGAGGCGATAATAGAGTCAAATAAAAGGTTTTTAAGGATGGTTAGTTCAGAACATTTTTTTGGCAATGGAGAAAGAATTTGTAGACGGAGAAAGATTGAAAAAATGAGAGGGAGGGAATGATTGATAGGCAAGCACTTGGAGAAAACACAAACGAACAGAATGAAAAGACCCTGGGACTTTTCATTGAACCATTGGGACCACAGAAAAGTCCATCTCTCTTGCAGCTGAAATCCTCAATATGTTGTCGCATTGACAGTAGTTTCAGAAGAGACTGACTGTCTTACATTTCTGTGTATGTGCCAGAGCTTGGCACATAGTAAGCACTTAATAATAGCTTCATTCACCCATTCATTCATTCAAAGAGAAGGACCACCTTTTCTTCAGAGACTGGAGTAAAGTTTTACCTACAAGTCCCCTTGGAATAATTTGTCTTAGTTGGGTCTGATGCCAAGCTTTTTGCAGACTCATTTTCTCTACCATATTTTTTCAGCTCTCCTCCTATGTAATGTTTTGCACATGAGCTTGTACTTTAAACTAGAATTGTCTTCTGTTGCCAAATTTCTCCACTTGGGAAGAAAAAAAGTGTTTGCTAAGCAACGTGTAGGCCTCCCTGTGTGACACCAGTTAAACTTCTAAAAGAAATGCTGGTGATCATAGTCAACATCTTCAGTTTTATCAATTTCCTATTGTGACAGTTTATTTAAAAATTCAGATGGGATCTTCTGTAATTACATAGGGTGTTTTCTCACCTTGAGTTCTCATCTCCTTTCCCTATGCTACCACCATCATTGCAAAAAATAGAGGAAGCAACAAAGAGAAATGTTATTCTGAATCTAATATCCCCTAACAGTGAGAAACTGATTTCTGGGGACAGAAATCATGAGTACCTTTTGAAAAAGTGAGTACTCCAGCCTAGAGTTTGTGATGAAGAGGAAATCAGGTACAATGTGACTTATTCCTTAGGTTTTGGAAAACAGATTTCAAAGGATTCAGAGGAAAGATAGTTAAGATATTATGGATTCAAATGCTACAGAGGAAGTCAGCTCAGGAAGCATGGGAAATGATCAAGAATTCTGAAGACACAAAGCAAAACAATTTCAATGGGAAGAAAAAACATGCTATGTCTGAAGGGACTGATGTGGATTCAAAGGGAAAACACAAACTTAAATTTTAAAAAGAAACATACAAATGATGGAAACAAGCCTGTCTAACAGGGGATGAATATAAGAGCACAACATGATCCTATGAAAATAGTGTGAGGAGTGCTAAAGCTCAGGTTTAACTGAGGCTGGCAAGGAAAGATAAAAAAAACACACAAAAGGTTTTTAAAGCTATATTGAGAGGAAAAGGAGGATCAAAGAAGAGATAGGACCTTGACTTGGATGGCCCAATGATAATTTAAAACAGGGAAGCTTAAAAGGCTTGTTCTGTTTCTATCTTCCCAGGCAAGGAGAATAACTGTTGTACTGCACATGATGGCCTAAAATGGAGGTAATACCCAAGGTAAGTGAGGAGATAAAAAGATTGCCCTAGGCTAATTTAAGACACTTGATACAAGAATGGACTACATCCATGGGTAGTGAAAGAACTATGAAGGATGTGATGTTTGAAAGATCATGGAAGATGGGAATTGCCAAAAGTTCACCAATTTCATCAATGTGAGTATTTTCTCCACCAAGGGAGGCTGAAACCTCATTAGTTGTTATTGTTAAAGAAAATTCATTCGAGGATCATAGATTCAGAGAGATCATCAAGTCCAATCCATCATTTCATTGATGAGGAAATGAGACAAAGAGAGCTTAACTGAATGGCCCAGGGTCATGATGTAAATGTATGAGGTAGGATTAAACCCTTCTCTTCCTGACTCTCAGTCTATCTGTGGCTCCCTTTCCCCAACATCCACTCAGCTAAGAATCTTGCCTCATATTTGACTAAAAAACTTGAGGTACTTCCCTGGGAGCTCAGTCTTCTACCCTCCTCTTCATCTCCTATCAGTCAGATGCAGTCTGCCACTATCTCCTCCTTCACCTCTGTTTCACACAAAGAGGTGGCCCTTCTCCTTATAAGGCTAACTCCTCAAACTATACAATTGATCCTACTCTATGCATTCTTTTCCATAGATTGCCCCCTCTATCATCCCCACTCTCTCACTTATCTTCAGTCTATCCATGTGTACCTATCCCCAAATCTCTTCTGTCTTTCGTGGCTAAATTCCTTGAGAAGGCTATCTACAATGGGTACCCCTCCACTTAGGCTCTTCTCACCATCTTGAATCTCTAAAATATGGCTTCTGACCGCATCATTCTACTGAAACTGCTCTCTCCAGTTACCAATGATCCCTGAATTGCCAAATCCAATGGCTCTTTCTCAATCCTCATTCTTCCTGATCTCTCTGCAGCCTTTGACACTGTATGCACTGTTTAGTAACTTTTTGTATATAATTTCACATTGCTTTCCATAATGGAATTGCTTTCCAAACTCGAATTGCTTTCCAGAAACTCATGCACACAGGTCTATCAAAAATATATCAATGTGTGTGTTTTCCCACAGGGAAAAAAAATAACACAGTGGCTGTATTCTACTGGCATATCCCTCAGGATTTCATTATCCCCTCCATTTTATGATAGGTCATTCATTGGCACATATCAGATATGTGCCAATGGTGATAAAGGTGGTGAAAAAGAATTATTAATATTTTATTCTATTGCTTATGGATGTCCTTCCATTCATCACATTAATAATCCTTATCTTAATCTTCTCCAGTTCCATAGTTTATTTATTTGCTTTTCCTTAAGGTTCAGTAACCAGAATCATATATAGTAGGCAAGATATATCTGCACCATGGTTTCTTACCAGACAAAAACTATAATTTCTGTGGAATGAAAAACCAATATTGATTTTACTTGAAAATTTCAAAGCAAGTATTTCTGAGAGCACAGAGAAACAGCCTCGCCTACTGTCTTCATTCAAAACTCCATGTAAGCATGATGAACTTTTACCAGGTTCACTCACCACGTTCAGATTTGATTCACTTGGTTAGAACCAGTGATTTGCTAAAACCTATCATTCAATCTACAGTCATAGAAAGCCCCACAGCACCAATTCCAATGGGATATACACAGAATAATAAGAACTGCTGTATGAACAATTTACTTTGCTTCAGGAAAGATAAACAATTCATAGGAGAAATGAAAAGCTGTTTTCTAAAAGTGTATCAGTTCTTGACATTGTTATGAGGATAGGCATTAGGCACTGAAAAACTGAATGAAGTACAGAAAAATACTCTTCTCAGTGCTGAATCTACCTATCATACCTAGGAGATGATCACAAACAAAAAGACAATTAAAGCTTATCTTCTCTGAAAAAATAAAAATAATTTTTTGACTTCATCTGTATATAAAAAGGTATTTACACTATGTCTGTCAGGTTAAGAAAATCTATGGTTTCTAAGAGCATTATAAAATATTATTATTGCAAATTAATTGCTCCATTTATTCTTTATAAAGTATTTCCCTCAATTCAGAGGTTTCCAAAATGGAAGATATCACCCCCTTGGGGTCCTGGAACAATCCAGGGGGGCAGTAGTAGCACTGGGTACAATTGAGGGGCATTGAATAAAAGTAAGGGGGTGGTTGAAGCATAAGGAAAGAAGATAAGAAAATCTTGAAAAACTGTCCATACATGTTTCATCTGTTGTGTAACAGAGTTAAAGTCATAGTGATTACATTATTTTCCAAATAAACACACAAAATTCAAATTATAACCAATCAGTGGTCAAGTCCACTGACAGGTCTTAACAAGCAAGTATTGGCAAGTGAGTGTGTCATGTGTTGTTGGGAAGTCCAGGATGCAGCAGCAGGAATACATGCGTATAATGACTTGTTTACAATACAATACTATACAATTACATGATGCAATATTGCATCATCAAAATTTCAATGCAGGAAAAACCCCACAAATTTACAATAAATTATTAAATTTAAGATGTATCATTTTTAAAAATATTTTATATTTTTTGAAATTATGAAAATTTCAAGAAAATTAAATGATTAAAGAAAGTAGATTTCTGGGGGTGAGGGGTGCTGAATAATTTTTTTTGAAAAGTGAGTGGTAGGCCAAATAAGTTTGGGAACCTCTGCTCTATTTGGTCAAAATAAATTAAATAGTACTTCCAGAATCAGCCCCCATGTGCCATACTTCATGTCTTGTGCATTCCCCCATTAAATATTATTCCCTGTTCCTGACCTTCTTGGGGCTTAGATTTAAAATTTCCCTGTGATCTTAAATGCCAGGAGCCTGCATGCCCCTTGCCTCACAAGAAAGGGACAACATGGACCAACAATAAATACTAGGCCAGGTTAGATACAATAAGAGTTAATTATATCAGACTCTAATATTTCAAGATACTTTTACTTCTTACAACCTTGAATATCAGGAAAAAAATATGAGAACCTTTCACTATCCAATGGATTTACCTTTGATATACTTACCCAAGATCCTTTCCCCAAAATTCACCTCCCTCCAAAATTTCTATCTAATTGCCTTAGACACAATCTACTTCTAATTACTTTTACTCCTTTTCTTCCCAAGGAATGTTGATGTTCAGAAGTTGTTTCACTATTTGATGAAAAACCTTTTCATCTTGCCATGTTCTGAAGGATTATTGTCAGTTTTTCTGTGCCTTTATCTTATGCCTAGGACTGTGCTCTCCAGAAAATGATTCTGGTTACTCCACATCTCTTTCTGGTCTTGGCTTTGTGGCTTTTCACCTCTATTCATCAGACACTGACAGCTCTAGATATTGAGGGACAGCGAAAGAAAATGGAGGGCGGGAAAGTGTCTTAATTCTTCATTACCCAATACAGCCTTACTAAAATTGGAGAAACGCCAGTATAGGACATGGAAAGACTTGTAATTTTACTTTCTTACTGTTTTTAATAGCTGATAAATATGATATTTCTCTGCTATTATCATCTATGTTTAGTATGCCTTCTTGTCTTCCTCTTCATTGTTCTTTCATACCTGTCAGATCAGCTAATGTAACAGAAAAGAAAAATGAGAAATGTTGGAGAGGATGTGTGAAAATTAAAACACTGATGTACTAATGGTGAAGTTGTATACTGATTCAACTATTCTGTAGAGCAATTTGGAACTATACTCAAAGGGCTATAAAACCATGCATACCCTTTGACCAAGTAATACCACTACTAGGTCTGTATCCTAAAGAGATAAAAAACAAAAAGGAAAAGGACTTATATGTACAAAAATATTTATAGCAACTGTTTTAGTGGCAAAGAATTGGAAATTTAGGTGATATTCATCACTTGGGGGAATGGCTTAATATATTGCTGTATATGATTATGATGGAATACTATTGTGCTTTAAGAAATGATGAGCAGGATGCTCTCAGAAAAAAACATGGAAAGACCTACATGAACTGATGCAAAGTGAAATGAGCAAAACCTTTGGAGAACAATGTACCCAATAACAGCAATACTGTATGATGATCAACCATGAATAACTTAGCTATTCTCAACAATACAATGATCCAAGACAATTCTGTAGGGCTTATGATGAAAGGTGCTGTCCATCTCCAGAGAAAGAACTGGGAGAGTCTAAGTGCAGAGCAAAGATATTTTTTCTTTACTATTTATTTTTCTTGTGTTTTTTTGTCTGTGTTTTCTTTTGCAGAATGACTTACATGGAAATTTGTTTTGTAAGACTACATATGTATAGCCTATGTCAAATTGCTTGCCTTCTCAATGAGGGGGGGAGAGAAGGGAGAGAGAGAATTTGGAACTCAAAATTTGAAAAAAAAAAGAATGTTAAAATTGTTTTTACATGTAATTGGGAAAAATAAAATATTAAATAAGATTTTAAAAATAGAAGGGCAAAGCCAAGATTCCAGCCCAAGTTCTCTGACTATGAAAACCGTACTCTTTCTACTGCCTAACACTATGTGCTTACCCTTTGTACAATAAATTATTGATACTTTATCATCTCCTGCTTTACATTGATCATACGATGAATCACGATGAACAAGATGTTCATCCTGTTCAATCCTCTGCCTTTGGGAAGTTGTAGAATGAAGAAATCATCCAAGAAGGATGATTGTCTCTTCTTTACTAAAGAATCTCCAATGAGAGTTTACAAAATTCGCTACTTAATAAAGAATTGATTCTCCTACCTTGCTCGCTGACATAAGCTCAAAGTAAATCAAAGTAAATCACAGTGATTTTTAAAAATAATCATGTATAGAAAACCATTATTCTTTTCTAATAGATAACCAAAGAGAGAGAATGTAACATGATGGACAGACAGCTGGCCTCAGAGACAGGCAGAACTGGATTTCAGACTTGCCTCTAACATTTTAGTTGTGTTTCTCTAGGCACTTCACTTGCCCTCTCAGTATCCCCAGGCCATTTACGAAGTTACTAGGTTATAGAAGAATTGCAAATATTCATTGGTAAAAGGTGCAAACTCTCTCAAAGCTCCCTACACCAATGAAATTATTTTTTGTTGTTATTCAGTCATTTTCAGTCTTGTCCAACTCTTTGTGACTCCACTTGGGGTTTTCTCAGCAAAGATACTGGAGTGGTTTGCCATTTCCTTCTCCAGCCCATTTTACAAATGAGGAAACTGAGTCAAACAGAGTTAAGTGACTTGCCCAGGGTCACAGAGCTAGTAAGTGTCTGATGCCAGGTTGAATTCAGGAAGATGAATCTTCCTGACTCCTGGTCCAGTGCTCTATCAACTGTGCTACCTAGCTGTCCAATGAAATTATAGATTTGACCAAAAGTAAACTATGAAGGGACCCAAAACTTTACCCTACAAATATTAATTGAAGGATCTAGTAATGTTTAGCCAAGAGAAGAAAAAATAGCTATCTTTAAGTATTTAAAAGGCTGAAATACAGAAAAGAAATCATGCTTTTTTGTATTCTTTCTTACAGGGTACAATTAGGAACAATAAGAAGAGAAGATAACAATTTCTTTTTGATATAAAGAAAAACTTCCTAATAATTAGAGTTGCCCAGAGGTAGAGTGAATTTCACATTGCTGAAATTCATCAAGCAGAAGCTGAATTACTACTTGTCATGAAAACAGTAGAAGGGTTCTTGCTTGAGGACATATTGACTATATGATCTCTGTGATCCCTTCTAATTCTGATGTGAGTGAATGAATGAATGAAGGAATGAATGGATGGATGGATGGATGGATGAAAAAGCATGTATTGATTCAGGTAGTCCCTGATGAAAACACAAACACAAAATTGAGACAATCCTTAAACTCAAGGAGTTTGAATTCTAACAAAAGAAGATGACACACATAGAGGAGTGGTAACCAGGGAAGAGAGTTTTAGTCTGGAATGGGGATAGTGCATTGATCCATAGGTTGGTCAAATGACAGACCCTTTCCAGAAGTAATGGTAAAATTATTATTTCCAGTGAAGGGAGTAGAGGAGGTGAGGTGGGTGCTTGTGATGGTAGGGCAGATGGTAAGACCATCTGGGTGGGTAGCTTGATGGAATGTGAAGTATGATTCTGTGGCCCACTAGACATCAGGGGCTAAGTGAGTCTGTATTCATTTACCAATCAAAATAGCTCAGCCCTAGGGTAGGTATTCCAAACCTGAATGGATTAACTGCCCCAGGGAGTTGCAGCATGATTTTTGGAGACGTGTAAGGAGGCAATTTCAGGTGGGTAGAGGTAGAGCAGATGGTAAACAAAGCAAGATGGCCCAGGAGAACAGCTGGGTGGCATATGAAATGTGGTCTAATTTGGCACCTGCTAGATATAGATCCTATAACAAACCAAATAATTTGTAGGGAACAGTATAACTTCTATCACAAATACCTGTCATTTAGAGTCCATTTATGAGGAGATATATTGGAATGGAAATGTTTCCTTAAAAGACAAGCTAGAATTATAGTAGAGAAGAAGGCAATGAAAGAGTGTATGAGTAAAAACCATGAGACTTGGGCTCTTATCGAAGTTATGACGTTAATTTTTACATGACTTGTAACAGGTAAATGAAACTTTCAACCTTAATTTGTTCATCTACAAAGTGAAGTTAATAGTATGTGTTCTACCTCCCTCACAGAGGTGTGAGGTTCAAATAAAATAACTGATGTCAAATAACTTAAAGTATCGAATTTTACTCAAATGGAAGGTGGTGTCATTCCCAAATATCATCTATGTGGAGCAGTAGATAGAACACCAGGGCTGGAGTCAGGAAGACTCATCTTCTTGAGTTTAAGTCCAGCCTCAGACACTTATTAGCTGTATGACCCTGGGCAAGTCACTTAACCTTGTTTGCCTCAATTTCCTCATCTGTAAAATGAGCTGGAGAAGGAAATGGAAAATCACTCCAGTATCTTTATCAAAAAAACCCCAAATAGGGTTCACAAACAGTCAGACATGACTAAAACTAATGAACAACAACAATAACAACAAGCATTAAACAGTAAAAAAATCATTTGGACATCCATAAGATTCACTATAGTACTATATTTCTCTCTCTATGAGAAAGAAGAGCAATCCAAAATTATTTCAGCTTCTCATTCCAGACTTAAAAACTCACTGACCATTGAAAGAGCTTCCTGTAGAAAAGCTCAGCGAGAATGAGCCAAAAGTACCAGCAAGAAATCATGACAAAAGAAATTGATTTTGTTATTAAAGGCAATAAAAAATTGACCAGTCTTTCTTGTTCCCATTCTCGCAAATTGTCCAAGTTTCATTTAAGAAGAAATTCTGTAGGAGGGAAGGAAAGAAAAGAAGGAGGGGAGAAGGGGAGTGAGAGATGGATAAGGAGATAGGACAGGGAGAAAACAAAGAATATCAGAGAGGGAAAAGAGAAGTAAAGAGAGACATAGAGCAAGAAGGAGATTGATTTTGGACACAAATAATACCAGAAAGAGATATAAAGGATAAATAAACTAAACATAAAGAAGGAGGGGGGAGGGAGAGGGAGAGGCAGGGAGTGGAGACAGAGACAGAGACTGATAGATAAAGACAGAAAGAAAGAGACAGAGACTCAGGGAAACTTTGAATACAAAGAATACCATATTGCTTGGAAACAGAATAACCATCCTATTAAGCCTTCCCAAATGGCTAGATGGACATGATCACTTGATGCTATTAAACTCTGGGTGACACCTTTGAAGAAAAGGGATTGATTTCCCATGTTCAATGAACCACATTCATTCATTAGATGCTCTCTCAGCTAGACCTTCTCTTGCCAAATACCAAATATTCCCTAAACAAGCTAAAGCTAGTACCAACCTCCTGATGGAGTCGATTAATTTTAGTGAGGAATCATTTTCCATTCTCTCTAGTGAGAGAATTCTGTTATTACATTTTAGTTTCATTTAAACCACTTTTCAAGAACTGTGTCTAATAGACCTTCAGAGCATCCCTGGGCAGCTCTAAGTTACATAACTTCATTTTTCAAAACTGTTCATTACTTTCTCCCCTCTTTCAGTAGGCTTTCACTCCAGGTTGGGCACTCCCTTGAGTGGCCTTTCTGTCTGCTTTGGTAATATAGTGATTCCTGCTTTGGGAATTTTTTTTTCTTATTTTCAAATGGAAGGTATACTATATGAGGAGGGAAAAAAAGAAAACAACCAAATGGCCCTTTACTTTTGATTGTGGACACTAGTCAATGGAGTCACAATAAGCTAGTCAAAGTTGGCTAACCCAGCTAAGATATTACCTAGAATGTACATGAGGAAATGAAAGAGAATGAGCAAAGGTAATAGTAACACTTTGTAGCTTAAATAGAGAAAGAGAAAGAAAGGTAAAAAGCCAAAAAAAATTTTTTAAGGCAGCACTTTTTAAAATACAGCACACATTTATCTTATCCTTCCATCTGGGTTTCTCTAATGGGCAAAGTGAAAAATTACAGTGTAGCTACATCTTAACTTCCATAGTCCATAATTATTCTGAATACAAAGAAAACATGAATTACGCATGGAAAATCCTAAGTAGACTGCAATACACCAGAGTATACCAGATTCGGTTCACAGAGTAGTAAAATTATATGATATTGGCCAAATTATGACTCAAAAAGTGAATAATCCTTTGAAGAAGAGAGAGAGGGAGGGGGGATTGAGGAGAGAGGGAGGGATCCAAATTGTTCCTCTCTCACTTTCTTAAAAATGTTCTATGTTGAAAACATAAATAATATTTAAGTATGTGTTTCCCCTGATAAACAGAATAAAAAGGAAATGTAAAATGGTAGGTTCGTTTCACTGCACAGTTGGATTGTTAATAAGAAAAATTTTTCATTGTTCCCAGTTTTTCACCCATTTCTCTCTCCAATTTTCATTGAAAATCAAGAGTTAACTTGACTCCAGATACCCATGAAATTTATTAATATTATCAACAAGTTAAGAATAATTGTAACTCATTCATTCAACAGAAATTTCTTTTTCTTAAACCTGCATAAACAACACCATGAGTACTACATTTTCATATAGGTTGTTTAGCGGTATATAGAGGCAGAGGGTCAAGATTGCTATGCTAGGTGTGAAGTTTGAATCCCACCTTGGACACTTATTAACTGTGTGACTCTGGGTAAGTGGTTTAACCTCTCTATGCTATAGAAAATTTTCTAGAAAGTATCTATTCAGTCATAGATAGGTTGAAATCTGTTTTGGTGAAGGAAGTCCTCGTACTGGAAATTCTCTAGGCAGCTGAAATTTCACATCCTTTGCCTATTGTAATAAAAAAGAAAGAAAAATCAAGAAAAGCTTCTTGTGCTTCCAAAATCCTTTCTGGTTTTACCATCTGAAAGGCCGATAGCTGACTGAGTCAAGCAAGTACATGCACATATGTTCTCTTGGTCTGTTACTATTGCTCTCATTGTTGTTCATTCTCTCTCTCAATTAAATAAGTGGAAATAATGCTTTAAAGAGACTCATCTGAGATCAAAGGAAAGAAGAATAATAGCTGTTATTTATACAACACATTAATATTTTTGGAACACATAACCCATTAGATATTATCCCATTGGAACCTCACAATAACCCAATGGGGATGTTAGGGTGCTAAAGGTAGTATCCCAATTCTACAGAATGGCAGGATTAAGTGACTTGTCCATGGTCATGAAATCACTCAATATCCAAAGCAGGATTCCAATCCAGGCTTTTCTGATTTAACCTTTCAGACAGAGACAAGGGCAATGGAGAGGTCAAAGAATATTCAAAATGTGGAATTTTACTGACCTCTATTTATTTCACCAAAACAGAATGAGAGAAAAAAAAAACTTTAAAATGTTAAATTGAATCTTCCAGCATGCCAAATGGCAACCCTTCAATTTTATCCACTTGTCTCCAGCCAGAAATATATTTAAACCATTCAAGGAAGATGATACTCTGCCTTAATTTTTAAATCTTTTATTTAAAAAAATCATTCATGACCTTGGCCTTCATTTGTCATGTAGTCAAATAAATAATAATTATTATTTAGTCATAGTCTATCTCATCAAGAAAAAAGTTTTCATTCATTTCTCACTTGCAATTCTAGCTTTCCATTGAGTATAAGCTTCAAGTGGAGACAAAGCTTTGGCAGGGTCAGCAGGGGTTCCTGAGTAGCACCAGAGTCATTTTACATTTTTAGAAGGGGCTTAACAGCTAGAATGTTGTCACTCATGGAAAGTGTTAGCTCCAGCTAATGTTCACATTCCCTCCAGGTCACTGTAACCCTTATTATTATTTTGTAAACTTTCTCAGATCTCTAGCCAGACTCACTCAACTGGTACTTGTCCTATGATTAGATGTTTACATGAGGACACAGTAGCAGATGCTTGAGATGGAAGCATTTGGACAACATCCCTCACGCTGCAAGTTGAACCAAATATCTAAGATGACCATGAGAAAGAAGCACTTTATCTGAGCCATACATCGCACAAGAAAATAAAGAGATCCTGGTCAAACTCATCATACATGAATCACAGCAGCTAAAGCTGATGAAATAGATTACATTTATGTAGTATTTTAAGATTTGCAAAGTTTAAATACTGCCTTAAATATTTACTAGCTGTGTGACAAATCACTTAATCTTTCGGGGCTTCAATTTCCTTCTCTGTAAATGAAGGGGTTGGGTTTGTAGGCATCTAAGGTCCCTTCCACCTCTAAATCTTATGATCTTATGATCTTAAGGGCTTTACAAATATGATCTCATCTGATCCTCACAACAATCCTATGAGGTAAATGCAATTATAAGTGCTATTTTACAACTAAGGAAACTGAGGCTCAGGTAGGCTGACTTGTCCAGGATTATATAGTTACTGTCAGAGACATTATATCAATCTAGATTCTCCTGATTCCACGTCCAGAAATGTATTAATTGTTCTATGCTATCTTTGTTTGAGGGTTTTCTTTTTCTTTTTATCTCTCTCATTTGGGTTGCAGGAACAGGAGAAGGTGTAAAGAGATGAGAAGAGAAAATCAATGCTTATAAATTTAATAAATAAAATTTAATTTTAAAAAATTATGCTATGGTGGCTTTCTAAGGATTAAATCCTATTCCCTACCAAAAGGTCTTATCTCATTAACATGATGACCAGATTCAACCCTCAACTTCAAAGACTATGAGTTTTTTAAAGTATAACCTCAAAGCATAATTCAGAGCAATAGTAGTTACTGTGACTATACTCTGGGGGAACGGGGAGAGAGGGTGGGCAGACTTGTGATTTCATCAATATAGGGTGCTCCTCGGGAGGAACTTCTTCTGCCAGTACAGATGGGCACCTTCTCTGCAAAGTATAATCTTAGAACACCCCCTAGACACAGGGGTGAGAAACCTGCAGCCTCAAGGCCACATGTGGCCCTCTAGGTCCTCAAGTGCGGCCCTTTGACTGAATCCAAACTTCACAGAACAGATCTCCTTAATAAAAGGATTTGTTCCGTAAAACTTGAACTTAGACAAAAGGTCATACCCAAGGACCTAGAAGGCTACATGTGACCTCAAGGCCACAGGTTCCCCACCCCTGCTAGAGTGACCTGTCCAGAACCATACAGACCCACTGTATCAGAGGTGGGCCATGAGCCTAGATTTTCCTAATTCCGAGGCTAACACTCTAACCACTACATCATCCTGCCCCTCCTTTATAGCATTTCAAAATATGCAGTATTAAAGTCATAAAATCCAAGAATGTTATAGCTAGAAGGAGACATAAAGACAATCTACTGCCATCCCTTTATTTTTCATGTGAGGAACGTGGGACCCAGTGGGCCTTGAGCAAAGTCATACAATTTGGTAGTGGCAAAAGTAAGAAGATATTAATTTTATTTCAAAAGATGACAAATAGGGTTCTGCACAGTACTTAGTACTTGGAATGTTCATATCATTTGTTTAATGTCAGCATGCACTGAATTCTCCCTCAGCTCCTGTTCAATCCCTATCATCTGGTATTCAGTAAGCTAAGGCCTGCTTTCTGCTTTATCACATTGGGTTGGACCAACCTGTATGAACTAACCAACCTGCCAACTGATATTTAGCATCCATTTTGCACAAAAGAACTAAAAGGAGGTGCTGAGATATGTAAGAAATGGCCCCCAGCCATCAGCAGTTTAAATAAGGATATGTGTGTGTGTGTGTATGTGTGTAAAGGTGTATATAGACATGACAGATGAGAGATAGATAGATAAGATCACTTACATAGAATTTTATAAGTACCAAGAATTTTTATATGTATTATTTCCTTTATTCCTCACAATAATGCTGTTAGGTAATCAATAAAAGTGTTACTAGCCCCAGAGGGAAAAAAAAATAGAAAGAATATTCTAGGTAAGACATAAGCAAAGGAATCAAGTCAAGAGAATACAAGGCATGCTCAGAGTGTTGTGGAATGCTTTGGCCAGACCCCTAACTACTCATCTGGGCACTGGCTAGATTCACAGGGCCTTACTGAAATTTTACCGTACCCTCACTACCAATGACTTTGTGTACAGGGAAAGGCACAGAATACAGCCCCAAATTTCCAATATTATTTCTTAATTAATCCAGAAAATGTCAGCATTTTTAACCATAGCAGTAGGTCAGAGCCTAGAATATAAAAACAGAAATCAGGCTTTTCAAGACCTTAGGCCCTAAGGCCTTTAATTAAGGGGATTTGTTCTGCGAAGTTTGGATTCAAAGGGCCACTCTTGAGGACCTAGAGGGCCACATGTGGCCTCAAGGCCACAGAACCTGGGAAAAATAGGTCTGAACCTTGGCATTCTTGTGCATTAACAGCGCTTTCCTCTTGAAATCTTGTTTAATTCTAAGTGTCTCCATGAAATATATTCTAATATCTGGGAAAACTATAAAATGTTCTGAGCTCACAGGTCACGAGGGTACTACGGACATACTCTGACCGCACATGTTCTATCAAGAAGGAAAGAAAAAGCAGAGGTGATTTGATGAGATTTGGAGATAGCATGGGGCAATGGGAAGAACACTGGATTTGGGGTCAAGTTTTGGAAGGAAACTCAGAGGTCATCTAGTCTAATGTCCTCATTTTTACATATGAGGGATCCACATCCTCTGATTCCAGATCGGCCTCTCCTTCCAGATGACATGGGTTCAATCCCTACTTATTACCTGTTTGACTTAAAATAGGTTACTTCACTTTTTCTGAGCCTGTTTCCTCATCTGTAAAATGAGGGAGTTGGACAAGATCATTTCTAGGGTCCCTTCCATTTCTAAATCAAGGATCCTAATTTGGTTATTTTGCTTAAACAGGTCAAGTGCTATTACAGAAAACTCCAAAGGCCTGCCCAAATTCTTTGTTGGACTGGAGATTTGCTGAACCCACAAGAGCTTTTAAATAAACAAGTCATTAGCTAAGGAATTAATTTTATTTTATTTCACTTTTTTAAAATTTTCATTGTAGCAGTATTTTTTTTTTTTTTGCAATAGGCCTGGACATGTAGCTTGATTTGAGTATAAGCAAAGAAACAAGAGAAGAGCTAGATGATAGGAAATTCTTCATTTACATCTAATGTTCTCTCTCCACTTTCAGTATTCTGATGCCTAAAACATGAGATGGTTACAATACAAAAGGACTTACCTGAGAGAGTTCACCATGATACCCTGCCTATATCCCTGAGCACAAGTGAGCTGAGTTGCGCCTGTTTTTAAATTGCTGTTTGAAAAGTACTATGAAACTCCAATTCACAAAACAACCAATCACTATTCCAAATGACTGGTGATGAAAGATGCGTGTGACCTTCACCCTGACAGAGAGGAGGATGATTCACGCTGCAGAATAAGACAGATACTTGGGGATGTGGCCAATGTGGAAATGATTTGCTTGACGATGCATATTTGGTATAGCAGTTTTGTTTTTCTTTTTCAGTGGGGGTGGGGAAGGTGGGATGGAGAGAAAATCAATTTTTGTTCACTGAAAAAATTTAATTTAATTTTTAAAATAAAGTTAGTCTATTAAGAAAAAAAAAGGAAAGTACTCTTATAATGTTTCGATAAGCAGGTGGGTGGTGCATTGGATAAAGCACCAGGCCTGGGGTCAGGAAGACCTGAGTTCAAAATCTGACCTCAGAAACTTATTAGCTATGCGACCCTGGAGAAGTCACTTAACCCCATTTGCCTCAGTTTCCCCATCTATAAAAAATGAACTGGAGAAGAAAATGGCAAACCAGTCCAGTATCTACCAAGAAAAGCCCAAATGGAATCATGAAGTTGGACATGACTGAAAAAAATGATTGAACAACAAAAAAATGTTGAAAGATTTCAAAATTAAGCCTGGGGAGATGAGTTAACTCTTATGCACTATTCCTACTGATAGAGACATCATATTGGCAAGAGAGTCAGGAAGACCTGGATTCCGTTTCTGCCTCTGACACATATTATGGGACCCTTGCTTAGCAGGGCACTAAACTTTTCAGGGCTAAACATTCTAAATCTGTAAATTGCAGAGCAGGTGACAAGAGAGATGGAGTTTCCTCATCAGGAACTCCCTACATCCACAAATTCCACATTCCAGGTCAAAAAAAAAAAAGTACTATCCCTGCACTGCAAATATCTAATTCTATATGAAGGTAATGCCTATTTTCAACATGGATAATTGAGAGAAGTATAGGTTAAACACAAAATGCTACCATATTGTTTGGGTCCTGTTGGCTCTACATGTAGCTCTGGGCAGACTGTGAAGTGCCTTCGGCTGCCATGTAAATGGCCATACTTGACCTCAGCAGTTTTTTAACAGTAGTTCACTAAAGAAATCTCATTTTACGAACATCTTGGAGAGCAGACCTAAGGGTCCTCCAGTATCTCAGAGTCTACCCAGCTTTGCTTCAATATATCTTTAAGGTTAAAGATTCCCCCTCCCAGTCACCTTTGATGGAAGATATCCTGGGTCCTGTTCTTTTCTGGCTGCAGATAGAGCAAGTTTAAATTAATCAGATGCCTAAAGGGGTTTTCAACAGAAAAGTGTGGCAAAAACTTTTTATAGAAATATTCTGGGAGATTATACTTGAGGATAATAATGTTTAAGCTTAAAAGGAAAAGAAGAATTTTTTTTCAATTCTCCGTTAAAAAATGATACCTTTTTCTATTCATTATAAATGTGTGGACTTCAGGAAATTATTCAAAGAGAGAAAAAAAAAGATTCAAAACTGTAATATTATTTAAGTCTCCAACCAAAACTGTAAGAAGTTTTGATATACTTTTCACCTTTTATATGTCACAGATATCTAAACATAAGCATGTGAAAAATATCTAACAATGTAGCCATTGGTAGCTGTATAAACATACAAGGGTCTTATGAAACCCTCCCTCTTGATTAGTTATGAGATTTGGCTCTGCTACACATAACAAAAGTCCAATTTCTTGAGCAGTTTCATTAGCACCGTTAATGTGGCAAGAAAGAATCATCAGTAATGATGGAGCACAGCCAGGCCCATGGCATCCAAGCTCTGTTGACTATCTGAGATCTGGTGGATGACTGAACATGTTGGAAGGAAAGATCACAGTGGGATGCCTAAGTACTTCCTTTATCCATGGGCCAAAGAAATGCAAGAGAGACTAGCCAAAGTACTTCAAGTCACCAAATGCAGAAAGAGGCTATTGGAAGCACCAGCAGTGGGGAGAATACCCTGTCAGTAACAGCTGCTTAGAGGGGGTGGAGTGGCTAATCAGAAGCAAAGGGATGTAACCACATCTTCGATCTCTCAGTTTCCCCCCTGGAATAAACATCCCTGCGAAAAGATCAGGAATGTTTTCCCTTATCTACATCTCATTATTTCTTCTGCAGTAAATAATCCCATGCTCTCACTCAGGAATGGCAAAGTGAGGAAATAATAAGCCACCAGGAGCCCAGACAGAGCCTGAATCACCTTCTACATATCACTGAAAAATAGGTACATTCGCTCGAAGCCCAACTAGTGAAATAAGAAATCGCATATTCTCACGTCGTATATTCTGCCTTTGTGTGTGCTTCCAATGTGAATCACCAAACTAATAATTTGTCAGTGTAACTTTAATTATTAATATGTACACCTGGTTGGCTCCATTTAATACAAACCTCTCCACAATTCTTGATAAAAATTGATGCTAATTAGATAAGAACTTTAAAGAACAAGGCTGATTTTTTTTCTTAAATCATTCAAGTGGAAAGCTTTAATAGAGAATGAAACATGTCTGAAAAGAATGGAAGAAGGTATTTAAGAGGAAAGCTTAGACAGTTCACCATGTAACCTCATTATTGTGGGCACTCCCTCCATTGACACAGATCCCAACCCTTCTATGTTCTCTTTGCTCTTAATTTAGCTAGCCCCACCACATCTATCATATTCACTCCCCTTCTTTCCATTTACACAGCTACCATATTACTTCAGGTCCTTAACACCTCTCTTCTGAACTATTAAAATAGCCTTCTAGGGGCAACTAGGTGGCGCAGTGGATAGAGCACCAGCCCTGAAGTCAGGAGGACCTGAGTTCAAATCCGGCCTCAGACCAAACACTTGACACTAGCTGCGTGACCCTGGGCAAGTTACTTAACCCCAATTGCCTAAAAAAAAAATAGCCTTCTAAATGTCTGTTTGTTTGCCTCAGATCTCCCTTCTCTCCAATCTAACTTCCATATAACTGCCAAAGTGATATTCATATTCCTAAAGCACAGATCTGACTGTGCTACTTCTCTGATCAATAAACTCCGATGGTTCCCTATTATATCTGGGATCAAATGTAAACCAATCTGCTTTGCATTTAACACCACTGACAACCTGGTTCCCACCTCTCTTTGCATCTTTATTATACATTGTACTCTTCACAATAACCATACTGGCCTTCTTACAGTTCCTCACACATAACATCCCACCTCCTATTTCCATGCTTTTATGTACTCTGCCCCTCATGCCTGAAAAGCACCCCCTTTTTTCCTCTATAATTTGTAATCCCTAGTTTCCTTAAAAGCTCAACCAAAATACCATTTCCTATGTGAAGCCTTTCCTGATCTCCCTTCCACCCCTAGATAGCAGTGCCTCTACCCAAATTACCTTATAATAATACCTCTGGGCATTGCCATCTGTCCTACTATTGCATCCTAAGGACTCTTAGACTTTGTCATCTATCTTCCTGCTATACTCTAAAGACCATCAGGCCCTTCCATCTTGCCTGCAGTTACAACCTCCTCTGTGAGTTTTCTCCCCTAATTAACTCCTTGGGAAGAGAGACTGTCTTGTTTTTCTACTTGAAGGCACAGTGGTTGTCACATAGTAACTACTTCAGAAATACCTTCCATTCTATTCCATTTCATTTTGTGAATATATATGCAAATATATGTGCATATATATATATATAAATGTCTATACTTAGTTTGTCTATACTTATATGTATATTTGTTACTTCCCCCTATAGAATAGACGTTTTGGGGGCAGCTAGGTGGCTCAGTGGATAGAGCACCAGTCCTGAAGTCAGGACGACCTGAGTTCAAATCCAGCCTCAGGCCAAACACTTGACACTTACTAGCTATGTGACCCTGGGCAAGTCACTTAACCCCAATTGCCTGAAAAAAAAAATGAATAGAAATTCCTTGGAGACAAGAAATGTTTTGGTTTTGTCTTTGTATGTTTAGTGCCTAGCATAGTCCCTGGCATGTGGCACATGCTTAATAAATGCTTGTGGATGGATTAATTGATGGGTTGATGAAGAGATATATAATTCATCACCAGGCCCATATTCAAAGCTTTTCCTACTTGGTAGAACCTGTCAGAGATGTTCTTCTGCTGGCATAATCATGAAGAAATATGAAAACAGAACTCAGTAGAGGCCCAATGTAATAAAATAAAATGTAAAAGGGATCAGAATAAAATCCTAAATTTAGGTCCAAATGAATCAATTCTCCAATTCTAGGATAAGAAACATATAAATAGCCAGTTCATTTAAAATAGGCCTGGGGGATTAGATGACTCAACATGGGGCTCAATATAAATCAACTCTAGGATACAGCTGGTGGCTCGGTGGATAGAGTATTGGGCTTAGAGTCAGGACCCCAGCTTAAATCCAATCTCAGTCATTTGCTAGCTCTGTGTCCTTGGGCAAATCTCTTAACCTTTCTCTGCTTTATTTTCTTCATCTGTAAAAGGGGATAATAATAGCACTCCCAGGATTGTTGTTAGGACAAGATGAGATAACATTTGTAAATCTTAAAGTGCTGTATAAATGCTAGCTAGTATTTATTATTGAGAAAATTTTGTTTTTAAAAAAAGTAAATGCCTAAAAGAAACAAAGGATTTTAAGGGTTTTGGTTGAGGAGAGATTCCAAAAATGGGGCAAGAGTGGAAGACTGAATATTGAATTTGGATAACAGCCTAAGTTCGTTTAGATAGACAATAGAGTATGAGAAAGGGAATAATGTGCAATAAAGTTAGAAAATTAGACTAGAACCAGACTGAAGGGAGACCAAGTAATTGCTATGTGAGTTGGGTAGAACTGAAGAAAACCATACCATATTTTTAAAACTCTCATGAAATACACTAGCACATCCACTAACAGAGACAGAACAATCTATGTTATAGGTTAACCAACCATATCAAGCTTTTACTAATATAGCTATTACATTTTATGAGACATGATTTACTCAGATTATAAGCCATGAAATCATAAACAAGCTATGTTATGAGACTTCTACTGTTCCTACTATAATATAGTAAAAATTTAAAATGGCCTGCCATTCAAGATCTGATAGTGCTTCTCAGATGGCCTGCCATTCAAGCAGAGCCCTTGGGGTGGGCCTGGTCAGTCCATCACCAGGATCATGATGCTTCCAAAGAAGCACAACCTAGACTTGGGGTGATCATCAGTTGTGTTAGCCTTGGCCTCTGACCCTTTCCAGATCTATGTTTTAAAATTATTTCACTCTTTCTTTTTTTCTTTTTGTTGGAGGCAATCAAGATTAGGTGACTTGCCCAAGATTACACAGCCAGTAAGTGTCTGAAGCTGGATTTGAACTCAGGTGCTCCTGACTCCATAGAATTGTTTCACTCTTTATAATTATATCCTCAGCACCTATCACAGTGTCTGACTACCTATATCAGGTACTTTTTGACTGAATGATTGATTTAAGCACTCATCCTTTAGATACCTGTCACCAGGGGAAGGTTTTTGTCTAAGATGACCTAGATTTATCTCCTCTTTCTCACATGATTCTCTTGAAATAACTGCTTTTACTAAAACTGAACTGAGCTACTTGTTAACAAATGCCCTGAAGTCCAACAGTTTTTTAGTTATTCTTAACAAATGCCCTCAAGTCTAATGATTTTCTGGTTGTTCTTGGAGTTTTTGTAGCATCTCTGCTATTTGGGTTAAATCTGGATGGCTATGAATACTTCTTTCCAGTAATGACCTACGGCAGTGTCCTTCTTCACTTGAAAAGTTCTTTGTGCTACACTATAATCATATTTTATGACAACCTTTTAATCCTTTTGCCCCCTGCCAGTAGGTCTTCTGCTTTACAAATTAGCACAGCAAAATAGCAACCCTGTAGCCAGAAAGGTTAAGTTAGGAAGTGTGGCACTATCAAAGATGGGAACAGCACCGATTAAAACTTAAACAAATGTAATTTGAAATCTGCTTGCTATATATTGTCTTACATAACCCCTGCCCCAAAAGCCCATTAGTACAGGGCTCTCTCCTTTTTGGTGGGGATGAATGCTTGCTCTGTGTAAGGGGTGGGGCAAAGTTGGTGAGAGGCGAGAGATCTCTAAACTTCACCAGTCCCTTTTAGAACTCACCAAACTTCAAACTGAATTGCTTCAGACACTTCTGGCTTCTAGCTTTAAGAGAGAAGATAGAAGAGGCCAACCCTACTTCAGGTTACTGAGGGAAAAGACTGGGAAGATATGACAGGAACCAGCAGTCTCCATCACATCTCTGTTCCCACCTTGCTACACTATGGATTGTGATGAGTTTCCTCTTGGGTGAGATCCAAGAGTCTCTCTCATGATTGAGCTGAGTTATCTTGCTCCTAATGGGAAAGCTCCTTCACTCTGTATTATCTGGTATATATTCTCCTATATATACTTTCTCTGATTTCTGTTTTGCTATGATTTGGTTAAATGGGTTTCTTTGCTATTTCCTATGTGCATTCACGGTGGAACTGGCATTGGTGGGAAAGGGGTCAAGTTTTGGGTATAGAGTTGGGGATCCTCCTTTCCCCACAAAATGACAAAGTGATAAGAAGTTAGCTTCAACCCAATCATATCCCCTAGACTGACAATATTTAAGGGAACAGATAGATATACTTCTAACCTGATACTCAATCTTTCTGAGGAGAGATGACTCCAACCTCCTGCTTCCCCTCCTGGCAGGAATGAAAAATCTCCCTTGGAGAAGGACGGAGGGAGAAGAAGCAAGAGATGCTTATTCTGCTTCCCTTAGACCCACCCAGTGACAGGCCTCACAACACATGGGCCTCTCTGAGCATGGAGGGCCCATTTCTTCACTACACTGATATAAATCTCTGTAAGTATTCTTTAAAAATCAAAAGGAAAGATTTAAAGCAGGAGCTTTAGTTCCTAAACAATTTCTGACTTTTAATACGAGCTGATGAATGAACCGGTGACACCTCTTAGACTTGAGGTCAAGAAATGCATTACTACTACGAAGATCAGCTGTTCTCTAGGGACCAGAGTGATGCTCTCTTCATCAGCAGTTGGGAATAACAATCAAATAGCATTCATCATTCTGGGATTTTTATGTAACAACTGAGAAAACTCTTTCAAGTATTTATGAAAGTCTAATAAAAAGAGCTGAATGGCTAAAATGCAGTAATCTCTTTGTATCTCTTGGGCAATGGTTGATAGCGCTAAGGCCCTTAATTAAAAAGCCTGCTTATTCTGAGAAAAAGTCCATGTAATAACAGGACTAATGATCATGATGTTTGTGATAATAATATCAACAATAATAACAACATATTTATGTGACACTTTATGCTTATGAATCACCCTACAATATATTACAGTAACAGTTCACATTTCTATCACTTTATGGTAACATAACATTTTACATGCATTATAATAAGGGGAAGGGAGGGAAGCTCATAAATTTTTACAAAGAGCCTACTATGTGCTAGGCACTGTGCTAAGTACTTTTTTACAATTATTATCTCATTTAATCTTCACAACAACCCTTTGAGGTAGATGCTATTATTATCCCCATTTTACAGAGGAAGAAATAGAGGCAAACAGAGGTCAAGTGACTTGGCCAGGGGGCTGAACTCAGGACTTCCTGCTTCCAGCTCTAGTGTTCCATTTACTGTACCATCAGTTGTATCATGATAATAGCTTATATTTTTGGTAGTGTTTCTATAGGACTTCCGATTCCCATATGGGAAGCCTGGGGGGCACAGGAGAACCCTTCTCATCAGGAATAGTCATGGGACTACATCCCCCTCAAGACTATGTTTGGACTTTGCAAAATGGCAACACTATCCCAGTCCAGATTCTGATTGCCTAGGCGCACTTCAGATTTTCAAGAGACTAGAATAATCTCCAGGGAATTAGACATGGATTATAGTCCAGGTGACAGAGCTGGAGAGGGAAGACAGGAAAGAAATGATGGACAGAGCCTGGTCCTGAAGTCCTGTTCATTCAGTTGTCATGATGGGAAGCAACAACACTCTCAAAAACACTCCCTGCCTCCTGGGCATTCTAATACCCCCCTATTTGTACCCTTAGCTTGCAGTGCCCTGCTGAGAACACCAGCATGATGCTGCTGCCATGGACACTCCCCAACATCTTGTCAAGAGCAACTGGATGTATGATGCTCCTATTGTTCTGTGAAGATGGCAGGATAATAAGCCTCAGATGGCTAAGTAGGAGCAGAGACCAGTGCTCCCCAGGAGACATATGTGGGCAGGTGGTAGCTTTGGAAAATGGATTGTGAGAGAGCTCACTGCTTAATTTAATTCCTTGCTATTTGCCTCTCATCCTACTTTGAGAAAATGTCCTTTGCTTTACTGTTATGTCACATGATTTATTCTTGCTTAGTCAAGGGAGATTTCATGGAAATAGAGGCTCATGAGCTATGAATCAAATGGATTATTACCTCTTGATTATCATGGACTTGAAAGTAGCCAAAAGCAGGCACAATGGGAACTTGCAGGTATTATATGTTTATATATAATGACAAAATACTTTACCTATCTTGCAGGTTGTTGTGAGTAAAGTGCTTTGTTCTGAAACTATATATAAATGTGACCTAGATATATTATTATATTGCTCCTCACAACAAAGTAATTCACAAACTATCTACTATTTGCAGATGAGGAAAAAATGAGAGGTTAAGGAACCTACACGATGTTACAAAGCTAGTATAAGTACAGCAGAGACTTGAATCTATGATTTCTGACTCACCCAATTTTCTTTGGAAGAGAAGTCTATTTTGCATTAGAAGAATTGAGTTCATATCATGGCTCTGCCACTTACTATCTATATGACTTTAGGTAAACCCCTCTGGGTCTCAGTTTTCTCAACTGTAAAAGGGAGAGTTGAATTAGGTGGTACAGTGGATAGAGCAGGGAAAGGGGCCTGAGGGATGAAGTCAGGAAGACCTGAGTTCAAATATGGCCTCAGACACTAACTGTGTGACCCTGGACAAGTCACTTAACCCTGTTTGCATCAGTTTCCTTCTCTATAAAATGAACTGGAGAAGAAAATGACAAACCACTCCAGTATCTTTGCCCAGAAAACCCCAAATGGGGTCATGAAGAGTCAGACATGACTGAAAAATGACTGAACAACAACCTTGAAGGTCCCTCTAGATCTCTGAATATGATCCTATGATCCTTTTGATAGATAAAGAATAACCAAAAAACACAGTAAACATGATTCTTTTCCATCATATTGATGCAAGAATCTACCATTGGGGGAAAAAAACATTAATTTATCATGAGATGATCCAAAGATCATTCATCTTTGAATAAGGAAATCCTATAATCATTGTTCTTTTCCAATCAAGATAATTATCAATGATCTTCTCACTATGTGAAGTGTAATAATGTAGTCCTGTAAGTCCCAAGAGAGGTGTGTGGACTTACCTTTTCATCGTCGTCAGTGAAGGGAACACCCTCGGGAGTTTTGTTTATTGCTTGTGCTACACCAATGATCTCCCCATCACTGTTTCTGATTGGCATACACAACAATGACTTTGTCTTGTATCCAGTCAGCTTGTCAATTTCATCATTGAATCTTCGGTCCTAAACAGAAGAGAGATGCAATATTAATCACCTGTGCTTCATTGCAAGAGGATAGAAAGGAGTTAGGGAGCAGTCTTTCTTTATGGGTTGTGTGATCAATGAAAACCTTTTCCAATAATCTTTTTCCATATTTAATAGGTTTGATTTGATGCTTTGTTCAACTTAGAAATATGTTATAATAAATCATTGCAAACAGCTCTACATCCTAGTAGATGTCCTAAAAGATTTTAAGATTAACTAACAGTGTATAAAGGTGGGGACAAGGGGAGCAGTGATACAGTAATATATTATTTATTATTCTACTTTCACAAAAATGACTCTCTTCAGCATTTAATTTCAAAATGGAGAAGACACATCTCAAAATACCATTAGAATTATCAAATTAGGTCAAGCTTTTGTGATAAATAGGTGGGAGTTATTAGCTGGGCAGTTAGGTGGCACAGTAGATATTCAGGAAGACTCCTCTTTCCAAGTTCAAATCTGGCCTCAGATACTTACTAGCTGTGTGACTCTGGGCAAGTCATTTAACCTTGTTGCCTCAATTCCTCATTTATAAAATGAGCTGGAGAGGGAAATGGCAAACCACTCCAGTATCTTTGCCAAGAAAACCCCAAATGGGGTCACAAAGAGTTACACATGACCGAAAAATGACTGAACCAAAACAAAATAGATGACTACATTTCTGTGATGGGGAGTGCTGGTAATGGGGAACAACAAAGAAGAACTCTGTCTTTGGACTTCAGATTCCTCATCTCTAAGATACGGGGATCAGACAAAATGACTTCTAAAGTTACTTCCAGTTCTAAACCAATGATCTTATGATCCTAGATCTGTTTAAAGTGATTTTAATTCTGCTCCCCAGATTTCTGTACCACCACAAATCATTCCACAGCTTCTTCATTGACTTTAAATGAGTGGCAGGAAAGTTTTTTGTTTTGTTTTGTTTTTGCACCCGAGGTGGGAGGTGAGCGGGGGGACAGAATGTAGCTGACCATGACCAAAAATGATACTGCTTGGACTAATCCTTGACTATAAGGACAATGTCATTATAAAATCCAGCTCCTTCAGTCCATGTTGTTCTCATGTTCTTCGTGGCCTTCCCCTAGATTTTGATCCTCAAAGGATATCAATGTTTCCAATGCTAGCACCAGTCCCTTTTGAGGACTGTGATGGAGACAGAAAAATAAAGAGGTTGTTTGTGATACTTAAACAGGAAAAACTAGAAATAAAGTGAATTTCTACCTATTGGGAAATGGCTGAACAAATTGTGTTGTAATCATGTAATTGTGTAATGCCTCATAAAGGAATGACAAATACGATAAATACAAAGAATCTTGGGAAGACCTGTTTGAACTGATAGAAAATGAAGAAAGAAGAATCTGAATATATATGTATAGATGTATAATATATATACATATACACACATACATGTGTATGTATGTATATACATATATATGTATATGTGTGTGTGTGTGTGTGTGTATATATATATATATGATGACTAGAATAATGTAAAGGAAAATAAGACTAAAAGACATTAGAATCAATCCATATGATGCCTAATCTTGGTTGCATAGGGTTAAGACAAAACATATTTTCCTCTTCTTAATAGGGAGGCAGTGGGCTACAGTCACAAAATGTAAACTAGAAAGTGTTCTATGGGGTGAATGCTATTGGAAAATAAAAACGTGGGGAGAGCGGGAAGAGTCAATATGTTTTTACATGACAGTTCCAGTTTTCTATTTACCGCCTGGGATCATTAGCCTCCTTGAATACATGTATTTTCCAACAGCATTCTGCTACCTCTTCCCCCACTCTCATAACTCAAAAACTTAGCCCTCTTCATCCCCACCAATTCCTTAGTCTCCTCCACAATCTTTTCCCTATATGTACTCTGGAACCTATCACTAACAAATTCCTTCATTCTAAAATTCTTCCTCTCACACTTTCTATTTTCTTGAGTTCACAGAAAATTGACATTCTCTAAAAGACCTTTTACCACCCTCTCCCTGAATGATTACTCTTTCATTCATAGTCTACCCCTTACCACGAGGCCAAGAAAGTCAGCATACTCTGTCCCATACCCTGCTGCTTCCAAAAATGTGTCATTCTCACTCAGTCACCACTCCTTCTTTGAGGTTCACCGTATCTACCTATATCAAGCCCAGATCCTTTTCGCTGTCATCTGTAGCCTCCAAGTAACTCTCTTTCTCAAGAAGTTCCATGCCTGGCTAATGATTTTCATCTCTACCCTAACTCCTGTCCTCCTTCTTAGAAACTTTAATATTCACAATATTTACATCCCTTCAAACATATTTGTCTTCCAAACTTCAACTCCCGTGATCTATATCTCTATGCTACCTTATCCACTCATTGGATTGTCACACCTTAGACCATACCAGCACCAAAAACTGTTCCAACTCCATTTTGGAGTATGAAATTCCCTTCTGTGCTCAAAATTTCCTATCCTTCCATTTCGCTTTCTGCCCTACTCCTCTTAAATCTATTCTTCATCTTTAGGAAGGACCTCTAGTCTTTTCATTTCTCTATGTTGTCACAGCATATTACCCCTGTTCCAGTTTCACTTTTCCTGCCTTCACAGTTTGACCCTATTGTGAACCTATACAGACATAACTTTCCTGTACCCTTGAATCACATATCTTCCCTTATCCCCTACCCCTGCCCTTCTACCTAGTCATACCCTTTGAACCCAGCTCTGATTTATCCCATCTGCCTTCTCTGCTCCTACTTCCAAACTGTTGAATATTTTTTAGAGGAAATCATACACCCATACCAACTGGTTTCATTACAAATCCATGAATCTTTTTTTTTACTGGGCGTTCCCTGCTGCATGACAATCCTTTTATTCTTCCCTGATTGACTCCCTGGCATGCTCTGTATGCCTGCAGTGACTGTTTCAAACCTTTCCTTTTTCCTTGAAACCCAGATGCCAGCCCCACTCCTCTGTTTTTCAGTAGATGGCCTCACTTCCTGCTTTACTGAGGAAATTAAGACCATCCATTATGAGCTTTCTAATTTCCCTTACTTTATGCCTCCCTATCGCGCTGCCTCTTTACCCATGCTCTCCTGCCCCACTCTAGCCTCTAAACAAAAGGTGACCTTCCTATTGCCAAGAATAATCTTCTATGTATGCCCTTGATATCATCCCCCAACATCTTCTCTAGGAACTTGCCCCATTGATCATCCCCCTCTCCAATTCACTCATCTTTAAAGGCACAATTTAATTTCCCTTTAAGAGATACAAAAAAAAAAACAAGTTGCTTATTTTCATTTCAGCAAACACTAAATGGAAAATTATCAGGCCATTTGCTATACTTCATGGTTTATTCCCCCAGAGCCTTGAGTTTATAATAAGTTAAAGAACCCTCATGAGTGTACCAAGGAAACTAAACAAGTTTAAACTAGTCCTGAGGGGTCCAGTATGTCCCAACCTCAACCCTGGAAATGTAGAGAATCCACAACAAAGAAAAGAAAACTCTATGTTTTTGATGGGCTTCTTCCTCCACCAGCCCAACCCAGAAAAGACTAGAGCTCCCATTGTAGACCTTTCTTGATCACCATTATTAGTCAAACATTCAAGAGTGGCTATAGCCAAAATCCTTGGTTCAACCCAATATAGCTCAATATACATGCACTAGTCTAAGGAACATTCCTGCCTATCAAACCAGTTTAACATACGTGGATACAGACTCAAACTAAGGCATGTACAAGAACAGTATACAACCTCTCAAACTATAATAATAATTCCTTACATGTATATAGCACTCTAGAATTTTACAATGTGCTTTCACATACATTATTTCATTTGATACAACATATTGTATAGAAAAACCAGGTATTATTATCCCTATTTTGAACTAGATCTCAGAGAGATTGTGTCTTTCCTGTGGTCATATCACTAGGAAGCATCAATAGCACTAGAACTCAGACTTTCTGGACTCTTAGTGCTGTGCTTTTTTCAATATCACTGTTACAGACGTCCCACCCCACTGCCCTCCCAAGTGAATTTATGCTTTAGAGGAAAAAAATTCACACAATAAAACAGAATAAGCCAGTGAAAATATATAATCAATAGTTATCCAGTTCAAAACTTGAGAAGCAATAGTTATTATCGTTCTGCAGTTGTTCTTAAATTTATGAGATTTCAAAAGTTTCTGTTTCCCTACTTTATCATTTCACTTATAGCTTGACTCTCACACAATGTAGTAAATAGTCCATCAGGAAAGAGGGAAGAAAATAAATGGATGACAGAAATCCTCACTTTCCCAACATGTTAGTCCCTAAACTTAGATACAAGCTTACAATGAAAAGATTAAAAAAAAAAAAAACAAGCCATGCCCCAAACAGATATGCTGTCACTTGCAAGAGACAAAGGAAGTTGGAAAACCATTCTTTAAAATATAGTAAACACAAAAAGAGGACAAAGAGAAATAATGCTCTTTTGTCAAATGAAGGAGGATAGCTTAATAACAGATGACATCAAAATGGCATGGGCTGTCAGTGTTGCTTTCTTTATCTCAGACTTATCTGAACATCAGAGCAGGCAACACAATATGAGAGATCAAGAAAACAGGCTGAGACAGACAACAAAGTGGTCAGAGACTGTTCAAAGAAGCTGCACCTGTTTTATTCTGATGACTCTGATGCTGAAGGACTGGATGAGGTAACCAAAGCCATCCCGGAGTTACCATCCAATCTCAGAATTCAGAGAGAACTAATAAACACGAAAAATGTGGAGGGGAATTATTAGCCCTGAAGAGGGGAAGGCTGAGAGTAACTATGAATATCCTCAAATAGATAATGAAGTACAATATGAAAGGCAATGATCTTCCTGAAAGACAGAACAAGAAGAAATGACCAAAAGGAGAGATTTATATTCAACAAGTCAACAAACATTTACTAATCAATCAATAGGTATCAAATGAGCACCTAATATGTGCCAGGCACTGTACCAGATGTTGGGGATTAAAAAAAAAATTTAAACATTCTCTGCCTTCAAGGAGTTTACATTCTAACATGGGAAACAAGTATACATAGGAGTAAATAAAAAATATATTCGAAGCAATTTCAGGTGGTGGCACCATCTTTAGGGGATCAGAAAAAAGACCTTGTGTTAGATGTGATGCTTGAACTGAGTTTTGAAGAAATCTAGACAGAAGTAAGTAGGGAGTGCATTCTAAGCATGGGAACACCCTTCAAAGTCATGAAAACAGGAGATAGAGGGTCATGTTTGAGAAACAGCAAACAAATCAGTCTGGTTAGAATGGAGACTACATGAAGTAGGGATATATAGAATAGAAACAGAAAGGTTATGCTAGAGCCAGATGGCCAAATCTTTAAATGCCAAACCAGGAAGTATGCATTTTTATCCTAGAGGCAATAGGGAGCCACTAGTGCTCTTTGAGTAGCAGAGTAGAACAGTCAGACCTGTGCTTTAGGAATATCATCCTGGAAACATATCCACATTGAAGATACTCAGCTAGCTACCTGAGAGTTTGAAAGGCAAAAGAAGGAACACGCTCATTAGCCCTGGAGAGGAAGCCGACATTTTCTCATCTAACTTATTTCCCCACAGGAGTCAATCAGGAGTCTGTAGTGCAGAGCCAAAAATCAAAGGACTTTCTCAGGCTTACTTTGGTGTTTTTTGTTTTGTTTCTTTTAAAAATTAAATTAGTTTCCTTCAAGAACAAAAATCTATTTTCTCTCCCTCTTCCTCCACCTCCTCACACTACTCAGGGGGAAAAAAAGAAAAAGAAAACCTTTTAAACAAATATGCAGTGAATCAACACAAATTCCCATTTTGGCCATGTCCAAAAAAAAATATATGCCTAATTGTGTATCCTGAGGGTATCTCCTGTCTGTCAAGAGATAGGTAGGACCAACCTCTGGCATCATGGTGAGTGATACTGCATTGATCACACCTCAAAAAAAATCTTTTAAAGTTGTCTTCACAGTGTCATTGTTGATGTACAAATTGTTTTCCTGATTCTACTCACTTCACTCTACATCGATTCATACAAGTCTTTCCAGGTTTCTCTGAAATTATCCCCTTTATCATTTCTTATAGCATAACAGAATTCCATTATTTTAATATACCATAATTTTTTCAGGCCTTCCCAATTGATGGACATTCCCTTGGTTTAAAACTACTTTGCTACCATGCAAAAAAAAGAGCTGCTATGAATATTTTTGTACATATGGTTCTTTTTCCTCTTTCTTTGAGTATAAGGCTAGTAACCATATCATTTGGTCAGCTTAGTAACATTTTAGGCACAGTTCCAAAATGCTTTCCAAAATGGCTGGACCAATTCACAGCTCCACCTATAGTAAGTTAATGTGTTCCAGAATACTTTGGATAAGGGTAGAGGGAAGAGTCTCCTGAGAGATTCTCCTTACTTTTGGTTCACTATTCCAGTTATTTAGTTGGGAGGATTTTAATTGCTCTCTTTTGAGCTCTCATAATATTTTCTACACATTCTAATTAAATTCCCCAAGCCAAGTCATACTTAATCTCACTTAGGCTACAGTGATGGCCCTCAGTTATAGTCTGAACATTCAACTACCTGTGGACCCTGAGAACCCAACTCTCTAGCACACAACTGTCTTAGCAGACTTGAGTCAAGATTTTCCTACTACAAGAAGAGGAGGGCCTATTATTTAAGGATTTGGCTTATTTACAACCATAAATTCTCACCATCCTCTACACATCTGCCTACTCTTCCTTCTATAATCCCATTGGAGTGGCTGTACAATATTGTTCAGGAAAATGGAATGTGAATAATCAGTGAAAACCAAAGCCAGACTTCTAAAATGTTCCTGAAGCTTAGAATCCAATGCACTAGTGCCTAATATTCATTGAATATCTTGGGTAGGTCATTTCACCTTTCTAAGCCTCAGTTTCCTCACCTGAAATCTGAAGGGATTTGGATTTAACTTCTTTCAAGTTAGAATATACTGTGATTCATTCACTCTTATAGTTCTAGACATCTCTTTGATCTATCTCATGTCCAACAGATGTCTTTTTTATCACATTTAACTCCCCGGGATTAAGATTAATACTACTAAAACTTTTTGTTACTTCTTCCCTTAGCAAGAGCCAGTCAGCAAACATGAAAGGGAACTGGAGACAGTGACTCGTTCAGAGGAGGCAGAGGATCTGAAACAGATTGTCTCCCAAGAGTTTGTCAGAATAGACTCTTGAAGTCATCCTGCTTGACTCCCCATACTCCTTGACTACCAGTTACTAAGACTCTTATATTGAGCTCTTCATAATTTAGAATAAATTATATATAGGCAACTCTTCATTGTCTAAGGGCTGATTATCTAGTGTACGTGTTACCTAGGGAGCTAGCTGCCTCCTGCCCCAGCTCTTCCTTTCTCCTGCTATCCGCTGTCTGGCCATTTAAATATTTACTTCCTTCTGCAACAAGAGATGATAAAGGGTAAGAGAAAGAGCAGATACCAAATTTTTGCCGCAGATTTTCAGCTCTGGAAAAAAAAAACTACTAGAAAATAATGACTAATATAAAATGGGGAGGGGATTTTCCAGTTGTTTTTTTTTTCTAAAACCGAGAGGCAATTTGCATAGTGGATAGATAGAAAGCCAACCTCAAAGCTAAGAAGACCTGAATTCAAGTCTTCCTTTAATATTTATAGGGCAAGCCATTTAATTTCTTGGCACAACTCTCTAAGACTATACTAATAGACTATAACAATTCTCTCCTCCTTTCCACATTACTGTTATTCTCTTCTGGAGCTCCTCTTTCCATAAGCAGATAAACATCATAAACAACAGTTCTAAAGAGTCTAAGATTAAGAATCAATAGATTCTCCCATTTTTTTAGTCCACAAGTCAATAATGGAATGCCTAACCACAAAGAGAAAAGACAAGGGACTTTCTCCATGGTTCTACTATATTATCCAATGTTGCTGTTATTTCTTCATTTTTGAAGAGGACCAATGACATCATAGGGTGACAACTTGACTTTCCAATGAATTGGATTTAAGTGAGGCAGAGTAGCACAAAGCTGTCAGCCTCACTCTCTCTTCCAGAGTCATCAAAGTCCAGTGGCAAGATAAAATCCAGGATAACTGTGATGGCTCAGTGGATGACCTTGGATCAACCTCTAAGTGCTCCCCAGAGCCTGCTTTACCCACCTTCACGGTCTATTGGAACAAATTGTTCTCATTTGCCATTCCAACGGGGAACATCTTCACACGCTTGGGATAGACATCTCTCTAAGTCACCGACAGGTTTGAGACCCATTGATTACCCTCAAACTGGTTTAGCACTTCTGCCAAGATGGTTTTACAGGGTTGTGGCCGCTACAAGTGTTCCACCTTCTTGGAGCCACAGGGGAGAGCTTGGTGAATTGGGTGGATATGAAGGGTGGATGAACAGCCCTGAAAAGGGCTCAGCAAGCCTTCAAACCAGAGGTGCTAGTCCTCTCTGAACACTCCACAAACCCCAATATGGTTACTGTCACTAGTAGCCTAACATAGCATACATCAGCCTTCTAGCAAATATAACCAAGTTCTTCCAGGGGCTGCTCAGTGTAATAGAAATAACTCCAGCTAAGGCGTCTCCCACCTAGACTTCCAACACACTCAGGCTGTAACAGGGGATGGTGCCGCTGAGCTGCAACGCTGCACCTTTGTGACAGGTGAGCCTCCTTTCTAAACAATGCCAGTGTTGAGGATCAGGATTTCCTAACAACTTCAGCTCCCCATTCTAGAGGAAAAGACAATGGAACTATAGTCAAGAGACAGTGTTCTAACCCCAGTTCTGTAACTTACTAGTTGTGTGGCCCCAGGGGAGTCTTCCAGTCTCTCACAGCCTCAGTTTCTTCACTTGTAAGTTGAGAATAGGAATACAATACTTACCTCACCAACTTGTTGGGAGGAAAATATTTTTAAAAAAAAACTTAAAGCACCATCTATATATGGAAGTAGATGCCATTATTCTTCTTCCTTGACGCCTACCATTTGAACAGCGATCCCTGGGTATTTCCACTTAAGATTAAAAGGTGTTGGGGCAGTTAGGTGGTACAGTGGATAGAGTTCTGGCCTTGGAGTCAGGAGGACCTGAGTTCAAATCCAGCCTCAGACAGCTGACACGTACAAGCTGTGTGACCTTGGGCAAGTCACTTAACCCCATTGCCTCACCAAAAAGGGGGTAAAAAGGGTGCTTTTGGCTTTTTAGAATGATATTCTTTTCTTTGGGCTGCTAGGTGGCACAGTGAGCACCAGACCTGGAGTCAGACAGACAACTACTCCCAGGTTCAAATTTGGTCTCAACATCTACTAGCTGTGTGACCCAGGGCAAGTCACTTAACCCTATTTCTTTCAGTGTCCTCATCTGTAAAATGAGCTGGAAAAGAAAATGGCAAACCACTCCAGTATCTTTGCCAAGAAAACTCCAAATGGAGTCACAAAGTGTCGGATATGACTGGACCACAAAAACAACAAATTCTTTCCTTTAACTTTTCAGCATTATGAGCATGCTTCAATTTTGTAAATGCCAATGAAGAACTAGCACATTTAATAATAGTAGTATAGAAGTATGCCTTCAATCATTCGGGGCATCATAAGACACAATTTGAATATAATACATAAGAACTATGCCACCTTTAAAGCTACATGTGATACAATGAAGCCAGGGGGCAAGAGCCCTTGTTAAACACCAACCTTCTCAGCATACAATTAACATTTCATTTTGACTTTAATTTGCAGAGTTCGAAAGGATAGGTTTCAGTATTGCACAGAGGGAGTTAGCAACCCAGCTCTCATTAAAGTTAATGGGAGCAATGTGGTTCAACTGAGCACTGAAAATTTACCCCATGGTGTTATGGAGACCCAGCTGATTGCCTTTTTAAAGAATCTGCACACCTAAATTCCTTTGCATCTCATGTTATTTTTCCATATTGTTGCCTCAGTTTTTTTATTTTATTCATCTATTTATATGTCACTATTGTAGATAATCCACAACTTATTAGAATTTACTTTTATACTCTATTTATCTTCTGCACCTTGTTTTTTTTTTTTTAAGTGACTTTTATGAACTATGGTAGTTGGTATCTGGTGGACAATTTTCAGACCATAAACTAATTAACAAGTGCCAATTGATAACCCCCCATGGAAATCATGGAAAACTCAAACAAAAACCTTATTTCTCCAAGGTGAGCATATGCAATGGTAATGCCTACTGAGATAGCAGTAGTGGAATCATTTTTGGCAAAATGATGTTAGAAGTGAGTTTGGGACTCAGTTTAAATCTAAAGGACAGGAATTCTCATTTTCTTTCCCGATAATTTTTTTAATGACAGATGGTGTTGTGAACAGTGAAAGGTACCAAAAGAAATTTATTTCCTTCCTACAGTGTGATCTGTACAATTTCACACCTGTTCTGTTTCCTTTGCTCAGTATGTTCACCCATCATCTCTGGAAAAGTCCTTAACTTTCAGCCCAAGACCAGTGTTAAGCAAGAGTTTTTAAGAAGACAACATTCTATTTATCAAACTCTAGAGCACTTTGTTTTGTGTTGTTTTTAAAATCCCTCACGTACTGAGACTATAAATCAGGATACAGGATGAATAGCTTCCCCAATTAAGCAGTATTTTATTGTTGCTCTTAAAAACAAAGAATTTGGAGAGGTAAATGAAGTTCTCTAAGATTCCCTAAGGATCCTTCCAGCTTTAAAATTCAAGGATTCCACAATTGTATGATTCTAAGTACTATGGCTAAATTTTGTTGTTGTTGTTCAGCCATTTTTCAATCATGTCAGACTCTTTGTGACCCCATTTGGGGTCTTCTTGGCAAAGATACTGGCATATTTTGCCATTTCTTTCTCCAGCTCATTTTATAGATGAGGAAACTGAGGCAAATAAGGTTAAGTGACTTAGCTAGGGTCATATGGCTAGTAAGTATCTGAGACTGGATTCGAACTCAGATTTGACTCCAGGCCTGATACTCTATCCACTGTGCCACCTAGCTGCCCCACTGCTGCTAATACTAGAGACAATAATGTGGTCCAGTGGCTAGAACACTGAAGTAGAGTCAGGAAGGACTGAGTTCAAATCCTGCTACTTACTAGCTAATCTGTGTGACCCCAGACAAGTCACTTAACCTCTGTCTGCCTCAGTTTCCTAAAATAAGGATAATAATAGTACTTATCTCCCAAGGTTATTGTAAGGATCAATAAGAAAATATTTGTAAAGCACTCTGCAAATCTTAAAAGTGCCATATAGCTGCCAGCTTTTGTTATTAATTTATTTAATAATTTTCATTTAATTAATTATTTAATTTAGTTTATTTTTAGGTACTGGAATCTGGAGTGGCTACATAGTATAGTGGATAGAATGCTGGGCCTGGAGTTAGGAAGAGTCCTCTCTGAGTTCAAATCTGGCCTCAGGCACTTACCAGTTGTGTGACCGTGGAAATGTCACTCAACCCTGTTTGCCTCAGTTTCCTCATCTGTAAAATGACCTGGAGAAGGAAATGGCCAACCACCTCAGTATCTTTGCCAAGAAAATCCCAAACAGGGTCACAAAGAATCAGACACGACTGAACAACAACACTGGAATTCCTTTGTCTCTGTTACTTTCTAGAATTTAAATGTTGAACATGCTAGCTTGAGGAAGGAAAAATGAATAAATAAATAGACATTTTTTCTTAGGTAAAGAAGGCTGGTTTCCCAGTTCAAATAAGGGATGACTGAGCAAATACAATAAGCATGTGTGCTCAATATTCAAATGGGTCTGTGTGTTCTCAGAAATTAGGATGTTCCCTCCTACTGTGCAGATCACAGTCATGCCTGGCCAGCCCTGTGCCTCTTCTTCATGTCATCCTTGAGTTCATCACAGGGTGTCTACCCAACAAGCTGGAGGCCTTCCTTGATTTCTCTTCATGTCACAAGTACACCAGTGGAGCATTCTGGCTGTCCACCTGTCATATCTCACCTTGCCACCTGACCAGCCCCTCATATCTTCCTATTCAACATTTCTGGGGTGACATCTTTTACTCCTTTCCTTCAAAGTTCCTCATTGGTTGTACGCTTCAGCCTGCTCATGATTACCAGGTGCCTTTTCTGCGATATTCATTTTCAGTTCTTTAGAGGCTGTTGTATTACATGTCTCATATAGCCTTTCAGAAACAAATTATTGATATTGATAAAGACTTGTAATTTTCAGAAAGCAATCCAGCCCACTGACTTCTTCCTTTTCAACTTTTGGCCCAACTTACTCATTTCTATTGTCTGTTACAGATGTGCAACCTCCATATGTTAAAGACCCATAACACACTAAAATTCCGTCTATTTTATGTCCTTTGGGCCACTTTAAATTCCAGAAAGTCCCTTAAGGCATGAAGAACTCTCATGCCAAATATAAAAAGTAAAAATACAGTAATATTCTCCAAACTGATAGTCAACAATAGTCAATAGTCAACAAACATTTATTAAGTGACTATTATGTGCTAGGCACTATGCTAAGGGCTGGTGATACATAGAGGAAAAAGAAAGACAGTCCCTGGCCTCAATGAGATTACAACCTAATGGAGGAAGACAATATATAAAAAGAAACTGAAAGGGAGTAAGGGAGCTCCAGAAAGTACCCAGCTGGTGGGATGTGGAGGTGGTGAACACATGATGATTATGAAATCAAAACCAAGCAGAACAGCTGATAAGAAATAAAGGAGGATAGTGCTTTAAAGTCTGCAAAGTGTTTTCTATATATATTACCTAACTAAAACCTTATAGTCACCTTTCAAGGTGGTTAAAATGCAAGTATTATCCCCATTTTACAGATGAGGAAACTGAGGTTCATGTTTGTCTTGGCCAAAGTCAGACAGGTGTCTGAGGCAAGATTTGAATACAGGTCTTCCTGATTCCAAGTCTAGCACTCTAGAATATGTGATCTTATCATATCGTGCTTTATACATGACACATACATATCGTGTCAAATTCTTTCTGCTAATTTAGCCTCCTTCTGTGCAAACTTGGGTGCAGGAAATGTTTCTGTTGAGTAGCATTTAAAATCCCTAGCTGTGAAAATTCTGAAGTATATATAAAAATCCCAAAGTTCGTGTAAATCATTCTGTCTTATAAGTCTTTGAAATTAATGTTTGAAACCTAAGTAAACAGCATACATATGGTCACAAATTAGCCCACAGTCACACAGTTATAAAGTATCTCAAGGTCAAGACTCGAACATATGTCTTGTGGCTGCTCTTTCTACCATGTCCTGTTCTTTGTAATCCTAACTGGGGCTGCCTTCAGGGGGGAATAAGAAAAGGGAAAGCGAATGAATATTGATATAGTGCCTACTATGTACCAAATATTATACTAAGGATCTTTTTACAACTATTATCATCTCCATTGTCCACAGGTTAAGTCCCAAAATCAGACTGCTTTTTCAGACTCCTTCATAACCTATCCTCACCATACTCATTCAACTTTATTCCCTACGAGTGCCCAGATCAGTCTCCTCGATGCCCTACAAACTTGCCATACTTATTCGCACTCCAGACTTTACCTATCCAAATCACACTCATCCTTCAAGTTTTGCCTCAAATTCCTCCTCCTCCACCACTCCCAATAACTCCAGCCCATTCTGCTCTTGTCCTTTTCTGAATTCCTAGAGCACTTCTGATCTGCACCATTTGTTTTTATATTTAACCATACATACCTTGCATTCAGTGGGATGCAGGAGCCAACTCATTCCAGCTTACTGTCTCCCACGAGTCACTAAATTAACTCCTAAGATACAACGTGCTAGCCCAAAGTGCATTTCCCAAAAGACTTACAGGTGATTCAGAGTAGACAACAAGGAAAGTGGAAGAGCCATACCTTTAATTGCAATTACTGTTATCATCATTATTAACAGTTACAGGGAATTAGAAATGGAGAAAAAGCTTTCATGAGTAGGCACAGCTATTGAAGCTTTATGTTGTAACTCAATGGATGGTGGGCCTGGAGTGAGGACGACTTATCTTCCTGAATTCAGATCTGGCATCAGACATTTACTAGCTATGTAACCCATGGCAAGTCACTTAACCCTGTTTGCCTCAGTTTCCTCATCTGTAAAATAAACTGGAGAAGAAAATGGCAAAGCATGGCAGTATCTTTGCCAAGAAAACCCCAAATGGGGTCATGAAGAGTCAGACCTGACTGAAACAACTTTGGGCAAGTAATTCAGCCTTTCTAAACTTCATTTTCCTCATCAGTCAAAGAAGAGGGTTGGATTGGTGGTCTTTGGGGTCCCTTCTAGTTCTAGATCTCTGATTCTTGTGATCACATCTCTATTTATGGGGCAGCTAGGTAGCACAGTATATAGAGCACCAGCCCTGAAGTTAGGAAGACCTGAGTTCAAATCTGGCCTCAGACCAAACATTTGACACTTACTAGCTGTGTGACCCTGGGCAAGTGACTTAACCCTAATCGCCTAAAAACTAAAAAAAAAAAAACTACATGATTTTTTATGATCTGATATTAAAAGATCTCTAAGGTCCCTTCTTGCTCTAAATATAAGATCCTACGGTCTTGGATATGAATAAAGAATTGTACAAATGATAAACATAAAAACAATTATTGAGTCACAAGGAAATATCACTCTCTAAACTACAGTAGCATCAAGTATACAGTTTGTTTGACTTCTCACCTAAAAAAATTGACTACCATAGGAGGGCAACAACAATTCCTATGGCTGAATTTAATAAGTGACTGGACATTTTTATGATCGCTGATACATTGGTCAAGAAGAAAGAGCAGATAATGACATGGGTGATTAAATCCTCTTCGTAGTAGATTCAGGAGACTCAATGGAATTTTTTCTTCTCTATGAAGATGCATATATAAAAGAACAGTTCAAAGGATGTTCACTTTTTTCCATTTCACTTACAATTTTTTCTAATTAATAAAAATCCATTTTCTCTCCCTCCTACCTTTCTTCCCACCTACTCCCCATTGTTGGTGGTACAGGGAACCTCATAACAAATTTACGGTGTCAAGCAAACAAATTCCTGCATCAGCCATTCCCCAAAAAATATATGTTTCATTCTATACTTTGAGTCCATCATCTCTCTGTCGGGGGTGGGTATCATACTTCATCATCAGTCCTCTGGAACGAATGATGGTTGGTCATTGCACTAAGAGCTCTTCAATCTTTCAAAATTGTTTGTCTTTACCGTGCTGTTGGGTTTTTGGTTTTGTTTGTCTGGTTTTGATAAATTGGTCTCCTGGTTCTGCTTACTTCAGTTCATACAAGTCTCACCAGATTTCTCAGGGGCCATCCCCTTTATCACGTCTTATGGCATAACAATATCCCATTCTGTTCATATATAATCATTTCCACTATAATTGTTTTGAAAACATGAATTTTTTCCAAAGGATTCCACTTATGCGCAATTTCATCTGCAAGAAACAACAGCAACAAGGCAGAAAACTGCCCTACCTCACAATAACTTAGGAGGTACAGCTTTTCGAAAGCCCAATTTCACAAGCAAACTTCAGATCTTTTTCAAAGTAAAGTGTCAAATTCATTATATATCTTCTAGTGCAGTAGGAGCTATGAGTACAGGAGGGCTGGTGCACACCCATACACTCCACATCTCCCACCTACTCATCCCTTGTGGTCTCAGCCTGGTGAGGCCTCCTCTCTCACCCACAGCCCTAGACTTTGCCTGTCCCCATGGGAAATGGGACATGGGTGGAGCAACAGCCAAAAGCTGCTGATGCCACCATTACTTGGTACTCTTTATGTATTTCGTAACCATTTAACACATATAAATCTGTGCTGCCTTCTTATTAAGTTCCTACCTTTTTTTTAAATGTGTCACTAACAAAGTTTCTAAGTGTTTCTAACCCCATTTTCCCCATCAGCCCTGTGGTCTTTATTACACAATCTTGATAGTGCAGTGATTTTTAGAAAGGCAGAACTGACAGTACAATAGTTTGTTCAACCATGGTCTAATTAACGGGTTCTTTAGAAGTGGGCTCCCAAATGAACATAAATTGTGCATACCCTTTGACCTAGAATACTATTCTTATGCCTATACCCCCAAAGAAATTAAAGAAAGAGGAAAAGTACCTATATGTGCAAAAATATTTAGAGGCAGCTTTTTTTTTTGGTGGTGGTGGTGGCAAACAATTGCAAACTAAAGGTAAATTAATTTTCTTTAGATATTCCATATGCTAACTATTATATAGAATCAGAATTCCAATCCAATGAGTCTTTAATTTTGCTGGCAATACTATTAACTCCTCTATTGCTGTGTTTTCCTGATAAACACTAGGCTAATTAATAGTTGTACAAAAAAAAGTAGTATACTTCAGTGGTCCCATTTAATAAGAACAGAGTTGCAATCTTCCTAATACATGCCAATATCCTTATTGGTTGTTCCTAGTGAGGGGTAAGGAAGCATATTTTTACTGAAAGCCACTGAACCACAGGAAAAAAATAATCAAGGGCTACTTAAGTAAAAAATTAACTTAATTAACTTCTACTTATTTTCACAGAGAAACATAAAGCATTCTATTCAGCCACTTGTTCTCATTTTTTAGCAACTTTAAAAATTAAGAATGAGGATAATAATCAAAGGCTACAGACCCACAAAACTGTTTTCTTTTTCCTTGAAAGAAAAAGACACTGGAGACAGAATCAAGATGGCAGAGTGAAGGGAACCATTTTTGTCGAGCTGGCCCAACACATCTCCCCCTGGAGGACGAAGAAAAATCACCAGACCTATTCGAGAATGCTAAGAAAAGGTCATGAGTCACTATTCCAGCTCAGGGCAATTTAGGGAGACAAAGAGGTCTGTGGACATTGGAGATGGGGGCTGAACAGAAATGTACCACAGTGGCTGTGGTTAGGAACATTCTAACATCTCGAGATAGAAAGACAACCAAGACAGAGCACCAGGGCAGGAAGAGATCCTGAGGGATCCCTGAACTAGCACTGGGTGAAGGAACAAGTGCGATGTGACAGTTCTATTGTCCTGTTACCCAGTTCTGGGTCACAGATGCGGGGCAGGGCAGAGCAGATACAAACAAACATGGGCCTTAGTTATATACTGAGAAAAGTACAAAGTCCAGAAATGTAGTTGTGTGGCTCTGAGCCTAGGAGCAAAGCATCACTTCAGTTCTAGCCTTTTGCCCATATGAAAGCCTGCAATGGCACAATTTGGAAGTCTCAGATCAAACAAGTGCCAGCAATTCCATTGCTCTAAACCTACAAAACCTCCTAGTGACTGAGTCCAGTAGCTGTTTACCAAAATCCAACCACATACAAGCCAACAGACACAAATTTCAGTCAGGAACTTTCAGAGTTCAGACTAAGAGGTAGTGAACAGATCTCTCCCTGAGGAATACCACTCTAGAGGTACCAAAAATTTACAGTGCTCCAGACTGACCTGTGAACCCATCAGAAGGATATAAAAGGACAGAAGTTCAAGCCAGACATCCCTCCAGAAGTACACAGAGCCCAGCACTAACATAAAGTACAAAGTCAAAAAGCAGGCTAGAAGAATCATCAAAACTACTTGGCATTGGCTAAGAAATAGAGTGGTGGATCAGTGAAATAGGTTAGGTACACAAGCCAAAGTAGTCAATGACTACAGTAATCTACTATTTGATAAACCCAAAGACTCCAGTTTTTGGGATAAGAACTCATTATTTGACAAAAACTGCTGGGAAAACTGGAAAGCAGTATGGCAGAAACTAGGCATAGAACAACATCTTATACCCTATACCAAGGTAAGGTCGAAATGGGTACATGATTTAGATATAAAGGCTGATACTATAAGCAAACTGGGAGAGCAAGGAATAGTTTACCTGTCAAATTTATGGAGAACAGAAGAATTTATGGCCAAACAGGAGATAGAGAATGTTATGAAATACAAAATCGATAATTTTGATTACATTAAATTGAAAAGTTTTTGCATAAATAAAGCCAATGCAACCAAGATTAGGAGGGAAGCAGAAAACTGGGAAAGAATTTTTACAACCAGTCTCTCTGATAAGGGCCTCATTTCTAAAATATATAGAGAATTAAGTCAAATTTTTAAGACTATAAGTCATTCCCCAATTGATAAGTGGTTAAAGGATATGAACAGACAGTTCTCAGATGAAGAAATTAAAGCCATCTATAGTCATATGAAGAAATGCTCTAAATCACTATTGATTAGAGAAATGCAAATCAAAACAACTCTGAGGTACCACATCACACCTATCAGAATGGCCAACATGACAAAATAGGAAAATGATAAATGTTGGAAAAGATGTGGGAAAATTGGAACACTAATGCATTGTTGATGGAGTTGTGAACTGATCCAACCATTTTGGAGAGCAATTTGGAACTATGCCCAAAGGGCTATAAAAATGTGCATTCCCTTTGACCCAGCAATAGCACTTCTAGGGCTATATCCCAAAGAGATTACACAAATGGGAAAAGGACCTACATGCACAAAAATATTCATAGCATATTCATTTGTGGTGGCAAAGAATTGGAAATTGAGAGGATGCCCATCAATTGAGGAATGGCTGAGCAAGTTGTGGTATATGAGTGTGATGGAATACTATTGTGCTATAAGAAGTGATGAACAGGCTGACTTCAGAAAAATCTGGAAAGACTTGTATGGTCTGATGCTGAGTGAAGTGAGCAGAACCAAGAGAACGTTGTACACAATAACAGCCACATTGTGTGATGACTAATCTTGATAAACTTAACCCTTCCTGGCAATACAAGGATCTAAGACATCTCCAGAGGCCTTGTGATGGAAAATGTTATGCACGCCCAAAGAAAGAACTATGGAAGCCGAATTGTTATATTTTTTCTCTTCTGTTGAGTTTTGTTTCCTCTTTCTGATGGTTCCTTCTATTGGTTTTAATTTCTACTTACAACATCGCTAATGTGAAAATATGTTTAATATGAATGTGAATGTATAGCCTATATCAGATTGTACGCCATCTTGGGGAGGGTGGTGGAGAGGAAGGGGGAGAAAAATTTTAAACTCAAAACCATATGGAAGTGATTATTGATAAATCAAAAGAAATTAATAAAAAGAAATTTTAAAAAAGAATATGTCATTCCTCAATTCATAAATGGTCAAAGGATATGAACAGACAGTTTTCAGATGAAGAAATTAAACCTACCTATACTCATATGAAAAAATGCTCTAAATCACTATTAATTAGAGAAATGCAAATCAAAACAACCCTGAGGTACCACATCACACCTATCAGATTGGATAACATGACAAAACAGGAAAAGATGAGAAGATGTGGGAAAACTGGAATACTAATGCATTGTTGGTGGAGTTGTGAACTGATCCAACCACTCTGAAGAGCAATTTGGAACTATGCCCAAAGGGCTATAAAAATGTGTACATCCTTTGACCCAGCAATACCATTTCTAGGTCTGTATCCCAAAGGGTATACCTATTTCCAAAGCAGCTAGGTGGTGTGGTGGATAAAGCACCAAGCATGGATCCAGGAAGACCTGAGTTCAAATGTGGCCTTAGACACTTATTAGCTATGTGACCCTTGATAAGTCATTTAACACTGTTTGTCTCAGTTTCCTCCTCTATAAAATGAGCTGAAGAAGGAAATGGCAAACCATGCCAGTATCTTTGCCAAGAAAACCCCAAATGGGATACCAATGAGTGAACAGGACTAAAATGATTGAACAATAACAACAACACCTGTTTCTCAGCTGTACATGACACTTTCACAAAAATTGGCCATCTATTAAGGCATAAAAACCTCACAAATGCAGAAAAATCAGAAATATTTAATATATCTTTTCTGACCACAATGCAATAAATATTATATTCAATAAAGGTACTTTGAAGCATAGATCAAATATTAATAGGAAACTAAAAATGACATACTTAAGAATGGGTATGTCAAAGAACAAATAAAAGAAACAATAAGTAATTTCATTAAAGCTAATGAAAACAATGAGACAACATACTAAACTTTCTGAGATGCAGCCAAAGCAGTAGTTAAAGCAAAATTTATATCTCTAAATGATTACATCAAAAAGAGAGAAAGAGCAGATCAATGAATTGGGCGTGCAGCTAAAAAGCTAGAAAACCACCAAATAACCCTCCCCCATTAAACTGCAGAATAGAAACACTGAAAATCAAAGGAGAGATCAACAAATTTGAAAGTATTAAAAAAAGATCCAATAAATAAAACCAGGTACTATTTATAAAAATCAACAAGTCATTAATTAATTTGATTTTTAAAAAAAAAGAAAACCAAATTATCAGTATTGCAAATTTAAAAAGTGAATTTACAGCAAATGAGGAAGAAATAAAAGCAATTTTAGGAGCTCTTTTGCCCAACTTTATGGCAGTGAAACAAACAATCTAAATGAAATGGATGAATATTTACAAAAATGTTGCCCAGACTAGCAAAGCAAGAAAATAATACTTAGATAATCCCATTTTAGAAAAATAAATTAAAGTCATAATTGAACTCCCAAAGGGGGAAAAAAACAGAACAGATGGATTTACAAGTGAATTCTACCAAACATTTAAAAAACATTTAATTCCAATAGTATATAAATTATTTGAAAAAAATAGATAAAGAAGGGGACCCACAAAATTATTTCTATGACATAAATATGGTCTTGAATACTAACAGGGAAAGTCAAAGTAGAGAGAGAAAAGTATATATAGACCAACTTCTCTAATGAATATTGATGCAAAAAAACTTAAATAAAACATCAACAAGGAGACTACAGCAATGTATCACAAACATCACACACTATTACCAGGTTGAATTTAGAATGGGCAGGATTGATTCAATATTAGGAAAACTATAAGCATAAAAGACCATAATAATAAGAAAAACAACAAAAATTACATTATTTCAATAGATGCAGAAAAAGCTTTTGATAAAATGCAATATTATTCCTGTCAAAAACACTAGAAAGAAAAGGAAGAAATGGAGATTTTCTAAAAATGACAAGTAGTACCTATCTAAACCAAGAGCTAACATTATGTGTAATGAGAACAAGCTAGAAGCCTTTCCAGTAAGATCAGGAGTGAAACAAGGATGTCCATTGTACTAGAAATACTAACAATAGCAATAAGAAAACAAAAATGAATTAAGGGAATAAGCATAGGCAAAGAAGAAACAAAACTATCACTTTTGCATATGATACAATGGATTTTTTAGAGAACTCTAGAGAGTTAACTAAAAAAACTAATTGAGAAGCAGCTAGGTGGTACAGTGGATAGAGCACCGGCCCTTGAGTCAGGTGGACCTGAGTTCAAATCCTGCCTCAGACACATAACACTCACTAGCTGTGTGACCCTGGGCAAGTCACTTAACCCCAATTGCCTCATATATATACATAAATATGTATATATATATATATAAACTAATTGAAACAATTTATAACCAACAAAATTGCAGAATATAAAATAAATGCACACAAATCATCTGTATTTCTGTATACTAGCAACAAAATCCAACAGAAAGAGATAAAAAGAGAAATTTCATTTAAAATAACCATGGCCTATATAAAATACTTGGGTGTCTACCTGACAAGACACAAGAACCATATGAACAAAATTACAAAACACTCCATGAAGATATAAATAATTGGGGAAATATTACTTGCCCATGACAGGCTGAATCAATAAATAAAAATGACAACCAAAGGATTACTTTATAGAGCTAGAAAAAATAATAACAAAATTCACATGGGGTAACAAAAGGTCAAGAATAGCAAAGGAATCAATGAAAAAGAAATGTCAAGGAAGTGGGCCCAAACTACACTGCAAAGTCATAATGTGGGGGGGGGGGGGATGATACTAGTTAAGAAATAAAGAAGTCTATTAGTGGAATAAATTAGGTACACAATCTATACACAATCTGCTGAAGCAAAGCAGCACAGTAACCTGTTATTTGATAAAACCAAAGATTCTAGTTATTGGAGCAAGAACTCACTACTCAACAAAAACTGTGGAAAAACTGAAGAATACTCTGGCAGAAACTAGGTAAGATGAACAACTCACAACATATACAAAGATAAGTTCTAAAGAGTAAGTGGTTTAAACATAAAAGGTGACATCATAAGCAAATTAGAAGAATATGGAAGAAATTACCATCAAATCGATGGATAGAGGAAGAGTTCATGATCACATAAGAGATAGAGAAGTTCACTGGGGGTAAAATGGACAATTTTGATTATATAAAATTATAAAGTTTTTGCACAAACCAAACCAATGCAGAAGCATGAAACTGGGGTAGGCATGGGGAATCTTTGCAGGAAGTTTCTCTGCTAAAGGTCGAATTTCTAAGATATGTAGGGAATTGACTTACATTTATAATAAGAGCCATTCCCTATTTGATAAATCCTCTAATGACATGAATAGGTGATCTTCAGAGAAAGAAATCCAAATTACCAATAGCCATACAAAATAATGTTCTAAATCAATAATAATTAGAGAAATGAAAATTAAAACCACTCTGATTTGCCAACTCACACTTATTAGATTGGCTAAGTTGAGAAAAAGTGAAAATGACAAATTGTGAAGAAGCTATCAGAAAAAAAGGCTCTTTTAATGTACTGTGGGTAGAGCTGTGAACCATTCTGGAAAGCAATTTGGGACTATGACCAAAAAGCTATTAAACTGTGCATACCCTTTGGCCAAACAATACCTTTGTTGATTGTATACCACAAAGAAGTCAAATGAAAAGGAAAAGAATCAATCTGTACAAATATATTTATAGCAGTTCTTTCTGTGGTAGCAAACTAAGGGGATGCCAATCAATTGGGGAATGGCTAAACAAGTTATGGTATATGAATGTGATGGAATACTATTGTACCATAAAAAATTATGCAAGGAATAGTTTCAGAGAAATTTGGGAAGATGTATATGAACTGATGCTGAGTGAAGTAAATAAAACCAGGAGAACAATTTATACAATAACAGTAATATTGTAAGGATAAGATTTAGGAACTCTGATCAACACAATGACCAACCACAATTCCAAAGGATTCATGATGAAACATGCTATACACATCCAGACAGAGTAGTGATGATCTTAGAGTGCAAATCAAATCATGTGTACTCTTCTTTCCTTACTCTCAGTGTCCCTCTCTCCTTTCCTCCTTCCTTCCTTCCTTCCTTTCTTCCTTCTATCCTTCCTTACTTCTTTTCTTTCTTTCCTTGGACATGGCTAATTCAAGAATTTGTTTTGCATGACTACACATATTTGTAACGGGCTTTGTTTTTTTCTTGTCTTCTCAATGGATGGGAAAGGAGGAAGAGGAAGGGAAGAATTTGGAACTGAAAATAAAATTGAAGAAAAAATTTTAAAGTATCTAAAAGGTTAAACAAATTATTTTATTTATAAATATATGTAAAACTATACTGTGCATAATTCTATTTATCAGTTCTTTCTCTGGAAATATATTGCCTCTTCTTTCATAGGTCCTTTACAATTGATTTGAGTATTTGTAGTACTCAAAATAACTTGGCTGTTCACAATTATTCTTGGAACAATGTTGCTGTTACTATATACAATGTTCTCTCAGTTCTGCTCATGTCACTTTTCATTATTTCATGCAAGTCTTTCCATGTTTTTCTAAAATCAATCAGCTTATCTTTTCTTATAGCACAGTAGTATACCAATCACAATCATAGATCACAATTTGTTTAGACATTCCCTAATCGATAGGCATCCCCTCAATTCCCAGTTTTTTGCCATCAAGAAAGCTACTATTCAATATTTTAGATCACATAGGTTTTTTTTTTCTTTTTCTCTGATCATCTTGAGAAACAGACCTAATAGTGGTATTGCTGGGTTAAAGGGTATGCATAGTTTTATATTCTTTGGGCATAATTCCAGATTGTTCTCTAAAGTGATTGGATCAGTTCACAGTTCCATCAACAGTGTATTAGTGTCTCAATTTTTTCATATGCCCTCCAACATTTCTTATTTTCCCCTCCTATTGTTTTTGCCAATCTGATGGGTGTGAGATGATACTTTAAAGTTGTTTTAATGCACATTTCTCTAATCAAAGATGATTTGGAGCATTTTTATATGACTATATATAGTTTTGATTTCTTCATTGGAAAACTGCCTGTTCTTATCATTTGAACATTTATCAATTGGAGAATGACTCATATTGTTATAAATTTGACAAGTTTGCTATATATTTGAAATATGAGACCTTTATCTGAGAAACTGTCTATGAAAATGTTTTCCCAAATTTTTTTTTGCTTTCCTTCTAATCTTGGCTACATTGGTTTTATTTGTACAAAACCTTTTTTAATTTAATGTAATCAAAATTATCCATTTTACATTCACAATACTCTCTATCTCTTGTTTATTCATATATTCTTCTCCTATACACAAATCTGATAGGTAATATGTTCCATGTTCTTCTAGTTTTCTTACAATATCGCCATTTATCTCTAGTCTATTTTGACCTTATTTTGGTAAACAGTGTGAAATATTGCTCTATACCCAATATCTGCCAGATTGCTTTCCAGTTTTTCCAATGATTTTTTTTTTACTAAATAGTGTATTCTTATCCCAAAAGCTTAAATCTTTACTTTGTCAAACATAAGGTTATGATAATCATTTACTACTGTGTATTGTATATCTACTTGTTCAACTGATCCACCTTTCTATTTCATAGCCAGCACCAGATAGTTTTGATAATTACTGCCTTATAATATAGTTGAAGATCTGGTACTGCTAAGCCTCTTTCCTTTATGCTTTTTTTCATTAATTCCTTTGATATTCTTGACCTTTTGTTCTTCCAAATGAATTTTATTATTATTTTTTGTAGCTCAAAAATAATTTTGGTAGTTTAATTGAGATGGCATTTTGAATAAGTAGTTTAGTTTAGGTGGAATTATTATTTTTATTATATTGACTCTGCTTACCCATGAACAATTACTATTTCTCCAATCTAAATCTGACTTTATTTGTATAAAAAATGTTTCATAATTATGTTCATGTAGTTTCTGGGTTTGTCTTGGCAGATATACTGTCAGGTATTTTATACAGTCTACAATTATTTTATTCCCCCCCCCCTTTTTTTAGGCAATTGGGGTTAAGTGACTTGCCCAGGGTCATATAGTTAGTGTCAAGTGTTTGGTATGAGGCCGGATTTGAACTCAGGTCCTCCTGACTTCAGGGCTGGTGCTCTATCCACTGAGCCACCTAGCTGCCCCCTACAAATATTTTAAATGAAGTATTTCTTACTATCTCTTCTTGCAGGGTTTTGTTGGTGATATATAGAAATGATGATAACTTATATGAGCTTATTTTATATCCTGCTGATTTGCTAAAAAATATTAATTATTTCAACTAATTTTTTAGTTGAATCTCTGGGACTTTCCAAATATATCATCATATTATCTGCAAAGAGAGATAGTTTTATTACCTCACTGCTCATTCTGATTCCTTCAATTTCTTTTTCTTATCTTATTGCTATGGCTAGTATTTTTAATGCAATATTGAATGATATTGGTAATAATGGGCATCCTTGTTTCACTCCTACTCCTACTGGGAAGACTTCTACCTTATCCCCTTTACAAATAATGCTTACTGATGGTTTCAGGTAAACAATTCTTATCACTTTAAGGAAAAATTAATTTATAGTATGCTTTCAAGTATTTTTAATAGGAATGAGTGTTGTAGTTTGTCAAAAGTTTTTTTTGTATCTATTCATGTAATCATATGTTTTTTTGTTACTTTTGTTATTGATATAATCAATTACATTAATAGTTTTCCTTATGCTAAACCATCCTTGCATTTCTTGTAGAAATCCCAGTTGATCATCACGTATAATCTTTGTGATATATTGTTGTTGTCTCCTGGTTAGTATTTCATTTATAATTTTCACATCCACATTCATTAACGAAATTGGTCTATAATTTTCTTTCTGTTTTTGCTCTTCCTGGTGTAGGTAGCATATTTGTTTCATAAAAGGAGTTTGGTAGGACTCCTTTGCCTATTATTACAAATAACTTATTTAATATTAAAATTATTTGATCTTTAAATGTTTGATACAATTTACTTGTGAATCCATCCAGTACTGATGCTTTTTTTTTTGGAAGTTCATTCATAGACTATTCAATTTCTTTCTCTAAAACAGGTTTATTTAAATATTCTATTTCCGTATCTGTTAATCTAGGCAGTTTATATTTTTGGAAGCATTATTCCATTTCATTTAAATTGTTAAATTTATTGACACATAATTGAGCAAACTAACTCATAATTATTGCTTTGATTTCATCTTCATTAGTGCTATATTCACCCTTTTCATTTTTGATACTAATCATTTGGTTTTCTTCTGTCTTTTTTTTTTTATCATATTAGCCAGTGGTTTATCTATTTTATTAGGTTTTTTCATAAAACCAATTTTTTTTTGTTTATTAATTAATGGTTTTCTCACATTCAATTGTATTATTCTTATCTTTGATTTTTTGGATTTCCAATTTGGTATTTAAGTGAGAATTTTTAATTTTTCCTTTTTCTAGATTTCTTTTAATTGAATACCCAATTCATTGGTCTGCTTTTTCTCTATTTTATTGATGTGAGTATTTAGAGATATAAATTTTCTTCTGATTATTACTTTTGCTGTATCCTGTGGTTTTTGATATGTGGTTTCATTATTATCATTCTCTTTTTTAAAAAAATTATTCATTGTTTCTGTGACTTGTTCTTTAACCTACTCATTCTTTAAGATTAGGTTATTTAGTCTCCAGTTAATTTTTAATGTGTGTTTCTATGGTCCCTTATTAAATATAGTTTGATTGCATTATGGTCTGAAAAAGATGCATTTAATATTTCTATTTTTTTGCACTTAATTATAAAGTTTTTATTCCCTAATACATGGTCAATTTTTGTAGAGGTACCTACCGTATACCTCTGAGAAAAAGGTATATTTTTTTCTATTCCCATTCAATTCTCTCCAGATTATCTATCATATCTAGCTTATCTAAGATTCTATTTATTTCCTTGACTTCTTTCTTATTTAGTTTTTGGTTATATTTGTCTAGTTCTGAAAGGGGAAATTTGGAATCCCCCACTGTTATAGTTTTGCTATTTCCATCTGTAATTCATTTAGCTTTGCCTTTAAAAATGTGAGTGCTATAGCATTTGGTGCATATAGGTATATTATTGATATCACTTCATTACCTATGGTACCTTTTATCATAATATAGTTTCTCTGTTCCTCTCTTTCAATTAAATCTATTTTAGCTTTAACTTTGTCTGACATTATGATTGCTACCTCTTCTTTTTTTTTTCTGTATCAGCTGAAGCATAATAAATTCTATTCCGGCTTTTAATTTTTACTCTATGTGTATCTCCCATTTTTAAATGTGTTTCTTGTAAACAACATATTGTTGAATTCTAGTTTTTAATCCATTCTGCTATCCATTTCTATTTTATGTGTGAGTTCATCCCATTCACATTTAAAGTTATTATAACTAGTTGTGTATTTCCTTCTATCCTATTTTTCATCACTGTTTATCCTTCTCTCCCTCTCTTTTTACCTTATCCCTCCTCAAACATCCAATTGACTTCTGACCATTGCCTCCCTAATCCATACCCCTTCTAAGAATCCCTCCTTTATTTCCCCCCCTTATCCTTCTTTTCCTTAATTTACCCACACTTCTAGGAGTCCCTCCCTTTTCTTATCCCCTTGCCCTCCTATTCTTTGTAAATTAAAAAGACTTTTATACCCTTCTAGATGTATATGTTATTCCTTCTTTAACCCAATTCTGATGAGAATAAGATTCTACCACTACCAACCCTCCACCCCCTCCTGCCTCCACTGTAGCAGTTCTTCCATTCACACCTTATTTGTATGAGTGTGCCATTTTACCTCTCCCTACGCCAATTTATTTTTTAGGATCATCTCATCATACTCAACTCAAACCCACGCCTTCTATCTACATATGCTTTTTCAAACTACCAAAGTAATGATAACACCCTTAAAGATAACGTTTTCCCATATAAGAAGTAAACAGTTTGACCTTATTAAATCCCTTATAATTTGTCTCTAATATTTATCTTCTTATGTTTCTCCTGAGTCTAGTAGGTCAAATTCTCCATTTAGTTCTAGTCTTTTCTTCACAAATACCTGAAAGTCTTTTAGTTCATTAAATATCCATTTTTTTTTCAATTCAGGATAACACACAGCTTCACTGGGTAAGTTATTCTTAGTTGCAAACCCAGTTTCTTTCTGTTTTGGAATATGTTGTTCCATGACCTTTGGTCTTTTAATATAGAAGCTGCTAAATCTTGTGTTATGCTGGCTGTAGCTCCGCGGTATTTAATTGTTCTCCATAGTTGCTTGTAGTATTTTCTCTTTGACTTGGGCACTTCAAAACTTAGTTATGATATTCCTATGAGTTTTCATCTTGGGATCTCTTTCAGGTGGTGATCAGTGGATTTTTTCCATTTCAATTTTACCCTCTCATTCTAAAACTTCAGGGCATTTTTCCTTAATAATCTCTTGAAGTATAGTATCTAGACTCTTTTTGATCAGAACTTTCAGGTAGTCCAACAATTCTTACCTTGTCTTTTCTCAATCAGTTCTCCAGATCAGTTGTTTTTCTAATGAAATGTTTCACATTTTCCTCTATTTTTCCATTCTTTTTAATTTTTCATTTTGTTTTATTATTTCTTCATGTCTTATAAAGTCATTAGTTTCTCCTTGCTCAATTCTAATTTTTAAGGAGTTATTTTCTTTGGTAAGTTTTTGGATCTCTTTTTCCAATTGGTTGACTCTCTTCATAATTTTCTTGATTTTCTTGTATTACTCTTATTTTTTTCTAATTTTTCCTCAACTTCTCTTATTTGATTTTTTTTGTAAGTGAGGCAATTGGGGTTAAGTGACTTGCCCAAGATCACACAGCTAGTACATGTCAAGTATTTGGTCTGAGGTCGGATTTGAACTCAGGTCCTCCTGACTTCAGGGCCAGTGCTCTATCCACTGCACCACCCACCTGCCCCTCTTATTTCATTTTTAAAATTCTTTTAAGCTCTTCCAAAAACTTTTAGGGCTTGTGACCATTTTGCTTTTTGATTTGAGATAGAAGTAGCTGTTTTAATTTTACTATCTTTTTCTGAGTTTGAACCCAGATCTTCTCTGTCACCATAGTAGCTATCTATGGTTGAGTTCTTTCTCTTTTGCTTCTCATCATCATCATCATCATCATCTTAGCAGCTTATTTCTCATCTGTTAACTTTGTGTAAAAATTCGGCTCTGGTCCTAAGATGTGGGAGATAATATTTTAGGTTTCAGGGGGTTTTTTTGTGCTGTTGTTTTCTAAGTTCTAGAGGGTCTGACCAGGTACTCCTCTCAACCCCTGAGCCATGACCAGGGTTCCTTATGACACTGTCACCACCAACACTCCTGCTCCCAGTGGTCCCTCTCACAGCTGCAAGGTTCAGCTCACCCCTCTGCCCTGGAACCAAAACCATGGATTTTGCAAGTGCCCACAACCACCAGGGTCTCTGCCCTCTATGACTGCACTCACCTGGCCTGTGCTTGCTCACAGCTACAGTCTGGGACTCTGTCAGGTCAGAACACCTGGGCCCAGCATCCAGTACCTGTGGAGGCCCTGCAATCTTCCCCGGATTAGCTGTTTGACACCACACCCACCTCCCCATTGTTTATGTGGCAAAAATTTCTAAATTTGAGGCTGCCCCCAGGGCTTGCTGTTCCTTGGCTCAGCAGTATCTACCCAGAAGTATTTGCACTTCAATTAGGTCAAACCACCACCACCCCTGGAGGTTGGGTCTTTCCCAAAGTCCTCCAAAGTTGTCTTAGTCAAACAACTGCTTTACCAGACTTTAAATTATTTCTGCTGCTCAAAGTTCACTATGAGTCATTATGAGTCTGTGAGGGAATGTAGGAGAGCCAGGTAATTTCCTGTCTTATTCTGTTATCTTCCCACAATTCTCCCTAACAAATATTTTTTTTTTAAAGAAAGAATAGGGAACATAAAATTTTATTCAATAAATACACAAATATTTTTTAAAACTTCTGTTCTATGTGACAACCAATAAAAGGGAATAGGCATATGGTAGTGAATGAAAAAGAAGAGAGACAAAGGAGGAGAAAAAAAAATCACGAGTGAAGTAGAAAGGGGAAGATAGGATGAAGGCACACAGAATAAAATAGGGACAAAAGTAGAAAATACAAAAACAAAGAATCTATTCTGACTGGGATTTTCCAAAACAATCCACCAAAAGAGGAATTTTAATCTGTGTTAGAGTAGGTATATACCCTTCTTTCATTCATTTAACCAGTATTTCTAACTGTCTCCAATGATCAAGACAAAGTGTTAGGCATCATGAGACACATAAAGTAGAATAAGTAAGAACTCTGCCCTCACAAAACTTATGGGGGTGAGGGTTAAGGAGGGGAGGGAGAAATTGAAATGTGTATACAAATAATTATAGCACAAGGCAGAAAGCAAAAGTACATTAACAGAGGTATGATCTACTATGTTGGTTTACAGAAAAGACAGATTACATCTGGATAGGGGAAATCAGGGAAATTTCCAGGAACAGACATTACTTTAACTGGAACTTGAAGGATGGGTAGGAATTTTAACAAGTTTACCATTAGGACCAGATGAAATAAAGACAAAGGACAGATCCATCTGATGACATATAGATGTAAGGCTAAGGTCAAAACCACCCTGCCCTAATTTCAGCCTGATGCCTTAACTCAGGGCAAACAGAATCTCATCAGTTTCATACTTGGTTTAAGCATGGAAAAGTCTTTGAAATACATTTATTGAGATAAAATGGTTCCAGAAAAGGGATCTATTCCAATTGTTGCTGAGATTTTATTATTCCCTCTGACAGCATTGAGTTTGAAGCTGAAGAAGAAAGCTCTTTCAGAAATTGAAGCAAATGTAACTTTCCAATACTCTGCTAAGATTGGAGGAAAGACATCAGTTGGGCCTCCTTTATCCTAATCTTTGACAGGAGAAAGACCTTCCAGTGTTAAATGGTCTAGTGTATATTGGACTTCCCATCTTCCCATCGGTGTCCTAAACAGCATCCCTGAATCATTTGGCAACAACTTCCACATCATTGGGGACCAGGCTTAGACTGAACTCATAGCTCTGTAAGGAGCTTAGCAAAAAGTCTAGGGGGCAGCTAGGTGGCACAGTGGATAGAGCACCGGCCCTGGATTCAGGAGGACCTGGTTCAAATCCAGCCTCAGACACATAACACTTACTAGCTGTGTGACCCTGGGCAAGTCACTTAACCCCATTGCCTAGCAAAAAAAAAAAGTCTAGACTATGCCTAATTTGGTTCTTGAATACCTCATGAATGGAGGGAAAAGAACCAGGAGCTAGAAGTTATCTTTTTGCCAAATGTTCTCTAAGCTTTAACCCACTTTCCTCTGGACTCTGTATGTACTTGTGAAAGAATGCATCATAGTTCTTCAGTGAATGTTTTGTGCCAATTATTCTCTTTTACTCCCTGAGTAATTACCCCTTTCTCAGGGGTGTGCTGGAGCCAGCTCAAATCAGTTTATAAGAGTCTATTATTAAATTTTCAGTGTATTTACCCTTTAGAAATCAGCAATTCAACTGAACTGACTTGATTTATTGTTTTGTTCATTGTCTATACTTAAGAAAGGGAAAGAGAAAATGCTAATCATACATATTAAACTTAAAAGTATGTTGTGCATATTTATACTATATATATACATACATATATATCTATGCATATACATATAAATACATATTACATATATCTATGCATATATGTATACATATACATACATATATCTATGCATATATGTATATATATATATTTTTTTTCCAGAGAGCTAATAGTCATTTACCAACATAACACTTCACTTTCTAAAAGCTATTTAAAACTCATTGACTAACTGATTCTCAACTGATAATCTTGGGGGAAAGTATACCAGTGGGGACTCAAGCTTATGGCATTAAAGAAAGTCAACTTTTAGCCATTCAGAGTCCCTTAGGACTCTTACAGAGGAGATGTAGACAGCCTATCTCTGGAAATTCTTCATTTGTGAGAGTCAGGTTGGTATAAGAATGCCCTAGAGCTTTACATTGGCTACATAAAAACATAAAGTAATGACATAAGAAAAGTCACTGAACCTAGAATGATCTTGCTATAATATTCAAGGACCATGAGAAAAGATTGATCAAAATCACCAGAACTGGATTCCCACTGAACAGTGGTTTGATATAAACCTAGCCTATTTCTGTACTGAGGCAGTGACTAATCAAGCAAGTATCATATATCCAACTGTGTTGCATATAAAACTGCTTTCAGTCCCTGCCACCTGCCTGCATCCTTGCTCCCCTGGGGTAACTAAAATGTAATGACTAAAATCCATGACAGTTATTTAGTGGTAGATAGGGAGGAAAAAAGGGAAAGAGAGAGAAAGATAGATAGGCAGACATGGAGAAGGGGAAGGAAGAAAGAGGAGGAATAAAGTCCTGCAATGGGAATAAAGAGACCAGATTTTCAGGTTTCTTTGTAAAAGGATACTTCTTTAGAGGTTATCATATATTTCATGTCTTACTGAAAGTAATCAAATTCAAGATTAGCATGGGGGTCTTCTTCTATGATGGACACTCTAGGCACCATAGCTATTAACACAAATTCACTGTGTCCCTGTCCTCCACCACAAGACTACCCTGTGAGAAATCCCATTTAGGCAGTAAATTAGATTTCTAAAATTGAGTTCTGTGGAAGTCTTTCTTTCCCAGTGTCTAAAGAAATTCCCCCCTAAGTTTATCTAGGTTTCCCTTATCTATTCAGCTAAATATCTGCCATGAATACCACTGAGCCTTATCTATATCCAGATGAGAAAGTTGACCTTTCCATACCTATTTGTCAATGTCAAAAATAGCCCACCACAAAGAACTGGAATTTCAGGGGATGCCCATCAATTGGGGAATGGCCAAACAAGTTGTGGTATATCAATGTAAGGGAATACTACTGTGCCATAAGAAATGATGAGCAGGTGAATTTCAGAAAAACCTGGAAAGATTTACATGACTTGATTCTGAGTGAAGTGAGCAGAATGAGCAGAACCAGGAGAACATTGTACATAGTAACAGCAACATTGTGCGATGATCAAGTTTGAGAGACTTAGCTCTTCTCAGCAATACAATGATTTAAGATAGTTCCCAAAGATTCATGATGGAAAATGCTACCCACATCCAGAGAAAGAGCTATAGAGTCTAAATGCAGATTGAAACATAGATTTTCTCTTTTTTTGTTTTTTCTTTCTCGTGGTTTTTCCCTTTTGTTCTGATTCCTCTTTCACAACATAACTAATGTGGAAATGTGTTTAATGTGCTTGTGCATGTATAACCTATATCAGATTGCTTGCTCTCTATGGGAGGGTGGAGGGGAAGGTGTAAGGGAGAAAAAAATTGGAACTCAAAATCTTATAAAAGTGAATGTTGAAAACTATCTTTACATGTAATTGGAAAAAATAAAATATCATTAAAATTTTTAAAAATAGCCCACCAAGGTTCATTCTGTAAAGTTGTGGACTAAAAATCTAGGCAATGAGGGTACAGGGTAGTAATGTTCTACAATCCAGGGTACGTAACCACACAGCATACTTACAGTCAAAGACTGTCTAACACAGATTTTTTTCTGAATACATCTAGGTATTTCAGAGTATTTCAAAGTCCCTAATTACTAAAATATCAATCCTGAAGAGATACATGCTAGATCATAATTTGCTTTAAGATGCAAGGGCACAGGAAATAAAATGGATAATTCTGATAACAATAAATTAAAAAGATTTTGCACAAACAAAATCAAATGCTGCAAAAACTGAAAGGAAAGCAGGAAACTAGGGTGAGGGGAGGGGAAATTTTACAGCAAGTTTCTCTGCTAAAGGTCTCATTTCTCAAGTATATAGGAAACTGTGTCAATTTGTTTTAAAAAAAAAAAAAGCCACTCCCCAATTGCTAAATGCTCAAAGGAAGTTTTCAGAAGAAGAAATCAAAGCTAATGAAAAATGCTCTAAATCCCTATTAATTAGAAAAATGCACATTAAAACTACTCTGAGGTAACACCTCACACCTATCAAATTGGCTAACATGAAAAGGAAAATGAGAAATGCTGGAGGGGATGTGGAAAAATTGGGACACTAATGCACTGTTCAGTGGAGTTGTGGACTGCTCCAACTATTCTAGAGAACAATTTGAAACCATGCCCAAACGGCTATAAAATAGAGGTCAAAGAAAAAAGGAAAAGGATTTATTTGTACAAAAAAAAAATAGCATCTCTTTTTGTAGTGGTGAAGACTTAGAAATTGAAGGGATATACCTCATATGTGGCATCTGATGGTAATGGAATACTCTTGAGCTGTAAGAAATGACAAGAAGGATGATTACAGAAAAACATGGAAGACTTATATGAACTGATGCAAAGTAAAGTGAGCAGAACCAGGAGAACTGGTACGTAGTAATAGCAATATTATAATGATGATCAACTGTGAAAGACTTAGCTGCTCTGATCAATACAATGATCCAAGACAATTCCAAAAGACTCATGATGAAAAATTCTATCTACCTCCCCCCCAAAAAATTGATAAAGTCTGAGTGCAAATTAAAGCATGATTTTTTCACTTTCTTTATTTTTATTGCTTTTTTTTTGCAACATGACTAATATGGAAATATGTTTTGCGTAATTTCACATGTATAATTGATATCACATTGTTTGCCTTCTCAATGGATGAGGGAAGGACCAGAGAGAGTGAAATAATTTGGAACTCAAATTTAAAAAAAAAATGTTAAAAATACATACATAATAAATTCAAAGTGAAAAAAAAAAAAGATGTATGGACAGACCTTATTCCAAAGTCAAAATTCTATCCCAGGGTTTGGTAAGTTTACTTTGGATTTAAGATACAGAGCAAAAAAAAATTTTTAAATTAAGGATCCACATGAATTAAATAAAACAAGATATAGTCAAATAGGATTTCAAAGTATCAAACATGTTTGGATTCCTTTTCTTTTTTTTAAACTTTATATATGTGACCAAAGGAAGGGAAAGAGGAATACAAAATGGAAGAAGAGAGGCCTCAGGGTCAGGCTGCAATCTCTCCCAAAACCAAACTTTCTATTTAAATATAAGTGTTTTAAGATTACAAAGTGCTTTCTTCATTATAACCTTGTGAAGTAGGCAGTACAAGTATTGTTATCTCCATTTTATAACTGAGGAAACTGAGGCTCTCAGCATTTAAAATGACTTTCCTATCTTAGTGCCCTGTCCCTCAATTTTCTTCATACTCTGCTTTTTTTGTAATATACCTGAGTTCAAATCCAGCCCCATATACTTACTACCAGTGTGACACCGAGCAAGTCACTTAACCTGCTTGCCTCAGTTTCCTCATTTGTAAAATGGGGATAACAATAGAATCTAATTCATACCTGTTCACCCAGCAATGAGGTTCAAAGGAGACAATAATTGTAATGCACTTAGCATAGTACCTGGCACTTCGTAAGCACTACGTAATGCTAGCTATTACTATTATTATTAATTTCATCATTATTATTGTTAATTGTTAATTGTATTATTGTTAATTGTATTGTTAATTGTATCACCTCAAAATAAAAGGAAGGTATTTGAAGCCAAAGCCTTTTCTGTTTTTGTAGAAGTCACTATGGACACAAAGTAGGAGCACAGTGGTGGTAAATTTAATTGTCTAGTCCTTACACAGAAAGTAAATATCTGAGTCCTAGGACTTAGAATATAAGCTCCTTGAGGGCAAGAAATGTCTTTGCCTTTCTTTGTCCCCAGGACTTAGCACAGTGCCTGCACATAATAAAGGCTTAATAAGATATGTCATTCACTTTCAGACAAAACTCTTCCAGTTCTACCATCCTGTCTTTTCCCTCTGTTCCCAAGCCTTTCTTTCCCTAAACCTGCTAAAGGAACCTAGGAAAGGATTCAGTCAAAACAGGACCAGCCCTGAATAGTTTCCCTACCCCCACCCTCACCCCCATCTTTTCTAAACCAATATATTGAAGATTTTGAGGTCCAAGAAGGGGAAGGAGGCATCACATTCCAGCTCCTGCTTCACCCTGTCCGGGCCTCTAGATTCCCTTCGTTGGAATCTAGCTCCTCCATTGCCTCTATTTGCTCCTTTTGGCTCTATTCCTAGCTGTTCCTTCCTCCCCTTAATGTTCCTAGGATGGCCATAAAGAAAAGCTGCTAAAGCTGGCCGGGATCTTCAGGGCTGATCCGAAATACAGGAAGGGCCCGAGGAGAGGTCTCTGGCCCAAGGCCCCACCAGCTGAAGGCAGAAAACAAAGCCAGGGTTAGTAGCTAGATATAGGCCTGGTCTCACCCACTCTCACCCACCCTTAGTAGCCGCCTCTGAAGCCGAAGGACTAAGGAGAGGGATACAAAGGGAAATAATTTGGGTATCTAGAACAGGTGGTCATTAGAGAGTTAGGAATATCATTTTGCTTTATAGCCAGTCATCTCTTCCGAAATCCCCTATGCAAAAATGCACGAAAATGGAGGCTGGTTACCTTAGCAACCCTATCATGCTCTCTTTCACAATGTCCCAGGCCTATAGTTCTTAATACTATTACAGTTGTTATTAAAACTTTAAATATGTAATCATGCACATTAACTTGCTAAATGCCCACTAAAAATGTTAACTTGTAAAACAGTTCCCTGCAATTTCAGTTTTTAAAAAGGAACACTTCTTTTTTAATGAGGAAAAATATAAGGGAACGATATGAACAAAGCCAATATCCGAATTTCAATCCCTCACTCCCAAGATCTTCAAAAAATGAAAACATGCTGATAAAAATGGTGAAATCAGACTCAGCTGAGAAATGGAGGAGAAAGGAACCACAAAGCTAGGATGTAGCATAAGAATCACCTAATCCAACTCTCACAAATACGATCTTCAAGTTAACACAATCTGAATATAAAAGCATGCATAGGGAAAGCATTATTTGAGTAATAAAAGGCAATGAATTAAATAACTGGATGTTAAAGGATATGCTACCCAGTTGAAGGAATGATCTATCTACTATCTACCATTTACTATGGGTGAGGAAATACCAGAGATTCAGGCTCACTTATTCTTGGATGTTAGATGACCTAATTTATTTTTTGTACAGTTTGTGATCCAAATTCATCAACATATCAAGGTTCTAGAATTTCATTGGTATGGAAATTCCCTCCCTGGTATATATTAGCTAAGTCTTAGGAAGTCACCTGAGACTCAGATAATAATAATAGTAATAGCTAGCATCAATATAGCATTTTAATGTCAAATTCAAAACAATCCCATGAAATAGAAACTATTACCCCATTTTATAGATGAGGAAACTGAGGCTTAGAGAGGTCAAGTGACTTTGCCCAGGGTTACACAGCTAGTAAGTATCTAATGCAGGATTTGAATTCAAGTTTTCCAGATTCTAGGTCGAGAGCTCTTTGCACTGCACAACCAACCTATCTGATAGATTTAATAATTTATCACATGGTCACAAGTCTAGCAAATGACATTCAATCTGTCAATCAACATATTAAATTATTATGTGCTAGACACTGGGGATAGAAAAGAAGACAAATGGAGATAAGGAGGCATAGAAGAGAGATTTTAGGACGATCAAAGAAACAGGACTTGGCAACTGTTTGGAAATGGGGGTTGAGAGAAAGTGAGAAGTTGAGGATGATGTCTTGGTAGACAGCAAAATGCTTTAGGAAGATGGTAGTAATCTCCACAGTAACAGGAAAGTTAAGAAGAGGGAATAATTTGGGGGGAAATAGAATGAGTTTGGTTTTAGATAGGCTGAAATTAAGATGTCAGCAATGCATCTAGTTCAAGACGTCCACTAGGCAATTAGGGATGGAAAGCTAGAGGTTGAAAGAGAACTTAGGACTAGACTGGACATATAAATACGAAAATTACATACATAGGGGTGATAGTTAAATCTATGGGAGCAGATAAGATCACCAAGTGCTTTGCAAAACTTAAAGCACTATGTAAATGCTAGGTATTATAGTAGTAGTAGTAGTAGTAACACCTGAATACTATAGTAGTGCTACTACTACTGCTATTACCCCTACTATAGAGGAAGAGGAGAAGAGAGCCCAGGGTAGAGTCTTGGAGAACACCCGCAGAAAACCTCTTCATATGAGACAAGTAAAACATGAGGAAAGGTTTTCAGTTGAAATGGTGGGGGGGCAATAGAGACATGTGGGATAAAAAAAGGTATGAAAGAGCTTCTTGGTGAGTGGGATAATGAGTCAATTAGGGAGATATAAAAGAATTGCTTTGCAACAGTGCGGGCCCACTTGAAATTATATAGCATAAATTTGTAGAGGACTCAGTGAACATGGTTTCATGATTTTCAGCAGTTTCATTCAGTAGCATGTGAGTAAGAGCAAAAGTGGCAGATGGTGGGAATAATGGAAGGCTAAGACTTGACAGGACAAGATCTCCAATACGATAAGTGATAGGGTTGGAATCTGGGCCCCAGAAAGGAAAAACCCTGGACTTTCCCACATGGCCAAATCTCTGGTGTTCCCCTGAGGCTATAATCCCATTAACTGGCCTTTCGTTGTGGCTACACCCAATCTCCCAATTCTGTTAACCTAGCCTGGCCTTCCTTTGTTTTACCTCCCTATGTATGGCCCCCAGCCATTTCCCACCCTTAATCCTAGCTAGGCTCCGTTCTTCCTTGGCCAGGAGGTCCAGGTCCCAGGAGTTCTGTTCACCCCAGTTTACTGGCCACTCCTAGATCCCTCCCACAGTCTTTCTGTATATAAGGTCCATCTTGTCACCATTAAGATGCTCAGATTCTTATAATCTAGCCATTGCTTAGATTCTTAAAATCTAGCCACTGCTCAGATTCTTATAATCTAGCCAATAAGCCAATAGCTTACTAATGTTCAGACTCCTTAAGAGTCTGCCCAATATGATGGGTGTCCTAATAAACCTTGTCTTTGGCTGAAAGAAGGTTTGGGTCAAATTCTTTTGGGTAGGACCCATGTGTTGTGATTTTGGGGTCCCAGTACCCCTGAACCCCTAAACCGCATCAACTCCATGTCTAACACTCATCTATTATCATATGCTGACTCTCTGCAAGATCTCAACACTGCTAATAAAAATGTCTTGAAGTTCCTTAGAAATGTTATAACAATAATATTGATAGTTTATAAAAACAGATTCCAACTAGAGATTCATCCTGATAATTCTCTCCTATTGGATAAGGGGGAAAAAGAGATTTTGTTTATTTGCAGTGGATGGTAGAGAGATCAATATTCTTCCAACACCCCATTTGTTCCTCACCCTACTACTGATTCAATTCATCCAGATGAATTTCTCAGTATAAAAGTTTCCTTCTCCTTTCTGGTTCTATAATTCTCTATCTTTATTTTAGTTAGAGTTCCCAGGAGCCAGGGATTGTGCTTTGGGCAAAATACCTCAGTGTTGGAGCTATCTCTGTTCCTTCTCTGGGGATGTCTCATTCTTAGTTGCCTCCTCCCAACAGTATTCCCGTTTACTACACCTGCAAGAACAAATGTTGGTGCTTAATGCGGCTTTTAAATAAACAGTAAATATTTAAAACAAAGGAAGGCAAACAGACTTTCCCTGTGCCTAAAAGAAAAGGTTTTAGGTTCCCATAAAAGAAAAGGCTTTAGGTTCCCATAAAAGTTTACTATTGGGTAAAAGGTAGTCTGGAGAGGTTTCAGCAAACTAGCTTCTGTCACAATACTATGTGTGTCCTGCCATCTCCCCACCCTGCCCCCCACCCTGCCCCACCACCACCAGCAGACGTGATCACAGAATCTTAGCCTGTTCTTTGTGGCATTCTCTTCTGTTTCTGTTTCTACTCTCCCAGCTCCTAGTACCTTCTCGAAGTTTTGTCTCTATGTGTTTCATCAGGAGCTGAGTTCCTCTTTTAAGTCCCAGATTTAATGAACTGATTTAGAAGTCACTTGGAGGCATGGCTTATTATTTCTCATCTTATGGAATTGCTTATTTTCAGATTCATTCAAGGAACAAATTTTTACCTCGTGGAAGGGGTCACTGGCCAGTGATTAGGTCTGTGAAAAGCCAAAATCCAGAGTTTTAAGAAAAAAAGAAGAAATTGGGAATGTATATCCCTGTCATACTTCATAATCTTTGTCCTTTCAGATAAACCCAAATGATATAACCTTTATTTCATTGTCAGCAATGTGTTACACTCCCACATACACAGCATATGTGGTAATAATATGTCTAAAATCAGGGGGACGGATTTAGTATGCATGAATAGTGGAAAGAGTTTAGAAACCGAATACCCAGAATCTAAGCGTTAGAAAGGGTCTTAGAGCCCTTCCGGTCCAAGTCAAGAAGCCTATCTGCAACATCACTGAACAAATTTGGGCTTGAATCCTTACTCTGCCACTTACTTGTTTTATGACCTTGGACAAGTCACTTCAATTCTCTGGGTCTCAGTTTCTTTATCTGAAAAAAAAAAACAAAACCCCAGGGGACTGTACAAATCAACCTCGAGGTAGTTGCCAGTTCCAAATGATTCAAACCATTAGTCTATGAGTGCATTTTATGATATTAATTGCTTTGCATTTGCACAGGATTTTATACCCATCAAAATACTTTTCCAAGCATTATTTCCTTTGTTCTTCATAACAACCCTATCACATAGGCAGGCCAGGCATTGTTACTCCCATTTTACAAATGAAGAAGATGAAACTGAGAAGTAAGTTGACTTTCCCAAGGTCACACAGCTAGTGATGGAGTCAGACCTAGAATATAGGTTGCCAGACTCCAAGTCCAAAGCTCTGCTATGCTGTGCTGTCTTTGTTAAAATAAATAAAGAAAGAAAAGAAATAAAGAAAAATGTCATTTCTCACATTTTGTCTATATCAGCTTAGTTGGCTTGTGCAAGGGAAAAGTCACAGGGTCATAGAATCTTTAGTTCATTATCGTAGATCTGGAACTGGAAATGATGAGGTATAGATGCTAGGGGTGCTAGGACCCCAAAATCACAACATGCGGGTCCTGCCCAAGTGAATCCCACCCAAGTTTTCTTCCAGTCAAAGACAAGGTTTATTAGAGATGAACCATACAGGCCAGACTCTTAAGGAATCTGAACATTTGTGACACCCATAAGGACGAGCAGGCATGAGGAAATCTCAGCGTTTAAATGGGGACCAGGATGAATCTTATATACAGCCAAACAATTTTGAGGTGTTTGGAGAAGGGGCTAGGAGGAGGATCTAGGGTGACAGAGGGAGGAGTTTAGAGAGAATGGGAGTGTCTGAGAAGTTGAATGGGGTCATTTGGAATAGACAATGAAGGGGTAGGCTTTTATTAAGGTAACAAAGAACTGGGAGATAGGAGGTGGAATGGGATCTGGATAAAACTAGAATATTAGATAGATTAGGATATCAAAGGGAGATAGGGCCTAGGATTAGGGAGAGCCAGTCCATCAGAATAAAAATAAGAGATAAGGAAAGGCCAGCTGAGGGGATAATAGCCTCAGGCAGCCACTTTCCACTTCTTAGATAGTTCAAAGAAAGTTTAAGGGTTTTCTGGGGCCCAGTAGACAAATAGGACCCAAATTCCTTTTGGGTGAGGGGCAAAGGTCTCAGCTTGGGCCCATATCCCATCATTAAGACCTCAGAGGCCATCTAGCCCAACATCCTCATTTTAAGGATAAGGAAACTGGAACCCAGGGAAGTTAATGAATTGCCCAAGGTCATACAATCAGTAAGCATCTGAAGTGGGATTTGAACCCAGATTCTCGGACAGCAAAACCAGTTCTCTCCTCTGTTCTTGCTACTGCCTTTCAACCTGCACAACTAAACGTAAAGCACAGATATGCAAATATTTACAACATCTTTGGTCAATGCAATTCAACAGTACTGAATTTACCCACTAATTGACATAGCAGAAAATTGCGCTTAAATGAATTAAGTCCGAAATTATTATCCACTGTAGGGAAGAAAGTTGCTATTTACTTCAATTAAAAAGTTTCATGGGGGGAAAATTGTTAAATTCTATTATAAAACAGGAAACAAATTCATAGATTTCATTAATAGATCAATCATTTGAATTGGAAGAGACCTCAGGGACTATCCGTGCCAGCCCCCTCATTTTACAAACGAGCAGACAAGTCCCCAAAGGAGAAGTTAGCCAGGTGGTCAGTAAACATGTATTAAGCTCCTACTGTGTGTCAGGCACTGTGCTAAGTACTAGAGGTAAAAAAGAAAGACAAGAGTCCTTGCCTTCAAGGAGCTCACAATTTAATGGGCAAACACAACACATAAAAAAAGAAACTGAAAAGTAATGAGTAAGATGAAGTCCTCAAGCTGGATGGGAAATAATGATGTGCCTGCCCTGGACTCCCTCCTTAAATTTCACAGACCTAATCACTCCCTCCTTAAATGCCTGAGAGGATCTCTCCAATGTCTATCCCCCAACTCTACAATCAGAGGGAGGGAGGAAACCTCAGGGATAAGAAGTAACTTACCCAAGTTCATAGCAGTTAATGAATCCTTCTCCAGTGCTCTGCTATACCATGATATATAGTTTGGTTCTTTAAAAATTAAAATAATATTTTATTTTCATTAATTAATTAATTAATTATATTTTCAGTAGCCAAAAATCTATTTTGTCTCCCTCCCACAGCTCTACTCACTGAAAAAAACAAAAACAAAACCATTTTAACAAATATGTACTATTAAGCAAAAATAATTTCTATTGGTAATGTCCAAAAACTGTGTCGCTATAAATATATATAAATCACAAAAATATGTATGTATATATATAGTATCACAAAACTATATATCTATATATCTATACCTATCCATATATATCATACATAATATATATATTATCTTCACTCTAAATCCATCACCACTCTGTCAGAAGATGAGTGACATGCTTCATCATAGGTCATCTGAAATCATGGTGGGTCTGCATTGATTAGAGTTCTTAAGTCCTTCAAAGTTGTCTATATAATGTAGTTGTTATTACATAAATTTTCCTCCTGGTTCTGTTCACTTTACTATGTATCAGTTCACACAACTCTTCTCTTAAACCATTCATTGCATTAGCTCTTATAATGCAATAATATTGCATTACTTTCCCATACTACAGTTTGTTCAGCCCCTCCCCAATAGTAGGGCACCTTCCCTTAGCTTCCAATTCTTTGCCACTACAAAAACAGCTGCCATAAATAATGTTTATATGTGAAGGACTTTTTCCTCTTTCTTTGATCACTTTGGAGAACATACCTAGTAGTGGTTATCACTGAGTCAAACAGTATGCACAATTTATAACTTTTCAGGGCATAGTTCCACACTGCTTTCCAGAATGATTAGATCAGTTCACAGCTCTGCTAACAGTGGATTAATACGCCTGTTGTCCTGTAGCACATCCCATCCCACAAACATTTGTTATTTTCCCCTTATTTTTTTTATCAGTTTTGCCAACCTGATGAGTATGATGTAGAACCTCAGGGTTGCTTTAAATTGCATTTCTCTAATTGCTATTGATTTGATTATTGATAGCTTAGATTTCTTCCTCTGAAAACTGCCTGCTTGTATCCTTTGACCATTTATCAATTGGGGGATGACTCCATGATATATAGTTTTAAATAATGATTTCTTTATTTCAGCTGAATCTGTTTATTTAAAATAACCAGCTCTTGGGCAGCTCTTTTTTCCACTATGATTAATGATATAATGACTTTGAAAAAAAGGCAAATAAATAAAAGCAAAGATATTCCTGAGTATTACCTTTTCTAGAGAAATTTAATTAATACAAAATGATTGCCACAATAAGGAGGTTGAGGGAACTCAGAAACTGGCTTAGCTAGAAAATAAATAATCTCTTTGCTAAGCAGAAAAACAATCCAGGAAGCAAAAAATAGTTTAGAATAAAATCTCATTTGTGAGATATCAACAAAGACACCAGAAAACCGTGAGAAATATTGCCTCAAAAGTAAAACAGCAAAAGAATTGCAGTGAACATGGTGTGGAAAAAAGATCGATTTCAACTCAGAAAATATTGGTAGAGACTGGGTCTGGGGAATCCATTTTTATCTGTTACTCTGTTAGACTAATGTTTCCCATTTTATTACCATTAGTCTCATGTGATTAAACACTTTGTATTATATGTCCTTGACTTAGGGGTGAGCCAGTGAAACATATGACCAATGACAGAACAAATAGAAGGAGCTGAGAGGATGAAGGCCAAGTCACTGATCTGATTGATAGAAATACTAAACTGTACCCCTAGAGGCCCTGAAAAACACCACTACCCACAAATGGCAAGCCAAAAGGACTCTGGTGGCCAATTGCTCTGAGAGCAAGAAAAGAACATAAGGAGCTTGGTAGTTATTCTATTTTGGTGTTAGTTGATACACATGATAGATAACGTCAAGCATTTATTTGACAAACCTATGCTTAGGGGTCTACCTGTCAAATGGGATCAAGCCCTGATCATAGCAACACCTCAAGTGTCACAGTATTCATTACATTATGCCTGAGAATATTACAAAGCCTCCCTAGTAAAATCCCCGTAATTATCAGCAGTTCTAGAAGAATAGGTGTTGAGGATAGGAAATATGTAGGCCTATGCTTATTGCAGCAGCAGAAGAGGTACTCCGCAAGTAACATGCCAATAATACGGATTATCCTAGGTACAGATTGGTGGGTAATACTTCCTGGAAAAACCCAGCTGGGAAACAAATTTCCTGCCATAATGGAAGAAACTTCTTCAGGTAAAGCTGGCCAAGAGAAAACAGACTTATCTCTACAACAGATTCAAGTAAGGGTTACATCTCTGTCACAAATTCAGCTGAAAGAGGCAGGAAGAGTCGTGCCCTTTTGCAGACACAAAAGGAGAGCATATTATGAATTAAGAAGTGAAGATGTATATAGTCAGTTGCTGAAACTCAACTGTTTCACATTTCTCAGAGGCACCCAGAGGCACATTGGATAGAACTCTGGGCCCCTAGTCAGGAAGACCTGAGTTTAAATCCAGCCTCAGACACTTATTAGCCATGTGACCCTGGGCAAGTCACTTCACCTCTGTCTGCCTCAGTTTGCTTAACTATAAAACTGGGATAATAATAGCATCTACTTTCCAGGGTTGTGTGTTGATATCAATGAGATATTTGTAAAGCACTTAGCATAGTGCCTGTGAGAAAACTATTTTGTTGTTGTTCAGTTGTGTCTGACTCTTCTTGTGAGAAATTAATATTTCTAGGGGCAGCTAGGTGGTGCAGTGGATAGAGCACCAACCCTGGAGTCAGGAGGACCTGAGTTCAAATCCAGCCTCAGACACATAACACTTACTAGCTGTGTGACCCTGGACAAGTCACTTAACCCCATTGCCTAACCAAAAAAAAATTAATATTTCTTTCATATTTAATAACTAATTATTGTATTAGGACCAAGGTTTTTCCCCTTTTCTACTTCCTCATCTAGAAACCAACCAATGTGGGAAATCTCTCTTAGAGATTTCTCCAAGCCATGATCTAATCAGAGTGTAAAAGAAATTCTAAGTTTAGACTAATTGGCATATTTTTTGGGGGGCGGGAGGTAAGGCAATTGGGGTTAAGTGACTTGCCCAGAGTCACACAGCTAGTGAGTGTTATGTGTCTGAGGTCGGATTTGAACTCAGGTCCTCCTGACTCCAGGGTCGGTGCTCTATCCACTGCACCACCTAGCTGCCCCCACTCAGTATATTTCTGCTTCATTGTATTTGATCAGACAGGGTGGGGGAGAGGTGGAAAGATTTATTCTCCCTATTATCAAGACAGGTGATATGGAAATTGATGCCACTTTGACCAAGATTTGAGTGATCTAAGTCACATACCCCCAAGAACTTTATTTTAATATAGCACACACACATTATTGTATTAACCAATCCTAGTTGACTGACACCCCTGGGGAACCCTCTTCTTCAAAGGGCATATAAACTGTGACCCCACCACCATTAGGTGTCTTTTGGTCTAAGAGAGATTACCAAATAACCATCCTTTTATTAATAACCTGCTGGCCTTATTAATAAGATGATCAAATTACTCAGAAACCATGTCTCTCAAACTTTTTAATCATCACATTCTTGGAGATTAAACCCCTATTTGGGGTTTTCTTGGCAGAAATACTGGAGTGGTTTGCCTTTTCCTTCTCCACCTTATTTTACAGATGAAGAAACTGAGGCAAACAGGGTTAAGTGACTTGCCCAACTAGTAAGCATCTGAGACCAGATTTGAACTAGGAAGATGAGTCTTCCTGACTCCAGGTCCAGTGCTCTATCCACTGTACCACCTAGCCACCCCTGAGAAAACCAGAGACAGGTAATGTTTTGTGGTTCTATATTATCTATCTGTCTTATCTCCCACTCCTGAAAAAACTTTGTATTTCAACAGGAGAGGTTCCTCTATACCTGGGTGAATATCTTGGTTAGAACTAGGATTTTTCTGAACCTGATGCCCCTTCATCTTATTTTCCACAGGTCAACAACCAAGGAATTTGTCAGTCTGATTGTCTGTCATTTATGACAACAGTATTGTCATGACCATCATTTCTGCTCTAAATTCATAGTTAAATTTAGAGCCTAAGGTCAAGGTTAAGGTTGGTGAGTTTCAGATCTGACACAAACCTCAATTAGTGAGAAGAGTTTCTTATCACTAATGAAATAAAGCTGACTTAAGGCTCAAGTTCTGAGATCCTGGTCAGACTGTTCCAAAATAGAATATTCCAGAGAGGTCTCATCTCTCTGGCATATTTTTGGCTAATAAAGGGAAAATCCCAGGAAGGTCTGATCTGTGTAAGTCTGTACCTACTGAACATCAATTTAAATGACCACTACGTGGTACATTTTATCATGAAGCTTTACAAAGTATAAAAGGCACAAGAGATTCAATTCCCAAAACAATTTATTGATTTATTTGGACAAACCCTGAAGTGCATCAAAGTGCAAAAGAAGTTAATGAAAAACCTCTCTCTGGAATCTTCAAGCTGATGTCTTTTCAAGAATCAGGATGAGTGAGGAAAAAAATGCACAACAAAATGGAACCAGTTATGTTCTCCCAAAAATCCATTTTCAACACTACTAACCTAGCAGCTATATGATCTTGGGTGATTATCACTGACAGTTTCCTCGTTGGTAAAAATGAGGGAAGGCATTGAACTCAACGATCATTACATTCCCTTCCATTTCTAGAATCCCAGTATTTCCATGGTTAGGAACTGTAAGAAAGGGGAATGTCCAATCTGTCTGTATTCTGGGAGAATAGGGTTTCCTGGTAGGGATTCTGTGAATTTAGGCAGTCTTTGGATAATATGAATAAGCCACGGATGCTATGTTCTCAGGTTGCTATAAGAATAAATCTATGATGAGAAAGGACTCCAGACCTTGCTAATTTAGGGTATCTGAAATGTGTCCATTAGATACTCTCAAGCCACCGGATGAAAATAGGAAGCTTTCAGAGTTTGAGTGGGCCCATTTGCAGATAGCTAAGAGCTAAGATGAAATGTAAGGGTGTGCACCTTTTAGACTTTGAGTAGCTGAATTTTCATTTGAAAAGATCAGAAATTCAGCTAAGCTTTTGGCAGAGACTATGGACTTTTTCCCAGGCTATGGGTTGCCACTAAATTATGTGGACTAATATGAAAAATAAGTTAACTAGGTCAAGTGATGAGTCCCAGAGGGCCTCTTGCCAAGAAGAACTAGGGTAATCTCTTGTCTTCCCTCAATTGGCAATGGCATCCTGCAACCAAAATAACGTGGTGGCATGGGTAGTATCCCTGGAGTTGAATAGAATTGAACCAATGAGAGGAGTTGAGTCTAACCCTAGAGCTAAAATCCTGCTCAGAAGATCTGTAGACCCCAAAGCTAAGGCTTTTGCTAGTTCTAGGGTACCACTTCTGGTTCTTTCTGAAAAAATACCCATCAGTTGAGAAATGGTTAAACAAACTGTGGTACATGAATCTAATGGCATACTGCTGTGTTATAAGAAATGGTGAATGTGATGTATACAGAGGATCATGGAAAGATTTATATGAACTGGTGCAGAGTGAAGTAAGCACAGCCAAGAAAATACACAACAAATACAAAAATGTAAATGGCAAGAACAACCACACACATACAAAATCATAAGTGAATATAGCAAAATTGCAAGGAACATAGAAGGCAGAAAAGAAGAAATATAAGAGGACACTGTCAACCTATCCTTCATGGAAGTTGGAGGTTCACAGTTGTTGCGCATTGTGCATGTTTTTATACTTTTTCAATATAATGGTTGATTGTACTGATTTCTTCCTCTTCTTTTTTCTTTTGTCTTTAAAAAATGCTCTTTGTTATACAGGATGGCTCTCTGGTAGAGGGAGGAAGAAAGATACTGGGGAAAACTATGATGATGTAAAAAATAAACAAAAAACCCACAAGACATTGTAATGAATGAAAAACCACCGAGAGAGGTAATTAATAAGCAATTTATTAATTAGGCTAGCTGGCAATCAATAAGTTGATGGTTAGTGGTTTCTCTCAGCAACCAAAGACCCCCAGTGGAGATAATGGATACCTTCAACACCTTTGTAAAAGGGAATACCCCAACAAGTGAAAATCAATCCTGATTTGTAGGTATTTAATGAGGAGATGGACTAGAAGTTTTCAGCTCCTCTTGCTGAGAACATGGCTTAATCATGAAACTTAGCCACCACCAGCAATCTGGGCAAGGGAATCTATCTCCATCCAGACAACTTGGTTTTCTCCTTCATGAGCTGGGTCACCCTAAACTCTAATGGAGGGGCACAAGAACAGGGGCTTTTTTCCTTCTGGGTAAGAACTCACCCAGGCTCGATTCTGTTTATACTCTAAACAGAAGGAAGGTCTCATAGTTGGCCCAAGATCAAAGAGCATATTCCCCTAAGGTTAGGGGCAATCTCAATCACCCATGTCTTTCAGAGAATGATCTTCCACAGGAGTTGGGCCTCAATAGAGAAACGGAAGAGAAAAGCCTGGATCCTAATTTAATAATTGGTTTTTAATAAAACAGAAAAATAATTTCTCTCAACATCAATAAAAACTTTTTTTTTAAAAGAAAGTGTATTGTAATAACCTCAAGCCAGGATCTCAGCTGAGCCAGAAGCTAGAGATAGTGAAGAATATTGACAATCATTGATAATCACAAATTCTATCCAGGAACTGTGAATATAGCTTTAAATCATGGGGTACAATGATCAATCTTGAAGTCATCCTTCATCTTCCACTCTCCTTCACTCCTCAACTCCAGTCAGTTGCCAAGTCCTATCAAACCTATCTCCACAGCATGTCTTGCATCCACCCCCTTCTCAGCATTCACACAGACCCTACACTACTGTATCATAGTCCATTCTCACATTACCTTCCACCTAAACTACTTCAATAGCCTTCTAACTGTATTCCTTTATTCTAGTCTCTCCTTTCTCCAAGTCATTCTTTATACAGCTGACAAATTGATATTCCTAAAATACAGATGTGATCATGTCATCTCCCTACTCAAAAAATCTTCAGTGGATCCCTATTGCCTCTAGAATATATACAAACTCCTTAGCCTGGCGTTGAGAAACTCCTTTTCACCTACCTTTCCAGTCTTTCTTCAAATTACTCCCTTTAATACATTCTCTATTCCACTCAAACTGACTGGCTAGCTGTCATCTCTCACATCTGTGTCTTTACACAAGTGTTCCCCTATATCCTTCCATACCTCCACCTCATAGAATCCCTAGTCTCCTTCAAAGCTTAGGTGCCACCTCCTATAAAACATCTTTCCTGATCCTTACCTCCTCATTTCCCACCCAGTTAACACTATCTCCCTTTTGAAATTGCTCAGTTTCATTCTAGTCAATGTAACCCAAGTATCAGCCAACAAGCACAGTGCCTTGCACATAATAGGCATTTAATAAATGTTTATTGAATTTATTTAAATTAACATTTTAAAAAACACAAAAAGCAGTGGAAAGATACCTGGTAGGGGTAAACCAGTTGCAGCTTAATTGCTGACAATCAGTCAACTGACCAACATTTATTAAACACAACAGCAGCTTCCATGCAAGCAGGGCCATGAAAGACATAGAAGATATGTAGGCTCAGAAAGAAAGAGGCACTGGTCCCATCCTAAGATTAAAGGACAATATGAGTTCAAGGTGGATACAAAAGAATGAAAGGAAAGCTTCTAGAATGCCAGGTATACCTCCTGTAGAAGATTTATGAAAAAATATGCACAAGAACCAAATATGACAAGAAGGTGTGGAAAAGTTGCAGTCTGTATTGGTGGAAGGAGCAGTCATTCTCACCAATAAAATTATAAATCATTCAAAGAATTAACATGATTTCAATAAAATATCTGATGGGGTAGAAGCTAGGTGATGCAGTGGATAGAGCACCAGCCCTGGATTCAGGAGGACCTGAGTTCAAATCCGACTTCAGACACATAACACTTACTAGCTGTGTGACCCTAGGCAAGTCACTTAACTCCATTGCCTAACTAAAAAAAAAAAAGAAAGAAAAGAAAATATCTTATGAAAACATTAACTTCTCTTTTAACAAAAAAAAAAAAGAAATTCTAAAACATACAATCTTGACAGCTTCCACTTTAAATCTAGCATAAGTACTTGTATTCACATTGGCTTTGACCTTGAGAATTTCTATCAGTTTAATTCACCATAAGAAGACAATCCTAGTCTATACTGAGCAAAATTTAATCAGGGAAAATTTCAAAGGAAAAAAAGTTAGTGAGCTCAAAATCTGTCATAAAGTCTGCACCACAAGCTCAAAACAGATGTGAAATATCATTGTTTCTTTTGAAATTACCCAAAAAAATGACTAAGTCAAGATTTCTCTTATGTTTCGAATCTTTGAGCATATGCCTTCCCCTCCCAAAATAAAAAGCCGTCCCATAGTTTCCTCCTCATCCATGCCAGAAGACTGGGGAAATGGAAAAAGAAACAAAAGGGAATAAAATCCTATTTCTTATCCTTCTCCTTTCTCTTCTCTAGGTATTTGCCTCCTACCAGGCTAAATATATGCAAAGCACTCTGCAAACCTTAAAGTACTGTATAAATGCTAACTGTTATTACTACTACTACTACATTTCTGCAGTGTTTCAGTTTAGTTCTTGAATATAAGAGTGGATGAAGGCACAGCATGCTCCAATTCAGACAAATATGTTTAGTTCTGGGTCCAAAATGGGAATCAAAATCTAGGACAGGTTCAGGACTTGAGTTAAGTTGAGAAACAGATTTGAAAAATGACCAAAATTCAGATTGGTCCAAAGCTTTGTAAGAACAGGGATAACCTGGAGCCAGATTGCAATCCACACCTGGACAAGAACCCAACTATTCAGTAGTTTGTTCGGACCAAAGGATATAGTGACAATAATGGAAGGGGTTTGAAGGGATGGTAAATAGGTTTAGAAATATTACCTCTACCTCTAATTCCCAAAATATTAGCTACTATAATGATAATAATAATAAATATCATCAACTTTTAGATAGTATTTTAAAGTTTAGTGGGATGCATATTATTGGACAGTTCATGTAATCTAACAAACTCAACAAAGTTTTTCACCACTTTTTTATAAGTCTAATTTTTATTCTGAACTTAACACAAAATAGAATGGACATTTGCCTATCCGTGGTAGAACAGAAAAAGCAGTTTGCACATGAAACTGCAGGTGTCTATTATATCCAATTTGCTTTTCCTTTGTTAAGTATTCAATAAGATCAACCTGTAGCTTTTCAAGGTTGAACTGTTCAGTTTGTCTGGACTTCTTTCTGTTCTTTTCTCTCTGTTTTTAAAAAAAGATGCCTCAATCACCTTCTTTTTTTGGTTTCTTTTCTTTTTTATTACCCTATCTTATGCCTCTCGCCCTCTCAGTCAGTCAATTAGTCAATAAGTCTTTATTAAATACCTACCTTAATGAATGAGTTATATGTAGAATAAATAAAAACTAATCAACAGAGGGAAGGAGGCATCAACATTAAGGGGAATTGGGAGAGGGTTTGTGTAAAAGGTGGGATTTAGGTGAGACTTGAAAGAAGTCACCTTGACCCCATAATTGGACATTTAAAAAATGAAAAGGGAAGGAAAGAACAAAAAAGAAAAGAAAAAAGAAAAAAAAACTCTTGTAAAAAAAAAAGTACATGGTCAATCAAAACAAATAACCACTTTTCCTGAAAATGTATGTCTTTTTCTGCATCTTGAATCCATCAACTCATTGTCAGGAGGTACATAGCATTCTTTATTATCAGCCTTTAGGAATGGTTGAAATCATTGAGAGTTCTCAAGTCTTTCAAATTTGTTTTATAACATTATTATTGTATAAATTGTTCTCCTAGTTCTGTTCACTTCACTTGCCAACAGTTCATGTAGGTCTTCTTGGGTTTCTCTGAAACCATCTATTTCATCAGTTCTTATGGTGCAACAGTATCCTATTATATTCATAGATGTAAATTTGTTTTGTCTTTCCCCAATTGATAGGCACCTCTCTTAATTTCTAGTTCTTTGCTACTGCAAAAAAAAATTGCTATAAATATTTATTTGCATGTACAGGTCCTTTTCTTCTTTGATTGATCTCTTGCCTTATAGGCCTAGTAGTAGTATCACTGCAGCTTGGTAGTGAAATGGATAGAGTGCCAGGCCTGGAATCAGGAAGATTCACTTTCCTGAGTTCAAATTTGGCCTCAACATTTACTAGCTGTGTGACTCTGGGCAAGTCATTTAATCCTGTTTGCCTCAGTTTCCTCAACTGTAAAATGAGCTAGAGAAAGAAATGGTGAATCACTCCAGTATATTTGCCAAGAAAACCCAAAAAATGTTCACAAAGAGTTGGAAACAACTGAACAACAACAAATCATAAGACATGGTAAGCATTAATTCTTTTTGTTTTTGTTCAGTCGTTTCAGTCAAATGTGACTAAATAACAACAGTGCTGTCACTCAGTCAAAGGGTATGCACCATTTAGTAGTTTCTAGGGGATAGTTCCAAATTGCTTTCCAGAATGGCTAGATCAATTCATGGATCCATTAGTGTGCCTGTTTTCCTATAGTCATTCCAATATTTGTCATTTACCTTTTTTGTCAACTTTGCTATTCTTGTGGTTGTAAGATGAAACCTTAAAGTTGCTTTATTTGCATTTCTCTGGTTATTAGTGATTTAGAGGATTTTTACATGATTTTCCCTTTTTATCAGCAATCTGATGAGTATGATGTGAAACCTCAGGGTTATTTTACATTGCATTTCTCTAAAGAGAAAATCAGATATTGATTTAGTATTTTATATATGATGTCATTCTGTAATTGATTCATTTTGTAACTGCCTGAGCCATGGGTTGTTTTTTTATTTGGAAAGGGGTTTTTTTTTGATTTCAGGGGGAGAGGTTGGTCTCTGAGTTAAGTTCTGAAGTTCATGAGTCTAGAAGTTCAGTTTTTCTCTCTAAGTTAAGTTTAAAAGTTGTTTCCCTATAAATCACTTTAATTGAAAGAAAACAGTTATCTCTGTACCATTAGCTGCCCTTGTTCAATTAGAAGAAATCTGTTATCCTTGAAGGATTCAGGTGGATTTCAGGGAGTCTGGTCTGTTATCTGTGCAACACTGGCTATCCTTCAAGAAAGTCTGATCTGGTATCACTGTGACATGAACAATTACTATTTCTCCGATTATTTAGTTCCATCTTTACTTTTGTAATACCATGTTCATATAGTTTCCAAGTGCTTCTTGGAAGCTAGACTCCCAACTATTTTATACATGAGTTATTTTATTATGATTGAAATTTCACTTTCTATTTTTTCTTGTTAGATTTTGTTGGTAACGCACAAAAATGTTGATGATTTATGTGGATTTATTTTATATCCTACGTCTGTCTTTGCTGAATTTGTTATTTCAATTAATTGTGGTTGCCTCTTTGGAGTTCTTTAGATAGATCATTATATCATCTGCAAAAATGTGCTAATTTTGTTTCTTCTTTGCCCATGCCTATTCCTTGATTTCCTATTCTTCTCATTACTATAGCTAGCATTTCCACTACTACTACACTACACAGTAGGGTCATAAATGGCATTCTTGGTTTACCCCTCCCTGATCTTATTGGAAATTCCAAACATTTTCCTTTACATATATCATTTACTGCTAGTTTGAGATACTACTTACCATATGAAGGAAAAATCTATTTATTCCTATGTTTCTAGTGTTGCTAATAGAAATGGGTGTTGGATTTTGTCAAAAGCCTTCTCAGATCTATTGATGTAATTATATGACTTTGTTATTTTTACTATTAATATGGTATGTTTTGTTTATATTTTTCCTTATGTTGAACCATCCCTTAATTCCTGGTACAAATCCAACCTGGTTTTGATCTCTGATCTTTTTAATATGTTGTTGTAGCCTATTTCCTAATATTTCATTTAATAATTTTTATGAATATTCTTTAAGAATATTGATCTATAGAATTTTATTTCCTGTTTTGTCTTGCCTTGGTTTGTGTATCAAAACAATATTTGTATCATAGAAAGTTTGGAAAGTTTCCTTCTTTTCCTATTTTGCAAATAGAATATGTAATAGTGGAAGTAATTATAGTTATTCTTCAAATATTTGGTATAATTCATTTGTAAATCCCCCTCAGTCTTTTTTCTTTGGGAGTTCATTTGTGATTTATTCAATTTCTTTTTCTGATATTAAGCTATATATAAAGAATCTATTTCTTCTGTTAATCTGGGCTTTTTGTATTTTTACAGTATTCAGGTATTTCATTTAAGCTGACGGTTTTTGGAATATAATTAAGCAAAATAATGTGTATTTTTTCCTTTTTTTCCTCAGTTGTGAATTCTTTTTCATTTTTATGAATTTTTTCTCTCTTTTTAAAATCAGATTAGTTAACTGTTTATGTGCTTATTAGTTTTTTCCTAAAAAATAATTACTAGTTTTGTCAATTCAATACGGTCATTTTCGCTTTCAATTTTGATGATCTCTTCCTTGACTTTCAAAATTTCTATTTTGAGATAGATTTTTTTTATTTATTGATTTTCTAGGGGTTTTTTAGTTGCATGCTCAATTCATTTGTTTTTTCTCTCTTTTATTCATTAAAACATTTAAAGACTTAAATTTTCCCTAAGAATTGCTTTAGCTGAGCTTCATAAATTTGGTATACTATTTCATTGCAGTGATTGTCTTTGATAAAATTTTCTATTGTTCCTATAATTTGTTTTTTGACCCCCTTAATTCTTCAGCATTAAGTTATTTAGTCTTCAATTTATTTTTCATTCTTTCTGAAAAGGCCCCTCATTAAATATAACTTTATTACACTGTGGTCACTCACATAGGCATTTCAAATTTCTGCTTTTCTGCCTTTGTTTGTGAGGTTTCAATGCCCCCAAAATGGCCAGTTTTTGTAAAGGTTCCATGAAATGCTGAAAAATATGTACGTTCTTTTCTCTTTCTATTCAGTTATCACCAGAGAGTTATCATCTTTAATTTTTCTATTCTAATCCATTAATTCTCCTTGCTATTTTCCCCCTCACCAGCTACTCCATTTTGTATCTCTTGTGTCATTTCTTCCAGATACTTTAGTAATTCTTATGCAGAAGACCTTCTATTTTCTGAGGCTCTACCTAGATTTGTTATGGATCTACTCTCTTCTTTTGGATTTATCCTGTGTGCTTCTCACACAAGTTATTTCTTTATCGTGTTAGCATTTTTCTTCCGTTTGCCCCTATCTGCAGCCTCAGTTTCTAGATTAGTAGCTTATACTTGAGTCAATTCCTGTACTACTGGATGGCACAGGTAGGCACTGTTTGATCCCAAGTTTGTTAGCTTGTTAGTCCCCACAATTATTAGCCTTGTCCTTGCCGTGGATCAGCCACAGGCAGCCTGGATGCTGGTCTGTCCCTGTTTTCTATTGGGAACGGAGACGAGATCCCTGGTACCACTGAGTGCTGCTCCCGACCTGTACCCTTCTATGGGACTGGGCTGCTTTGTACTTCACCTACTACTTACCCTAGCTTATCTCCACTACAGAATTCTGGCAGTCTTTCGTGCAATTCTAAACTGAATAGAGGAGTTTCTAACTAATTCTCTTTAGTTTCTTTATAATTATTCCTTCCGGTACATTTTTGGAGCTTTACTAGGCTATTTGTGAGGAAACTGGGATCCTATAGATCCTAACGTGGCACTATCTTCCTACATTCCTCTTGAAAATAACAAAAATCATTAAGTACCTACTATACAAAGAACACTGTACCATGTCCTGGCACATTTGCTTGCTTAATGCAATATTTTAATATCACAAACCTCATCATAAGTAAATATATTGATCACTAAAGCACGTGCACATTTAGTTGAAACTCCCTGTATGATTAAGAGACAGAGTTAGTTATTTGGACCAAATCTGCTACATGAGGTCAGTGGCTGGAGTAACATTGCCCGGTGAAATCAGTGACCAAGAAAAAAGTCAGCAACCAAAGTGAAAGGTGGTTGGGGGTGAGTGGGAAGATGAACACAGCAATTCCCTGCTACATCTGAGTGGGCATCTGTGACTCCAGCATTGGATAATTTTCACATCAGAAGAGCTATCCATGCGATGCAGCTCAACCTATTATAAATTAAATACAGCCTTGAGTATTTTATTTTCTATTCTTTTTATTCATTCTTGACTAATAAGAAGTCAGCTATATGTTAATTAAATATCTTTATAAGCAGAATTAGTGAAAATCCTTCTCTATCCCAGAATAACAAGCTACACAATTAAAGAAATATATAGAGTTTAATAGTGGAATGAATGCTAAACTTCTTGCAGTTTGCAGGTAGCTACTTATGTACAACTATGGAATTTTCATTAGCATCTCCCACTATTATAAATGCTTATCATAAAATGTAACCCCTAGTGGTTACTGACCTTTATGAGATTTTTTTTTAAAAAGTTGGGGGTTGGAGAAGTTTTCTTGCAAGGTAATTCCCAGTTAAAAGATCTTCCAGAAATCTGAGAGTCATTTCTACCCTGTGAAATAAGAGGCTAAAAGCTCTATGTCAGGCAATTGTATCACTAATTTAGCTTTATATCATATAATGTAATATACAACTGATCTCGAAGGCATTTTTATCTTTATACACCCAGTGTCTAGCATTAAGTGCTTTATAAAGTGAATTAAATTAATATTGTCATAGAATCATAAAACTTCTTTTCTTTTTTTGCATTTTATACATATATACCATGAATTTTGTTTCCTCCTTTTAAAGAGCTTCCAGAATAAATTATATCTATCATTTCACCTGTTAACAATTGTTTTCTATTTCTAATACAGAATACAAGACAGTAGAAAATTCCTATCAGTACCCATTATTAACTTTTCTCCCTTTTTAAAGATTGATGTGCCATAACCATCCAACAGAATTTGCTTTTCTTTCACCATTTTTGGCCTCCTCTTCACAGCAGCTGTGCTTGCTTGTTTTCAACTGATTTTGTGAATCATCAAATTACTTTCCCATTTTTACACAGTAGAATCTATAACATGCTTGGAAATGTGGTCTCAGACTCCTTTTAACTAGAACATGCTGTTGATATGTAAGAAGATACAAGTAATCTCCATACTGAGAGAACTACAAGTCTGCGAACAAATACAATGCCCATTTTTAATGTTCATAGTGAAATGACAAATAGTATTTGTGACTTCGTGAAACCCCTATCTATGTGCTACTCCTATACAAAAGAAGAAATTCTGAAAGAGAGATTCAGTGATTCAACCCAAACTGCAAGGAGAGTAGGAGATAGTTTCAGGGTCATAATGAAAAGGAATCCTCCCTAACTAGGCCTGCACCCAAGTCATATTTTCTAGCCTGCAATTTAAAATCTATTTTAAAAAATTAAACATTATCAAGTGAACCACTTACTAACAGTGCTAATAGTCTTTGAAGTCTTAAACTTAAAACAAACTGCACATTTACTGATGTTATAGTCCCTTTGAAGAAAACGTGTGGGCTCTTACACAACTAAATGAAAATGTAACAAAATTTAAAAACTGATGGCCAAATTATTTAATTGCTCAATCTGCCCTCTTCCCCCCTCCACCCACCCACCATGGCTAATACTAATTACTATAAACTCCATTTGAGTTCTGATCCTACAATAATAATAAAGAGCTTCCACTATGGATTAGTCATGGAGAGCTGCCTTTGCTTACAGTTGACACTGAAGGATAACAGACCTAGCAAGTCATGAAGGGAAGGAGGCAAATTTCAAAGGAAATTTCAAAGCACCCTACCCTAGAAATCAGTATTGAGAACATCATAAACAATGGGAGCTAATGAAAATGTAAACAACACAAAATCCTTCTGCTCTACATACTCCCTTGATGTTGGTCAAGTGGTCCCTGATGCCATGACAGCCTACACAATCTGCCCTTCCACAACCCCTATGTACACACATGGGCATAACTTGGTTATGTGGTAGGTTTGGTTCCAGACCACACAATAAAGCAAATATCATGATAAAGCAAGTCACATGAATTTTTTGGTTTCCCAGTACATATAAAAGTTATGCTTATACTATACTGTAGTCGATTAGGTATGCAATTGTATTATGTCTAAACAAATGTATATACCTTAATTTAAAAAATACTTTATTGCTAACCATTGCAAACCATTATCTGAGCCTTCAGCAAGTCATAATCTTTCTGCTGGTGGAGGATCTTGCCTCAATGTTGATGGCTGCTGACTGATCAGGATGGTGGCTGCTGAAGGTTGTTGGGATGACTATGGCAATTTCTTAAACTAAGACAATAATGAAGTTTGCCCGCATTTATTGACTCTTCCTTTCACTTGAACACACAGGGGTCATTTTAGGGTTATTAATTAGTCACAATTTCAATATTGTTTTTCAGAAAATAGAAAAGTCTGAGGACAGGGAGAGAGACTGGGACAGTGGAACAGTCAAAACACACACAACATTTCTCAATTAAATTCACCATCTTATATGGGTACATTTCGTGGCACCCCAAAACAATTATAATAGTAACAGCAAAGATGACTGATCAGAGATCACATAACATATAATAACAATAAAAATAGTTTGAAATATTGCAAGAATTATGTGCCTCAGAGACACTATGTGAACACATGCTGTTAGAAAAATGGTGCTGATAAAGTTGCTCAAAGCAGGGTTGCCACAAATCTTTAATTTGTTAAAAAAAAATACAATATTGATGAAGTGCTATAAAACAAAGTGCAATAAGATCAGCTATGCCTGTACTCACATTACACCAAGATATTTCAATCTCCGCACATAATGTCCTAAATTCTTCTAAGCCAATAAAGCTTTTGGGACATCCTATATTTGTTGAGTACCTACAATAATATTAATATTAATAATAATACAGCACTTAAAGTTTCCAAAATACTTTTCAATCATTATTGCACTTGATCTTCAAGACAATCCTATAAGATAGGTGCTAAAGGTATTTTTATCCTCAATTTACAAGTGAGAAAACTGAGACTCACAGATCTTCAGTGACTTTGCTGAGGATCACGTGACTAGTCACTGTCAGCAGTGGAATATAAACCCAGGTTGTCCTGGCTCCAAGTTCAGCATTCCATTTATGACATCTCAATGCAGAAAACTATAAGAGAGTAACTGGTATATGCTCAGGATTGCCCAGTTTGCCTAATATGGAATCCCCTACTACATGGGTCGGGGTAGGTGATTGTCTGCCTACTTCTTTAAAATGGCAAGATAAAGCCAATAGATCTTTTCCATCTCTTTTTTCTGCTGCATTATTTTCAACTCCTTTTATCTGATACAACCAGATGGTGAAAATCAAAGTTAACCCACAGCATGTACATCATGAACTGAACTGGTAAGAAAGGAAGGACTTTCCTTTCCCTGCTCCCTTTTGCCTCAACTCCTGAGAAATAGGCCTGGGGGTGTTCATTTCTGTACTATGTTATTTGCCCTCTTCAGTTTCAGGGGCCAGAGCTGATCCCTACAGGACATGGTAATTCAAGCCCTGATGAACTTGGAGCCAGGATTGCAGGTTGGATAATATAGCCAGCCTGCCTGGCATGGATACCCTGAGAGCTCAAGGTGCTGGAAACTTGAACCCAAGGGGAGTTTTTGGACTTGGAACTAAGAATGTGTTCTATAAAAACCAGGGCAAGCTGTGAATTTAATCTTCTTCCCCTCCCCAGAGTTTGAGGTAGTACTGGGAAAAGAAGAGAATTACATTTATATGTTTGTGATTATACCTTTGGAAGTATGTCTGTGTAAAAGCTAATCTGACTGCTAATGTCTAAATGGAACTGGGGCACTGAGGACCATCGATTAGGGAATTAGGAAATTATTACAACTTGGAGAACAACATTGATGGGAGCTAGAAGCATTTGCAGAGAATTTAGACACCCTTAGAGAATCCTGAGGAGAAGGGTAAAATCTAACTCACCAGGCCTTCAGGGATAGGGCAGAGTAGGTTGTGTTATACTAGGAATAGGGGGAAATAAGTACTAGCCCTTATGAAATTCACAATCTATTAACAAATATGTAGATGCCTTTTTCTTTCATACCAACCCCCTTCTTAAATACATTTCCATGCACACATGATCCTACCTTCTTTGGTCAAAACACTTTTCTTATATCCAGTTTTGTTTTTATTTTTTCTTGTTAGCTGTGTTCACAGTCACAGATTTTAACTCCAATATTGTACCACCATATTGTAAATGCATGGCCATGAGAGGGACCAAATGAATAACTACATGGAGCTATAAATATGTATTATCAATACAAGAAAAATTATTCAATGTATTGGGGAGGGGTGTCAGCAGTGTTTCTGCATCCAAAAGAAATAATTATTTTTTATTCCTAGGCAGGACAATAACTACACTGGGCCACTTGGAGGCAATGCTGCATTTTAGGATGCCCAGATACCATCTGGAAGTTCTCTTTCCCTTTTCTCTTGCCCCATGAGGGTGCAAGGGAGACCCTAAGTAGAATTCTAAACCTTCTGCTAGTGTCTACTGTTGCTTCCAGCATTTTTGATGGCAGGGCACACAGCCTTGGATTGATATCCAAACCTCTGTGTATTGAATTGAAGAAGGGAGATGGAAGGCATTCTTGTGTTTTTCAGTATTTGAATATGCTCTGACACTAACTGGCTGAGATACTGATCAATCAAGTTTGGCTGATCCATATTGCAACCAATTAAAATCATCAACACCTAATTCCAATGACATTTATGGAAAGGGAAGGCATACTCTGTAACTTTTTTGTGTATACAAAATTTCTACATATGACCTTGACTATGTATTATTTCAGGCAGGGGTTGTTATATAGAAACACAAATTCTCATGAGAGTGAATTCAATTCAATTCAACATACTATTTGACAAAGCAAATGCAAAATAAACATATCTATTATGTGCTAGGTGCTGGGAATACAAATGTATAAGGAACTCAAGCTACAATTATAAGATGCATTAAGAGATTAGGAGAAAATCATGAAGAATCACAGAATTTCGGATCTGAAAGGGATTTTAGTGGCCATCAACTTGAACCTATGCCTAAAAAGGGATCCCCTCTATAACATTCATAAGTGGTCATCTGCCCCCTGCTTGAAGACCTCAAAAGAAAAGGAATTTACCTCTTCCTGAGGCAGTCCATTCCACTTTGGACAGATCTAATTGTTAGACATATTTCTCCACCATCGAGTCTAAAGTTGCCCCTTTGCAATTTCCTCTTATTGTTCTTGGTGCTGCCTTGTTGGGTCAAATAAAACAAGTTTTACTCTCATTCATTTAAGAGCTCTTCAAATACTTGAAGAGAGGTACTACTATACCCACCCTGATTCTTCTCTCCGCCAGGCTAAACATCCTCAGTCCCTTCAAAAACTACCTATGATTACTTCATCATCATAATGCAATAGCTAGTATTATATAGTGCTTTAAGATTTGCAAATCCCTTTACTTATGTCCTCTCATTTGATCCTCACAACAACTATGTGGGTGCTATTTTTTTCCTTATTTTACAGATCAGGAAACTAATTTCAGTAACTTGCCAGAATCACACCATTAGTAGATATCTAAGGTGGGTTTTGAATTCATGTTGTCCTAACTCCACATCCAGCACTCTACTCACTATACTACCTAGCTGCCTGAAAAATACTAAGTAACTAGTCTTTTGAAAATATGAAATGAATTTAAGACCCTTCGCCAGGATAGTTGATTTTTTCTAAATAAAAACTGCTATAGAACTGAGTACACTAGTCAATATTCAGTTTGTCTGGAGCAGAGTACATAGAGACTACTACCTCCTTATTCCTGGAAGCTATAATTTTGTTAAGATCACATTAATTTTCCTGGCTTCCACACCACAATGCTCATTCATATTGAGCTTTCAGTCCACTAAAACCCAAGATCTCTTTCAGGCAAACTAATGTCTTACCACATCTCCCCTATCCTGCAACTGGGAAGTTGGTTTTCAAGACTTGACATTTATTCCTATTGAATTATATCATATTAGAGTCAGCCCAATGTTTTAGCCTGTCAAGTTCTTTCTGGATCCTCATTCTTTTATCCAGTATATTAGCTATCCCTCCCAGCGTTGTGTCATTTCCTAGTTTGAGAACATGTCACCTTTCCTTTTATCTAAATCACTGATAGAAATTTTAAACAGAACAGAGTCAAGCACAGTTCCCAGTGGAAGGGGGGGGGGGGCAATCCAGTGCAGATCTCCTTCCAAGTTGGCATTGAACACTGAACCATTAATGACTACTTAAGTCTGGCCAATCATCCAGTTCCATCTAATCATATTATTTTCTAATCAATCAGTCAGCGAGCATTTATTAAATGCTTACTATATGTCAGGCACCGTCAGGTGCTAGAAATACAAAGACAAAAATGAAACATTCCCTAGTGTCAATCTCACAATCTATTTGAAGAAACAACAAATGCACATACAAAATATATGCTAAGAAATACAAAATAATTAGTTGGGGAGGAGGAATACTAGTAGCTTCCTCCCACCCCACTCTCAGGGAGAGATCCTGAACTGGGTTTTAAAGGAAGAAAGGAATTCTGAAAAGGGAAGGTGAGGGAGGCATGCATTCCAGGGTCCTCTGTAAAGATAAATAGGGTGGATGGGATGCCAATATATAAGGAAACACATAGGCTGGTTTGGGGGGGTCATAGAGTGAGTGAAGGGAAGCAATGAGTAATAAGACTGGACAGATAAGATAGACATAGACTATAGAAGGTTTGAAAAGCCAAACAAGGGAATTTTTATTTTATCCTGGAGGCAGCAGGAATCATTGGAGCTTCTTGAACTGGGGAAAGACATGATCAGATATCTGCTTTAGAAATACCATTTTGGCAGCTTTGTGGAGTATGGAGTGAGAAGGGAGAGATTGAAGGCTAGGAGACCAAGGAAAAGGTGAGGACAACAGGCCAGATAAAAGGTGATGACAAGGGCCTGAACTAGAGTGGTGGCTGTGAGTGGAGAGAAGGGCATGGATTAGAGAGATGTTGTAGAGGTAGAACTAGCCAAAATTAATGACTGGTTGGATATGGGGGGATGAGGGAGAAAAAAGAGCTAAAGATCACTCTGAATCTATGACCTTGGGTGACTAAAAGGATGGCCTTACCCTCAATAGAAAGAATAAACTTAGGAAGAGGAGTAGGTTTGGAGGAAAGGACAAGGGATTTTGTCTTGGACATATTGAGTTTGAGATGCTTACAGGGCAACTTATTGTAACTCAAGAGAGAGACTACATATATATCACATACACATCTATGTATATACACACATACATATATGTAAGTATAGTTATATGCACATATATACATGTTCACACCTATCTGTGTATATCTGGGAATCATGGATGAATGAGCAAATATATGAAGCATTTATTAAGTGTAAATAAATTACACATTTATTATGTGTAAAGCACTATGCTAAGCATAAGAGATAGAAATAGAAAAGTGAGACAGTCTCTACTTTCAAGGAGCTCACATTCCAATGGTAGAGACAACCCACATGGAAGGATTCAGATGCAAGTCAGATGGACAATTCCCATGGACCTCAGGGTGCAGTAGGTGTTAATGTTCAGTCATTTTTCAGTAGTGTTTGACTCTTTGTGATTCCATTTGGGATTTTCTTGGCAAAGATACTGGAGTAGCTTGTCATTTCCTTCTCCAATTCATTTTACAGATGAGAAAACTAAGGCAAACAAGGTTAAGTGACTTGCTCAGGGTCACATAGCTAGTAAGTGTCTAAGGCCAGATTTGAATTCAGGAAGATGAGTCTTCCTGACTCCAGGACCAGCACTCTATCTACTGTGCCACTTAGGTGGCACAGTAGTTAATGACTCTTCTTTAAAGTCATTCCCACTGACAAAATCACATCAGTTTCTGATATTGAACCATTTGATGGTGCCAAAGACCATGGTGGTGAGAACTCTCTTTTCTGGGTCTTCAATAGCTGTGCATATAGCACCTGCAAGAGCAGTTGCCAGGCTGTATTGCCAGAGGGTTGCTTCCCAGGATGATGGCTGGAAGCATTGCTATTCCCAAGACTCATGGGTTCAGGGTCCTGGGTTCTCTCCATCAAGGTCTGAGGAGAAATGGTAGTCAAGGTGGTAGAGGTGATAGTGGACTTGCCTGGCACCTGCTGTTTCCTGACTCTTCCTCAGGGTAACTTGCTGTTTCAAATATGTTGCCTTGGCTACTCTTTGTGTGACAGTAGATCAGTGTGTATATGTACACACATATAAATACACATATATATGCAGATTTGTGTATGCATATATATATATACACATATATGTGAAATGATAATTTAACCCTTGATAGTTAATGAGATTCGTCAAAGGAAAGAACTAGAGAGAAAAGAGAAGAAAGACCAGGCAGAGCCTTGGAATACAAACACAAATGGAGTGTGGGATACCAAAGCAGAGTGAGAAAGAAAGGTCAGACAGGTAGGAGGAGAACCCTGAGAAAGCAGTGTCAAAAAAAAACAAACCCAAAAAACAAACCCAAAACCCAGAGAGGAGAGAGTGTCCAGGAGGAGAGTCAAATGTTACAGAGAATTCCAAAAGGATGAGGAATGAGAAAAAGCTATTAGATTTGACAAGGAAGAGATCACTGGTAAATTTGGAGAGATGGTTTTAGTTGAGTGATAAAGTGGTAAGCCAGATTGCATGGGGATGAGAAATGAGTAAGAGGGGAAGAAGTGGAGGTGACAAATGTGGACAGATTTTTCTAGAAATTTGACTGAGAAAAGGAGGAGAGATGTACAGTGATAGGTTGAGAGGATGTTAAGAAAAAGTGGGCTTTTTTTAGTTTACATCTTTCCATGTTTTCCAACAGAATAATATAACATATTCTCAAATTCTTTGCTAAAATCTAGCTAAACTATGTCTTCAGCACTTCCTAACTTACTAGTTTAGTAACCCTGTCAAAAAAGGAAATGAGGTTAGTCTGGCATGACTTATTTTTGAAGAAGCCTCTTTGAAGTCTCCAGTTTAATAGATTTTCACTAACAACATCTTTAATGACATATTCAAAGTCAAACTCACTAACCTTTCATTTACAAACTCTACTCTCATCCCAGTTTTGAAAATCAGGATCAGTTAGGAAGTACCTTAAAGATGAGAAAATTGGTTAATACCTCTTTGGAATCCTGGTTTTTGGAACTGGTGTTTACTGCTAACTAAATCCTAGGTCAAATTGGAAAGAAATGCCAATTTCCAATAATTTAAATTACATCTGTAAGAGAATAGAAACTCAATGAAATAATCTTTGAATTAATACAGTAACAAGTTAGGTAGAGTGTACTCTCAGAAGTTGATGATGAAAGCCTGAGAGAGTCCAAGTAACATGGGACTAATTTGTACCTGCCTAAAATCCTCAGACAAAAAGGGAAAAAAGAAGATCTGGAAATAACTTTGAAAGATTTTACCTATGTTAATTATGGTCTTCCAAGTCCATAAAAAGAAGGAATGAAAATGTCAGTTTACAGGTCACCTCTACTTAAAGCAAAAACAGTAAAATCTATATTTGGGGAGAACAGTTTGGTTGGCCAAAGGTTATACTTAACAATATAACACCATACTGCACACACAGGTCACCACAAAACAATTAAAGAAGTTCTGAGAAAAACTGATATTAGGTCTGTAAACAAGAAATTACTGCTAGATCATGTAGCCAAAGTAGGGGAAAGCAGAGCTCATCCCACAGAAGCAACAGAATAAAGGAGCCAAGAATGAAAGTAGGAAAAGTGCACTATGCCCCCAAGCACTACCAATTCACTTCAATTCAACAAGCGTTTATTAAGTGTATACTACATTTAAGAAACTGTGCAGGGAGCACAAAATACAATTTGTTGTTCAGTCATTTTTCAGTTGTGCCCGACCTTTCATGACCCCATTTAGGATTTTCTTGGGAACGGTACTAGATTGGTTTGCCATTTCCTTCTCCAGCTCATTTTACAGATGAGGAAACTGAGGCAAACAGAATTAAGTGACTTGCCCAAAGGCACACAGCTAGTGAGTGTCTGAGGCCAGATTTGAACTCAGGAAGATGAGTTTTCCTTACATAAGGCCCAGCACTTTTATCCACCTGGCTGCCCTGAGAAGATACAAAGCCCTTGCCTTCCACTTGGGGAAAATAATTTGTACACAGATAAGTCAATGAAATTTCAGCAGGGTTGGGGGCAGGTGGGATCAGGAAAGGTCTCTTGTAGTTAAAGGCCACTTGAGCTGAGTCTTAAAGTGAACTAGCACTTTTAAGAGGTAAAATGAGTATGCAAGAGCATTCTAAGCATGGTGGACAGCAGGAAATGGAGTATCACATGTGTATGGGAAACATCAACCAGACCAGTTTGTCTGCAGCAGAGAGGGCATGAGGGGGACTAATCTGAAATCAATCTAGGAAGAAAGATAGGTTGGCACCAGACTGTGAAGGGATTAACATGTCAACAGCGGAGTCTGTATTTTTTTCTAGAGGCAAGAGACACTGAAGTCTGACCAGAGGAATGACATGGTCAGACCTCATTTACCCCTCATTTCCCAAGAAATTCAATCATTCTTAATCTGAGAACCTATAGAAACTGCAGTTGTCATAAGAGAGAATAATCTCTAAACAAGCTTTAAAAAAATCTATAATTTCTCATAACTTTTGAAAATGTTTTTTTTTAACCTGGTGATCCTACTACTGGACACATATTCCAAGGAGGCCAAAGATGAGGAGATAATTTACATATGTAGCAAAATAGTTGTAGCAGCACTTTTAGTAGTAACAAAAAAATGCAAACAAAGCGGATCTGCGTTGATTAAGGAATGGCTGGAGAAATTGTTGTATATGGATGCCTTAAGAAATTACAAATATTAAGAATTCAAAGAAACATGGGAAGACTTGCGTGAAAAGATTTGAAACAGAAAACAAAACCAGAAAAACAACATACAAAACAAAAAAAAAGAAAGGAAGGAGGAAGGAGGGAGGGAGGGAGGGAGAGAGGAAGGAAGGAAGGAAGGAAGGAAGGAAGGAAGAAAACAATACTAAAATTGAGACTAAATACAATGAGAAATCTTGGTTCCAGGGGACATACAAGGAAACAAACTTCATTTTTGGAAAGAGGACTAGAGGGAGGGAAGAAAGGAAAAAGAATTTATTAAGCCAGGCACTATGACAAGCACTTTACAAGTATTGTCTCATTTGATCTTCACAAAATCCTGGGAGGTAGGTGTTATTATTATCCCCATTTTACAGTTGAGGAAACTGAAACAGACAGAGGTTAAGGGCCAGGACCACATAGCTAGTAAGTGTCTGAGGCTGATTTGAACTCAGGTCTTCCTGAGTCCAGGCACAGCACTGTATCTACTCTGTCACCTAGCTGCCTCCACTAGGGATGTGGAATATTGTACATACAAACAAAAGGTATGAATAAAACTTTTTAAAATTAAAAAAATAGATTTTAAAAACCATGTGTCACTAAGACATAAACTAATACAATTGGACAAATGCTAAATAAAATTCCAAACATAGGAGCTACATTCCACAGATCCCTAAGTTTATGCCACTAAGACATAAACTAATGCAATTGGACAAATGCTAAATAAAATTCCAAAGGTAGGAGCTACATTCCACAGGTCCATTTTCCTAAGAAGGAACATCCCTAAACAGTGAACACTGGGTTAAAGGTTAGTAAGTCAGAAAATTCAGTTAACCAAAACACTTCATTCCTGACCTATACCAGTTACAGATGTTACTATACCACAATGTTTTATCAGACATTTGGCTCACTAAGGGATATTCTTTTAAAGGTGATTGTTTGGTTTATCCACCAAAATCTTAATGTCTCTTCACAACGAGGTGGTTACTCTAGATCAGGGGCAGGGAGCCTGCATCCGTGAGGCCACATGTGGGCTTCTAGGTCCTTGGGTGCAGCCTTTTGACTGAGTCCGTTTTACAGAACAAATCTTTTTTGTTTTGTGAAGTTTGCATTCAGTCAAAGGGCCACACTTGAAGACCTATTGGGCCACGTGTGGCCTCAAGGGCACGGGTTCTCTACCCCTGCTCTAGATCTTCAAGGTGATACTGGCAAATCAAGTATTTTTTTAAAAAATTTTTAATTAAATACCTATTAAGCCCCAGGTATTGTGCTAAGCTCTTGGCAATGCAAAGACAAAAGCTTACTCAAAACCTCCTAGGTGAGTTTCCATTCTCATAGGAAAAACAATACGCACTATATGTTTATGTATTCAAAAGATACACAAAGTAAATATAGTAACCTTTGGGGTAAGGAGCTTAGGGGACCAGGAAAGGCCTTACTATAGAAGGCAGTGTCTAAACTGACTCTGAAAGAAAGTCAGGGGTTCTAAGAGGCAGAGGGAATATATCAGAGGCATGAAGGACAACCAGTGCAAACACATGGAGACTGTCTTGTGGAAGGAGGAGCAAGAAGGCCTGTTCCTCTGGATCACAGGGTAATGTGGAATAAGGCCAGAATGGGGTCATGTTGTAAAGAACTTTAAATGCCAAACAAAGGACTTTACATTTGATCCTAGGAATCGGTCAGAAGTCACTGGAATTTACTAAGTAGGAGAATGACATGGTCCATCCTACACTTCAGGAAAATTTTCCCCTTTGGCAATAGTGGAGAATATATTAGATTGTTGAGAGACTTGAAGCAGGGAGACCAATTAAAAGACTATTGCATTATTCCAAATGAGAAGTGAAGAGGGTTTGATCTAGGAAGGTGGTTGGTTGAGTGGACAGAAGGGACTGTCATTTTGGAAATAAAAACAACTGATTAGATATGTGGGATGCGTGAGAGTATAGACGACACTGAGGTTATGAACCTCGGTGGCTGGGAGGATAGTAGAGCCCTTGTTAGAAATCAAGAGAGAGGTAGGTCTTGCAGAGAGGATAATGAGTTCTGGTTTAGACATGTTGATTTTAAAATGGCTTGTTGTTGTTTCAATCATGTCTGACTCTTTGTGACCCCTTTTGGGGTTTTCTTGGCAAAGATACTGGGGTGGCTTGCCGTTTCCTTCTCCAGCTCATTTTGCAGATGAGGAAACTAAGGCAAACAGGGTTAAGTGACTTGCTCAGGGTCACACAGCTAGAACGTGCCTGAGGTCAAATATCTGAACCCAGGAAGGTGATTCTTCCTGACTCCAGGCCCAGCACTCTATGCACTATGGCGCCACCTGGCTGCCCCTTTCAAATGTCTATAATGTCAGTTTGAAATGTTCAACAAGTAGTTTGCGATATGAAACTCACTCAGGGGAGAAGCTAGTGGTTGATAGGAGTCATGTGCATAGAGATGATAATTAAACTCATGGAAGCTGATGAATTCACCAAATGAGTGAATTAGAGAGAAAAAGAAGAGGGCCCCGTACAGAGCCTTAGGGTAAAGCTGAAAATGCCCTGAGCATGTGCCCAGAAATGGAGTTTGTGCTCGTCAATTCAATTCAATAATTTATTCATGACCATTGTGCCAGGCACTATGCTAATTATGCAGGGGAGAGAAAGGGGAATACAAAGATAAAGGAGCAGGTAGATGGCAAAATAGATAGAGCACCGGGGCCTGGACTCAGGAAGACCTGAGTTCAAATCCAGCCTCAGACACTTACTAACTGTGTGACTCTGGTCAAGTCACTTAACTCTGTTTGCCTCAGTTTCCTCATCTGTAAAATGAACTAGGGAAGGAAATGGCAAACCACTCCAGTTTTTTGCCAAAAAAACCCCAAATGGGTAGAGAAGAGTGGGACACCACTGAAAGGACTCAAGAACAACAACAAAGATAAAACAAAACAGCACCTGCCCTCAGGGTGTTTACGCTCTAATGGGGGGAACCTTCACTGATAAATAAACACAAAATAAATACAAAGCGATTAGGAAGGAGGTAACTCTGTCCTAACACTAAACTAAAAACTGGAAGATTAAGGAAAGACAGTTACTGAAAGGAGCTGAGAATCCCAAAAGGTGGAGAGAGGTAAGGTATGTTATGGGAGCTGGCCTAGCTAAGTCCAGAGAGACTCAAGAATCAAAGGATGACCACCGGATAATGATCCCGACCAACCCATGAAATTGGGGCTATATGGTATAGTGGAAACACTGTAATTGGACACAACTGGCAGGAGAGGAAGAAAATTTATACCAGAAAATACAAAGGACTCTAGAAAGAATCACTTCCTCATTTTTTCCAACTGCCTTCCCCGTTCTATAGGAATTCATCGTGTTTTCTTTGAACTGAATTTCATGACATTTACCTCCCCTGCAGTACTTAAAGAACTTTAGTCAGACAATGGGAAAGAAATTACATGTTGATTAGATTTAGCAGGGAAAGAGAATATCATCTGTAAATTAATCAGCATGCAAATTATTTGACTCGTGCATCCTCATGATTTTTTGATTGAATGAATGGAGTGATGCATTAACAGGAGTCCTAATCAATCTTTGAGACTTTGCACTGGGGAAGAGGAAGAACAAAATGATCATGAGAATAATTCAAAGTACTTGGAAGCAAAGATTTCTGATAAACCTGATCAAATAAAAATGGGTCATCCCTTCCTTTGTTCACTGCTAGAACCCACTCAAAATTCCAAGCCCAGATCAGATATCATTAGAAAAATGAATAAATATCATTCAGACTTAACTATAGATTCTTGAAGGCTGTGTGAGCAAATTAATTATCGTTCCATTTCTTGACTTGAATAATTTTCCCTAAAGAAAGCTGGTGGTAAAAAATAGTTTCTGGGGGCTTTTTTTCAGAGTGGCTAGTCTATGAGGTCTCCATAGCCAGAATGAAGCCAAAGAAAATAAAATTGATTTTTTATTTGGTTAATGTAGACAACCGATCCAAATAATTCACAAACTACTTAGGCTCCAATAAATCATGGTTTTAAAGATTTTTTTAATCCAAATAACTAAAAGTGAGCTTTAAAGAAGAATTTATCTATCTTGACTGTCTACACTGTATGAATATACTGAATCCTCTAATGTGCTTTGGCCTAGTAGACCTGTCCTAAGGGAGTTGAGAATAATACTCATGGGGGCAGCTAGGTGGCGCAGTGGCTAGAGCACTGGCCCTGAAGGCAGGAAGACCTGAGTTCAAATCTGGACTCAGACCAAACACTTGACATTTACTAGCTGTGTGACCCTGGGCAAGTCACTTAACCCCAATTGCCTCACTAAAATTAAAAATAAAGAGAGAGAGTAGTACTCACTATCAAATTATCAATGTGGCTATTGTTCAATTTCTGATATTCACCGTGATGGGAAAAAGTCAGTCTAAGAGATGTTCTCACATTGTCACTATTCCATAAAAGGGAAAAGTTCTTCATACAGGGCTACCAATCACCCAGAGCAAAATCATATGACATGGAAATGGAAATGGAAATTATCATCAATTTACAGAACCTTTGATCAATTACTAAAATCTATTAACTTAGTAAGAAAAACAGAGGCATACAGAGGAAACTAATGGTATAGTTTACATATCAATACTGTGATTTAATTAAGGAAACACGGAATGTCTACCACGTGCAAGGCACTATAGCAGGCGTTGAGACAGATATAAAGATACATAAACCCATAGTATTTATCCTGAAACAGATTATCACATAGACTATGGGAGCTAAGATACGCACACAAAAACACATAGAATGTCACAGAAGTACAAAGAAGTATATACATAGTTCCATGAGCATTTAGAGGAAAAAAACATCATTTTCAGCTAGGCAGATCACAGAAGGCTAAGCCCTAAAAATGATTAGGATTAGGATTTCAACAGAGAGGGAAAGGAAGGAAAAAGCATTTATATAACACCTACTATGTGCCAGCACTGTGCTAAGCATTTAAAAAATATTAATCTCATTTGAGCTCACAACAACCCTGTGAGGTAGGTCCTGTTATCATCCCCATTTTACAGATGAAGAAACTGAAGCAAATGGAAGCTAAGTGACTTGTCCAAGGTCACACAGCTAGTGAGTGTATGAGGCTGGATTTGGATGAAGATCTTTCTGACTACAGGCTCAGTGCTCTATCTACTGCACCACCTAGCTACCCCTAAAGACTGGTACTCAGTCTACCAAGTCTCCACAGCCAGAATGAAGTTAAAGAACAGGTAAAGATGAGAAGGTAGAACATATTAGGTGTATGGAATGACATGAGGCATTAAGCTCAGGATTTGCTTAGAAAAGGGCAAAAAGTATGGTTCTGTACATGTGCTATGTGGAGGGGAAGCTACAAAGTTTAGTTACAGATTATGAAAGGCATGGAATGCCATACTAAGGACTTTATCTGGAATGAGCTAGGAAGCCACTGAAAGTCTCAGAGAAGGAAAATGAGAGTAGTATATTAGCTAGTTTACTCACCTGTGAAGAATAGATTGAATCTTTCCTCACTGAAAGTCTTCAAGTAGAGGGAGTATGACACCTGTTGGTTATGATGTAATAGGGATTCTTTTTGGGCATGAGGTCCTATGTAATTTAAAACTTAGAGATCCTATAGAAGAGAGACACTAAAGCAAGGTTGGTTTGTTTGTTTTTTTTAACACTTCAGTGGGTTGGTGGATAGATTTCAGGGGGTATGTGAAATTGGTTGGGAAACAAAATTCCATCTTTATTTTCAATAATCTCTAACTGTGGTTCGACATTTCCTTCCAGTATTAAGGTAGGTAATAAACGTTATTCTGAGATGGATCTGTAGGCTGCATCAGACTGCCAAACGGATCTGTGATACAAAAAGGTTAAAGAACCACTTACATTAGAAGCATAGAAACTGGCTAGAAGAACATTGTTTCAATTTAAAGTTATTTAATTTTAAAGGAAGTTTACAGTCAGCCTGAAGATGTACAGGGGAACAATAACCAATTTGTCTCTTAAAACATGTCTTTTAATTACATTTTTTCACAACTAAGATTCCTGCCAATCGGTCAATAAGCATTTATTAATCCAAAAAGAGGGTATCCAAAAAGAAGCAAAAAAACAAGGAGCTCACAGACTGATAGAGGAGACAAGATAAACAAGCTATATACAGAGTAAATAGGAAATAATTAAAAGAAGGAAGGCACCAGAATTGAGAAGGTTTGGGAAAGGTTTGCTGTAGAACTTACCTGCACAACTTGTAGACTTCTTGGGGCCACAGATAGGTTAGACTAGAGACAGACTGAGGATGGTTGCTTGCCCCGGGTCACGTGACAACAGGAGAGTGCGCAGTGGCAACCCTACATTTTTCAGGGGTGCCAGAAATCCATTGGCAAAGTAGTGTGTAAGATGTGCAAGCCTGCTGGAGGTGAAATTTTAATTGGAATTTGAAGGAGTCTAGGAGGCAGAGATAAGGAGGTAGAACATTCCAGGCATGAGGAAAAGCCAAAGAAAATGCCTGGAGATAAGATATGGAGTATCTTGTTCATGAAACAGCAAGGAAGCCAGTCTCACTGGATTAAAGAGTATTGGTGGGGTATAAGGTGTGAGAATGGAGAGTGAGGGGAGGGGGGAGGGATGAGGTTATGAAGGACTTTGAACGCCAAAAAAGTTTGTATTAGATCCTAGAGATGATAAGGAGGTTTTTTGTTTGTTTGTTTGTTTGTTTTTTGTGGGGAAGGGAATGTGAGATGACATGGTTGGACCAGTGGTTTTGGAAAATAACTTTGGCATTTGAATGGAGAATAGAGGGATTTGCCTTGTCGAGGAATAGGGCCACCTCTTCATGTGAGACAAGATTAACAGAAGATAGGGTAGGAGAAGGCATCTGAGTGATAGAAGATGAGGAAGAGGAGAAAAAAGGAAGCTTATGGTACATAGCCACAATTTTTTCTATAAAATACAAGGCAAGGATCTCAGCTGGAAAGGTGGGTCTAAGGAGAACTATGTGAGATTTGAGGACAGATAAAAACAGTTTGGAAGAGCCACTGTGGAGAGTGAGATAGTGAGTTGATAAGTGAAGTGCAGAAGGATTGTAGCGGTGAGGGCCCAGCTGAAATTATGTAATATAAATTTGGAGTGGACCCCGTTAGAAGGGTCACATGATTTTCTCCACCTTCATTCAGCAGCATATTTGTAGGAACAAAGGTGGCAAATGGTGGAAGTCATCAAAGGCTGAAGCTTGGCAGAGCACGATAGATGATATGATAAGGAGACCAGAGGATGGGGAAAGAGTTGAATTAATTCACTATAAGATGAAGATGGGAAAAACAGGAGAGAGTGGATAGTGCAAAGATGATGGCATGGGAGATTGAGGGATTAGAGGTCACAGTGTAGATGAAGAGTAGTATTTGTTATGGAAAGGCAGAGGGAGAGATAAAAAGCAAACAAATTATGGTCAGATGTAGAGATTTCAGAATTCTTGAATATGGAGGTGGTGTATTTGTGGATGATGACAACAAGATCAAGGGTATGATCATCTCTGTGTGTGGCTGAGGTAGGGTGGAGGAGTAGGTCATGGGAAATGAGTAGGCTGAGAAACTGAAAAGTGAGTGTGTTTGAAGAGATGACAATGTACATCCCCAAGTATAAGGGCAGGAGTTGGGGAAGAAAGATTGTGAACCAAAGGCTAAAAACATAAGCATCATTTTTTAAAAAGAAATAACTGGCTTCCATACTAGGTGAATGAAGTAGTAAATGGTAAACTGTGCAAAACTTGTTGACTTTCCTATAAAACAGTTCAAAGATTTTAAAAAGGTAAATGTCACATTACTGTAAAACATCCATGTAACTCTACACTAAAATCCTACTTCAGTGCTGGGTTGTGACATGGAGGTGACCCTATATTCTCAGACTATACCAATTGATTACAATTATATCCTATCAGGCTAGAAAGGTTTTAAGTATGAGCCCAGAGAGGGACTGTATATCCAGCATCTCAGTATTGGCCTTAGTAAGTCCAATGAGGTGAGGCTAAATTACCAGAGGGTTGGTGATGAATTTAGGGGCCACAGCAATTCATAATGCCATTATGGAAGAGTTAAAATCTACTTCAGTGGAAGAAATAAATAGTTAGAGACATAACTAAGGCAAGGTGATAGTGGCTCTGACCCAAGGCACTAAAATTTAGAAAGCAAAAAATATAACTGAATTTAGCACCTTACATCATAATTTCAAAAATGGTATTATTTCTTTGGTTCATAAGACCTTAGTTTGGAGTATTTCTATTCCACAAGTTGTTAATAACCTATAAACCATTTAAAAATGGAGAGAAGGTCAAGAGAAAAAATAACATTGACAATACTAGGGAAGATCAATATTTAAATAAAGTGTTTGGAAACTATCTTTTTATAATACCAAATTTTACTTCCCTTTTTTCTACTCCCATTCAACTGAAACTTCTTTTTTGGAGGTCACCAATGACTAGGTAATCACCAGAGCCAATAACTTGCCTTTTCTTGACCTATCTAAAGCTTTTAACACCACAGGCCATTCACTTTTTCAAACTTTTGACTTCTGAGATCCAGCAGTATCTTCATTCTCTTCCCTTGTCTCTTGCTTGGCTCCTTCTCCATTTCCACCTCCTCCTTTTATTCTCTAAATGTAGGTGTTCATCAAAGGTCAATATCAACCCTCTTCTCTTCTTGAGGATCTTATCCATGCCAATGGCTTCAAATAATTGTGCAGACAATACCCAAATTCACAGACCCAGTCCCCAAATTCTTTCAAGCTCCTGTCCTACCTGCTAAAGATTTCTACCCAGATGCCCTACTAGCATCTAAAACCCAACATGTCCAAAACTGAAATCATCTTCTCTCCCTCAAATCAACTCCTTGTCCTTACTTCCCAATGTCTGTGAATGACAGATACCACCATCGTCATAGTCATACAGGCTTGAAATCCCAAAATAGAATCTTAGAATTTAAATGTTGGAAGAGCCCTCAGTAGCCATTCACTCTAATTCACATACAAAAGGATTCCCCACCATGACATTCCTGACAAGTGAACACACAGCCTTTACTTGAACATCTCCAAGGAAGACCTACCACTTCCTGAAACAGCCCATTCCATTTCTGGACTTGTCTAATTACTAAGAAAATTTCCTTAACATTAAGTCTAAATTGATTTCTTTGCAACTTTCACCCAATGTTCTGGTCAATGTTCTGGGACCAAATAGCACAAGTCTAATATTGACTAAACTGAGACTTGATTAAGCCTCAGTTTCCTCATCTGTAAAACTGAGATCACAGAAGCACCTACCACAAACTGTCTTTGTGAGGATCAATGACTTAAAGACAAATAATGTCCCCTTCCCCCCCAGCCTTCTCTTCTCTAGGCTAAATATGCCTAGTTCTTTCAACCAATATTCACCTTTAACTCTTCTTTCTCTCTCACCTCAAATCAATGAATGGGTGTTGCCTCAGACAAACTGACACCTGGGAAAGACCTTAGCTTAAAAAGGCCAAGGTCTCTCCCTGCAATTTTGGGCCATTGCCAATCATTCTGACCTGTGTCTTGCCAGTAGACTCAGATGATTCTAGAGTGAGGCTGATGACTTTGCACAGCTCTGCCTCACTTAAATCCAATTCACTTGCAAGTCAAGACATCACTCTCCTGATGTCATTGGTCCTCTTTGAGAATGAAGGATGAACAACAACAAACAATGGCACCTGAATTTGCAGTACTTGGCTAATCTGATTCTTTATTTCCATTACCATTGCCACCACCATAATTAAACCACTTCTCCCCAGGACAGATGCAATTGTCTTCTAATTGGCCGCCCTGCTTCTGGGCTCCCACCAACATTCCATCCTGTGAATAAATGCCACATTAATTTTCCTAATGTTACTTCTGCACTCAAAAACCTTCAATGCATCCTGATTTCCCACTGAAAGAAATCCAAAGTCCTGAACTTACTATTCAAAACGTTCTGTAATCTGACCCTAAACTTCCTTTTTAATGTTATTATCCTTTACACGTGTATATCCATCATATGCTGCAGACAAACCGTATTACTGGGAGTTCTCTAAACATGCCCCGTTCTTTTCCACCTTTGTATCTTAGCCCATGTTACTCTCTCTACCTGGAATGCCCTTCTGGTCACCTGGAGTGGCCTCATCCCCTCTTTGCTTACTGAAATCTTATTCATTCTTCACAAACCACTTCTTCTAAGAACCCTTCCCTGACTGATGAAACATGCTTTACACATAGTAAGCACTCAATAAATATTTGTTGAATGAATAAATGCATGAAAGTAATGAATAAATGTTATGTAAACATTCGGTTTTTTCTTACAGCCTCGCACACCTGTGTTTCTGTCATCTGTCTTAGCTCACCCAACAAAAGAGCTTGACTCTGTTTTTCAAATTCAAAGCCGATCAAGCACCTGTATCATCATTAACAACACTAGCAAAACAAATAGTAAAGTGCTTTTTATTAATGTTTAAAGTGCTGTGTTCTGAATACTAAGAATGCCCTGAAAGGGAACATCTGTCACTTTGAGCACGTTGACATCATTTTGAACCTCTTTAGGGCATTTTTTTTTATTAAGGAATGGAAAACTCCTCCTGTTGGTTAACTGTGAGCCTAGATAGATAGGTAGATAGATAGATAGATAGATAGATAGATAGATAGATAGATATAGATAGAGGGAAGGAGGGGGGAGAGAGAAAGAGAGAGAGAGAGAGAGAGATATGAAGAAATGAGCAAATAAGCAGATAGATAAACAGACAGATGGTGGTCACTCTAAACATACTTACTAACAACAACAAATGTGATGGTTCATTTATAGATTAGGATTTGTTATGTTACAGGGTACATTACTTTGCTTATAAGGTTAAGTCTGAGCATGGTAGGTGATTAAGGAAAGATTGTTTGTTTTTTAAAGCTGATCCTCCTAAGTTTACTATTTTGAAACTATTTAGTTCAAAACCCTTTAGCTCCCATTTCTCGAACTCTCAAAGATTTAGAGTCATGCTTTCCTCACCGACACCCCTATGGTACAGTGAATACTAGATGATGGCAAACAAGAACTGTGCCTGAATCTCAGCTCTGCCTTTTGCTGTCTATATGATATTGACCAGACCTCTGGACCAAACCTCTCTGGACCTCAGTTTGCTCGTTTGTAAAATAAGGGGTGGGGTGAGAATAGGTGATGTCTAAGCTTTAGATCTGTTGGACCTATGAGATAGAGAGTATATCATCCCCATTTTACAGAGGAGGGAACTAAGGCTCTGAGAAGTTGGATTCCCCACAGTCACACAACTAGGAAGTGTCACTCAAATCTAGTTGTCTTATGTTTAAATCCAGAGTTCTACTTACTATTCCTTATTGCTTATTAGGCCTCAGCAGGATTATTGTTTATTAATAAAACCTTGAATGTTTTCTTCCTCGGGATTCACCATGAGCCATTAAAAGCAATCTTTAAAATGATTACCCTAAAATGCAAAATAGTAAATTAATAATATTAACTTTTTAAATTTTAAGCGCTTTCAATTTCAAAATTATCCTTGCTTCTTCACCCTCTCTTCATATCCAATAGGTTGCCAAGTTTGGTCAATATTACCTGCACAACATCTCTCTAATCCAGGCGGAGGGAACCCATGGCCTCAAGGCCACATGTGGCCTCTAGGTCCTCAAGTGCGGCCCTTTGACTGAATCCAAACTTCACAGAACAAATCCCCTTAGTAAAAGGATTTGTTCTGTAAAACTTGAACTCAGTCAAGGACTTAGAAGGCTACATGTGGCCTCAAGGTAGGTTCCCTACCCCTGCTCTAATCCATGCCCTTCTCTCCATTCACATAAGCCACTAGCCTAGTACTGGCCCTGACTGTCTCTCACCTGAATTATAGCAATATCCTTATCCTGGAGGAAGCCTCCCAGCCTCAAGGCTTCCAGATCTCCAACTCACCCTCCTCACATCTACCAAAGCGATATTCTTAACAGACTGGTCTGGCTATGTTCCTCCCTGCTCAAGAAGCTCTAATGCTCCATCTTGACTCTAGAATAAAATATATTGTCTGCCTGGGATGGTTATAGAGCACTTCCCTATCTGACTTCACCCTGCCTTTCTGGATTGATTGCATATTGCTTCTTTTTCTGTATCCTATATTCCAGCCAAATTGGCCTAGTGCTGTCCCTTCCCTTTTAAAGCATCTTTAATGTTTTTATAATAATTATTTCTATTATTGAAATATTTTATTAATCTGTGCTTGTTCTACTTGTACTACTTGTTCCCTACTAAACAAATTTTAGTTTATTTTATTTTTAAATAATTTTATTTTTTACCAATTACATGTAAAAACAATTTTAGCATTCTTTTTTTAAAGTTTTGAGTTCTAAATTCTATCCTTCCCTCTCTTCCCTTCCCCCTCCTTGAGATAATAAGCAATCTGATATAGATTCTACATGTGCAATCATGTAAAACATTTCCATATTAGTCATTTTGTACAAGAAAACTCAAAAACAAAAGAAGGAAGGAAAGAAAGAAGGCAGGAAGGAAGGAAGGAAGGGAGAAAGGAAGAAAGGAGGGAAGGAAGGAAAGAAGGAGGAAAGGAAGGAAGGAAGGAAGTCTATATTCAGACTACATCAGTTCTTTCTCTGGAGGTGGATAGCATTTTTCATCGTAAGCCCTTTGGGGTTGCCTTGTATCAATATATTGCCGAGAATAACGAAGTCATTCACAATTCTTCATCATACAAAATTGCTGTTACTGTGTATAATGTTCTCTTGGTTCTGCTCATTTCACTTTGTATCAGTTCATGTAAGTCTTTCCAGTTTTTTTTTTAAATCATCCTGCTTGTCATATCTTTTGGTACAATTATATTCCATTACAACCATATACCACAACTTGTTCTGCCATTCCCCGATTGATGAGAATCTCCTCAATGTCCAATTCTTAGCCAGCACAAAAAGAGCTGCTATAAATATTTTTGTACAAATAGGTTCTTCCCTCTGACCCCCACCTTTTTATCTCTGTGGGATACAGATCTACTAGTGGCATTGCTATATCAAAGGGTCTGCACAGCTTTATAGACCTTTGGGCATAGTTCCAAATTGCTCTCTAGAATGGTTGGATCAATTTACAACTTCACCAACAGTGTATTAATGTCCCAGTTTCTCCCCACGCCCACCAATATTTATCATTTTCCTTTTTTGTCTTATTAACCAATCTGATGGGTGTGAGGTGGAACCTCAGAGTTGTTTTAATTTGCATTTCTCTATTCAATAGTAATTTAGAGCATTTTGTCATATGACTATAGATAGCTTTGATTTCTTTGTCAGAAAACTGCCTTTTAATATTTTTGATCATTTATCAATTGGGGAATGATTTTTATTCTTTTAAATTTGATTCAGTTCTCTATGTATTTGAGAAATTAGGCCTTTATCAGAGATACTTGCTATAAATCCCCCCCTCTAATTTTCTGCTTTCTTTCTAATTTTGGTTGTGTTGGTTTTGTTTGTGTGAAAACTTCAATTTTATATAATCAAAATTATCTATTTTCCATTTCATAATGTTCTCTATATCTTGTTCACTCCTAAATTCTTCCCTTCTCCATAGATCTAACAGGTAAACTATTCTATGTTCTCCTAATTTGCCCTAAAATTGTCCATTTCACCATTTCTCATGGCACAAGAATATTCCATTCCATTTTTATGCCACAATTTGTTTAGCCTTTCCCTCATAGGATATTCCTTTGTTTTCTAATTTTTGACTGCCATAAAAAGAGTTGCTATAAATAATTTTGTTTATATAGATCTTTTTCCTCTTTCTTTTAGTTCTTTGTATCATAATACAAAGCCATTGAGTGATAATACAATAGCTCTACCAGTGATATTGCTGGGACAAGGGGTATGCACAATTTATAGAATGTGGGGGCATAGTTCCAAATTGCTTTCCAGAATGGCTGAACCAATTCCCAGATCCACTAACTATTATACCTGTTTTCCCACGAATGTTTTTCCAACATTTGTCATTTTCTTCTTTTGTCATCTTTGCCAGTCTGACAGGTATGAGGTACAACCTCAAAACTGCTTGAATTTGCTTTTCTCTAATTGTTAGTGATTTATAACATTTTTTCATATGATTGTTGATAGCTTGGATTTCTTCCTTTGGAAAGTGCCTGTTTATATCCTTTGACCATTGGCCTGCTGGGGAATGGCTCTTAGTCTTACTAATTTAATCAGTTGAAAGAAGATCTTTATCAGAGAAACTTGCTGGAAAGATTTTTTTTTCTCCATTCTCTGCTTCCCTTCTAATTTGCACTATATTAGATTTCTTTATGTAAAACCTTTTAATTTTATATATTCAAAATTGCTCATTTTATCTTATGTGATCCTTTCTTTCACCTGTGTAGTCATGAAATCTTCCCCTCACCCCTATCCATAGGGGAATTGCATATGTTTATTGTTATATGTGTTTTTCACTATGTCATATTGAATTATGCTTGTTTTGCTTTTCCATTATAAGTTAATTTGCTCATATATTTGTTTTATGTTTGTATTATAACAATATCATCCCATTTCTCAGATTTGTCCCTTAGCTTCTGTTAAACTCAGGTCAAGTGTCAACTCATCATGAAAAGCAGAAGAACATCTTACAGAACAGCACCACCACCACTCACAGCTGCTAGTGCTCTCCTTGGACTTATTTTGTATTTATCTTATATTATTTCGTATTTTCTTATTTTTGTTTATGTTGGTTTTCTCTAATCAGCTAAGCAGTTAGGTGTGGCAGAAGATATAGCACTGGGTCTGGAGGCAGGAAGACCTGATTTCAAATATCACCTCAGACACTAATTGTGTTACCCTGGGCAAATCACTTAATCTCTCTCTGAGTCGGTTTCCTCATTTGTAAAATAAGCACAATAATAGCACCTACCTTCCAGAGTTGTGAAAGTCAAATGAAATAGTATTTGGAAAGTGTTAGCACATAGTAGGTGCTTAACAAAGTTTTGTTCCTTTTTTTCTCATTTCCATAAGAATAATTCTATTTCTTGAAGGCAGGTACTAATCAAGTTTTATTTTTACATCTTCAGTGCCTAGCACAGTGCCTGGAACATAGTAGGTGCTTTAATAAATGCTTTTGATTGATTTCTGCTTAACTCTCCTCCTCTACTTCCTCTTTCCATTCAGTAGAAGCAAAATTCTATTCACCAGCCAGTAACAAAAAATTAAGTGGCATAAGAAAAAAGCTCACCTGCCTCAGAAACATAAAAGCCTGGCTCTTCCTAAACAAATGGCAGATTTAAATATTTTCAATAATTAAAAACATGTCCCAAAAGTCTTGGTGCAGTTTTCAGTTATTAAAGCTATAAAAAGCTTAAAATTACACTAAGACTTTTGGGACACTCTATATAGAGGAGGGAGGGAGGTGGAGAGAATGCTTAGAACCAAAGCAAGTGGTTCTGCTTTCACACAGAAAGCTCAGATAGAAACCTCAAAGTATGCACAATATTAATCATGGTACAAACAAAACAACTGATGATACATTTAGAGGATTATTTCAGAAAGAGGAATAAGTACTATAAAGGAGACTATAGTATCATAGATTCAGAGTTGGAAGGGATTTTAGAGGCTATCAAATGCCAAACTTATTTTACAGATAAGGAAACTGAGGCCCAGAGAGGTTAAGTGTCATACTCAATGTCACATAGCTAGTAGTATCAAAGGGAATTTTAATTCAGGTCTTCCTGACTTCTTAGTCATAATTATATTAGAAAAGAGATAAGGAAAATATTAGAATCTGAAGGGGGGGGACCATCAATACCAGAATAAAGTATTCCCAAATGTTCTCTCTTGCTGTCTCTCTGTTTCAGTGTCTTTCTCTCTTTCTGCTTTTCTGTCTGTCTTTCTGTGTCTCTGTGTGTGTGTCTCTATGTCTCTCTCTCACACACACACACACGTACATGGTGAATATTAGATGAAGAATTGGAATAATACAGTAGAAGCAAGGCCACGTTGTAAAGGTTACATTTCAAGTGCCATAGACGGGGAGTGGAGAGGAAGAGTGTGACTTGAATTCACAATAATTCTAAGATTTTAGTGAGGCCATGTTGGCAAAGGGACAGAAGATGACTCGGGTAAGTTCCAGACTTGTTGCAAAATATTTACAAAGAAGAAAAACAAAAATAAGTTGCCCGATGAAGTTAAAAAAGCAGCAGCTAGTAGGACAACATAAAAAATTAGGGAATGTATGGAAAGTCAGAGAGATAAAAAGCAGCATAAAAAACCAAGACAGGCTTACAGGGACAGCAGATATAGCTTTTAAAAAATCAAGAAGAGAAACTAAGAGGACAAATAAGAAAAGAGAAGAACCCATGAGCAATAAGGACAAATAAAATGAACAGAAATTGAGATAGCCATATTCAAAACTGTACCATACACAAGGTGAGAAAGGAGAGTGGCAGGGACGAATCAGAAAGGGAAATTAGAAAACTGGAACAGGTAGCAAAAAGCAGCCAAAGCGAGGAGAAAACCACGCTTTCCTAGGCTAGAAACAAAGGTGACATTGGACTTCTCACCAGCTACGTTTGAGTTCCTTTGCCTCCACTATCCCACCACCACCAAACAGGCCCCTAGTTCAACAGATATCACTGATCTTAGAAACAAATTTCTCTCCTCCCAACCACACTTTCAGAATTTAAAAACCAAAAACCAGCAATGAGGCAAATGCTGACTGCAGAATGAAAAGGAGATGAACTGAAAACCACTAAAACCCTGAAGCTATGGTATCTCTGCCTTTGATACTCTTTTAGGTTTCTTCTCCATCCTTAGACAAAGAATTGATGAGGAGCCTAGGAAAATGAAGAGGAAGGAATACAATATGAGTAGTATTTATTGGATGGTAGAAGATGAAGGAGTCTAGTAAGAAATAAGGAGTACAAAAATAGGAGAAGTTCCATCAGTAAGAATAAAAAAAAGCAAAGAAAGAAATAAGGAAGATACATTGCTGGGTTTTATGTTTGACATCAACTGTTCGACAACTGATTGTTGGAGAGTAAGGTAGTACAGTGGATAGAGTACTGGGACTAGGGTTGGGAAGATTTATCTTTGTGAGTTCCAATCTGACCCCAGTCACTTACTAGCTGGGTGACCCTGGACAAGTCCCTTAACCCTGTTTGCCTCAGTTTCCTCATCTGTCAAATGAGCTGGAGAAGCAAATGGCAAACCATTTCAGTATTTTTGGCAAGAAAACCAATGGTCATACACAACTGAAATGACTCAACAAAAACCTCAACTATTTGACTTGCACAGCTGGATACAATTTTTGTGATTATTTAAAAGCAAACCAGGTATACAAGAGGACTTAAGGAAATGCTAGCAATAGAAAAAGAAAGAGAACTTTTTGAGTATCGACTTCTCATGGATACCCCCAAGATTTTGTAAAGTTTTGTATGATAGGATCTCTGGAGTTATATTTAGTATTCTAGTGGAGTACACACTTGTTGAATCAAAATAACATCTTTCAGCAAATTGCAGCTTAATGTGAAACCATTTGGTTTTTCCTCAGAGAAGAAAATGAATTACAATGTGCTCACCTTTGTTTTATGCTTTTGTTTATGGACCTCAGTTATCCTTAATGTAGGGAACTCCTGGTATGGAGATTCCCTACACTAAGACAGGCTGGCAAGTCATCTGTAATTTATGGTCTTAGAGCCTCCCACTGGATCCTGGGCCACCTCCATTCCTCCTGATCTATATCTTTCCAATGGACCCAGATGGCTCTGGAGGAGAAAGTGAGGCTGGTGACTTCGCACAGTCCTCCCTCACTTAAATCCAACTCACTTGCATGTCATGGCATCACCTCCATGATGTCATGGTCCTCTTTGAGAATGAAGGACAAACAACAACAACAATGGTCTTAGGGAATTGCCAGGGAGCTCTGAAACATTAAGTGACTTGCCCACAGTCATGCAGATATTATGTGTCTGAGGGGTAGCTAGGTGGTGCAATGGGTAAAGCACCAGCCCTGGGGTCAGGAAGACCTGAGTTCAGATATTATGTGTCTGCATCAGGACCAGACCTGGACCTGCATAGGTCATGGGGCAAGTGTGCCAGTATACCTAGGCCCACCCATCATACTGTCTATGCCTACCTATTAACCCATGTCTTTCTTATTCCACCACTGGCCTGCTCTCTCGCCTATACTATACTGGCTGTCAAGCTGAGTTTGTTACTGATAAATTGTTAGTAAAGCTGATGTTTTGGGTGGGCGTTCTATGACATAATAGATCTGTAAAGTAGGGACACAGAAAACCCATACTGGAGATTAGATTGTTCTGTATTGGAATCTTTCAGATGAGGTTTAAAAAAATAATTTTTTTCCATTTCTTTCACACTCTGAAAATTCGTTCTGGTTAAATGAGTACTAGACCTATATGCAGCTGAATAGGACAGCTGGAAGGCTAGTTCACAGAATCACTAGAAAACTTTCATGACCAAAGAAGTATATTTGCATTTCTTGTGAATCCTAAAAATACTATGGAAAATTATATACAACATTAACATTTTCAGTCAATGAACACTGACTGAATTGTAAGTGATTGGCTTTCAAAGCCTTGGCACCTGGGTACCAAAGCTTAAATCACTGTTTAAAAAAATGAAAGTGACTAGTGACCATGTGGGTAGCTAGATGGCATGGTAGATAGAGTGCTGAGCCTGGAGTCAGAAAGACTCATCTTCCTGAGTTCAAATCTGGCCTGAGACACTTACTAGCTGTGTGACCCTGGGCAGGTCACTTCACCCAGTTTGCCTCAACTTCCTCATCTGTAAAATGAGCTGGAGAAGGAAATAGCAAATCACTCCAGTATCTTTGCCAAGAAAATCCAAATGGGGTCACCAAGAGTCACACATGACTGAAAAACAAAAGTGACTTCACAGTACAAAGAATATTGTTTTGTCTTTCTCAACTCTATGAGCATTTGAAAATCATCTTTTTCCCAAGTGTTTACCTTTAAATCTAGTTATCACTTTAACTAAGTCTTCTCACAAATATAAAACATACTCACTAAGAGGTTAATCACCGTGTTAATTAGAAGTTAAAAATAAGTAAATGCACACTTTAAGAAGTTAATTATTAAGAGCTTTTTCTTCTGTCTGAGCCTAATGATAACCAAGTACCGGCCCGTTTGGTCAAAACTCAACAGTCAAGAATATTTCACATTTATATAGTGCTTTACAATTAAAAAAAAGTCATTTTCATAATAATCTTCTAAGTTAGAAGCACAGTTAAAATAGCTATTTAGAGATACAGAGAAGCAGTGTGGGTCAGGGGCTAGAGCAGGGCTAGCCTGAGGATCAGGATGAAGATGACTGCAGGCCAGTGACTTAACTTCTTGGTGTCCCAGGGTAGCCCTCTAAGACTACAACTTAAGGATGATTTGCCAATTTAAAATTTGCTGATTCTTTCTCTGGTTTCAGTCTCCTGTTTCTCTCTCTCTTCTATCAGTGCAGCATTTTGCAAGCATGTCAGTGAAGTGGTTATTAGCATCTTTATCATCAAGCTCTCTGAAGACGACAAATAAAAACGTTGCCAACTTTATACTGCAAAAACTGAGAATTACATATTTGAACAAAAAGCACAAGAGTGTCAATATAAACAGAAGAGGTAAATAAGCCCTTGGAAAATGAAAATTCACCTAAGAAGTTATTGACTCCTCCTCACAGGGGTGGAGTCTAATTTGGACACTTTGCCAGACACTGAGCAAGGGAACTAAAAAGTGCATTGCAGTTAATGGACTAAGGGGTCGAAGTGGTGTTTTTCTTTGCATTAACATTAGATTGCTAGGTCTAAAAATTAAATATAAATTAGGACTGAATTCTTTTATTATTATTCAGATATATTCTGAAAACTCATATTCCTTGTTAGTCTTGAATACATCCTGATATTTTTTTTTTTTAAACAGAGATCTACATAGCCCTCAGAGTCTTTGGGTTCCCAGTAAACCACTAAGTGTTGGAAAGTACTCAGTAACATTAGAGTTATAGTAGATAAATTCTGATTTATGGAAGCACATGAAGGACCTCACATGACAAGTTTCATATTGGACGTAGCTTTATCTGTGTTGAGAGCACTGAAGGGCATCCAATTGGAATGTCACCAGTGGCTACTGAATTGTGGGGGGGGTGTCTAGCTAGGACATTGAAATGGTCCTACCTTGTAAGCATCAGGAATGTTGACTGTCTCCCCATGTTCCCCAACATAGCCAATGATGCCTTTTCCCCAAGGCACCTGCACCTCATTAGAGTTCTCAGTGCTGCTGCAGGGAAGGAATGGGGTCCCAGCATGCACATCAAAGAACTTAGAGACCAGGCTCTTCTTGCCTGAGGCTGTCCCCTCCACCAAGAACAGGGAGCATCGGTCAGCATCCACCATGAGGCAGACAAAGATGAGGATCTTGTAGCTGAGACTGGTGAGGTCCAGGTCGTTGGAAATCTCCTTGACCAGCTCCAGGAAGAACTGGCGTTCGTTGTTCTGCTTAAGGTGGCACTTGTAGTCAATAGCCGTTGGAGGATATTGGGGTAAGTTCACCCGAGACTCCAGGAGGGCGCTGAGAATGTGGGCAGTGGTTGGAGGCAGGGAGCTGGCCTTTCGGAGCAGGGCCCTGCGCCTCACGCTGCTCAGTGGCTCTTGGGCCCTGGATGTCACTTGCTCATCATAGGTCCTATTCACGTGGATGGCTTTGGACCGGGCAAAGCTCTTTCTCAGCTCTTTCTGGGAAGCCCTCCGCTGTAGGCCCCCATCTCCTCCACGGCTACTACTGGCCCAGTTGGGACTCATGGGAACGTTGCTACCATCTCCCACACCTGCACTGGGCTGACTGTTCACAGACCCCTGATGGACGGAGACACCACAAGTACCACCACTAGCAGCAGCAGCAGCACTGCTCTCGAGGGTCCTGGCCTCAGAAGCAAAGTGGCCTGCGGTTGAGACCCTCTGATTTTGGTCATGCTTCTTCAGCCACTTCTGCACCTGCTCCTGCCTCCCCTTCCTCATCAAATAGTCTTCGAAAAGATCTGGGTGCCTGTCCAGGAAACTTTCCACCTCCCCAAAGTCCAGGCAAGGAGCTGACATGGTCCCAGCTGTGACTGCAGACACCTCTGGGACACTTGGGCACAAATTTTTACCTACTGCCAGGGAACTCTTTGCCTCCACATGTTCTACCCCAATCAAGCACCACGAACTCCAAGGGGACCCTTCTTTGCCAGCCTGTGGGTCATGTGGGGCAGAGGAATCCCAGCAGGCAGGTTTCCTCGCGTTCCTCCAGCTCAGAGGGTGGGTCGCATAGGTACTCCAGCTAGCCCTTCTTCCACTGCACTCTGGGTACCAGACTCACAGGTGCCTGGAGCCGCGCTGCTGCCGCAGCTGCTGTTTACTTCTAATCAAAAAAGAAAAAGAAAAAAAGTGCGGAGCTAGCTAGTTGCTGTTGCTGCTGCTGCCCTCCTTGCTTCTGCTGCCCTCCTTGCTTCTGTTTCTGCTGTTATCGAAATCGATGAGTGGACCACAGTGAAAGCAGTAAGGGAACTGATGCTTGGATGTTAGGGGGGTTGGGGGAGAAAAGACACGCCCCTGAGTGAGGGGCAGGGACTGGAGGGAGGGAGCAACGGAGGAGAGGGATGAAAAGCTCAAGTCAACAAACCAGAGACTATGGCAGGCTGTCGCTCCATGGGAGGGAGTTCAGTAACCAGTGAGACAAAAACCACGGGGATCGGGGTGGATGGCGTTTCTGCTCGGAATGGAATGAGGGGAAGAGGAAAGAAAGAAGAGTCTTGTTCTTATCGTCTTCCCTCCTCTCCTCGCCTTTTGCAGCCCCCTCCTCCCTTCTCCATCCTCCCCTACCGGGTTATTCAGCAGCATTTGTTGCAAGGATCCCAGCAGGAACACAGCTGGGACTTTAAGAGGAAGTGTTTGTGTTTTACAAGGAAATCAGAACCCAGAGGTTAGTTCCCCTGGAAATGAAGATGGACAAGGAGAGGTAGGGCTATTTTCTGTTTTGTTTTGCTTTTGGAGGGGAAGGGGGGGGTGATTAGAGGTTATTCACTTGCCAGATTAGAGTACTACGTGATTAGTGTCCTGTCCCTGCAGAGAATTCAAGAAATATTAATTGAATTAAATTTCCCCCAAAGTACCAGATAAAGTTCTTTGTGCAAGCTGTTCCGTGTAGCTTGTTGAAATTCATTTACGAAGTAAAGGGAAACCAGATTTACCAGGTAAACCCATTAGGGGAAGCTTAGCTCAAGGTAGGATAATATATTCACTGGCCTGGAGAGAAGGGGATTGGGGAGGGGGGAAAGAGAAGGAGGGAGAGAAAGAGGGCAGGAGAATTTTTTCCCCAATCCTCTATACTTCTATGATTTCTTTCTTCTTCCTCCATGAGTGACTTACCCTGTAATCATTCCTTTTCATCCCCAAGCCCACAGTCAGATGTGCTTTCTATCCCTATGAATTTCTAGTGCTTTTATGTAATGAATTTGATTATTCTTTCTCCAGCCTGAAAGTTCCCTGAACCTGACTTCTTTCTGCAGTTAGGTGTCTCGTTTTTAAAAATATAGCTAGTAAGTCTTAAACAATTCATGGGGAAGGGAGGAGCATGTCAGAGAAGTGGATCTTTGCAGGCAAGTGATCTTACTCCCAGGACAGGTTGCAGATCAACTCTGACCTTTCAGAGGAGAAAAAAGCAGACAGGAACAGGACTATTGTGATCCAGTCTTATATGATACCATTAAATGAGCTAATGGATAGGATCAACATCCAAGAAATGGAAGATATATTCACAGTGGTGTGCAAGTAGTAAGAATTCAATCAACATTTATTGTATTGATCTGCCTCCTGCTTCTCCCTGAAGAATTCTAAATAGTCAAAATTGAGGCCCACCAGAACCATCTTGGGGGCCTGAAAGTGGGATCCAGTAACTGACAGTGCTTTGAAGTTCTACATTTGTTCCTCTTGAACCATTAGCAGGGTCCAAGAGGATAGAGTGTCACTTGTTTAAAAGCTCTGTGTTTTGAAGTTTTCTTGGATGAAGGAGAGAAGAGATACGGATGCAGATTGAGGAGAGGCCAGTCTTGGAATGTCCATCTTATACGAGCACTGGGTTTGGAATCAGAAGATTTAGATTCAAATCTCAGCTCTGGCTAGCTGTGTAACTGAACAACTCATTTAGCCACTCTGTGCCTCAATTTCTTCAATTGTAAAATGAGAGCACTGGACCAGATGATCTCTAAGGTTTCTTCCAGTGTTAAATTCTATGATATTAAAGGCAATAAGCTATTTGGAGTCACAGAGCTAATTGGGTAAAACTTCTCCCTGATTCAGTTCTTAGTCTCAATAGTATTGTTAATTAGAGAAGGGCAGAGGGAAAGAGTGAGGTGAGAGACCTAGGGGAGATTGGGAGAAATCAATTTAACAGCATTTTGATGGCTATGGTGTGCTAAATCCCCTGCTTAAGGCTTCAAGTGCAAGAGAGGAAGCTTCCAAACTGCTTTGGCTCCTCATTTGATTTTCACTGAAAAATGCTCCTTTTTGGTGGGGGATATGGGGAAGACATAGAGGCCTGGGTTGAAGGTTGCTCCTTACCTAAGTGTATGATTAATGGCATTGCTTCAATTGACATTTCTACTTTATTTTCAGGTTCTTGAATGAAATCAAACCCAATCAGATCAGCTCTTGGGGCTCAGAAGATGCTGCTGTTGCTGCTGTTTTGCTGCTAAGTACTTTCCTTATCCCTACTCTGCCATTTTCCTGCCCTGGATAATTTTGATGGTTGTACATATATTTACCCTCAGATGTTAGAGGGACTTCAGTCATGTATAAGTCCTGCAAACAATTCAGTAACAAGTATTTATTAGGCACTTATTATGTTCTTGGAACTGAGCTAAGCCCTCAGGATACAAAGAAAAAGTTAAAAAAAAAAGGGGGCAGCTAGGTGGCAAAGTGGATAGAGCGCTGGCCATGAAGTCAGGAGGACCTGAGTTCAAATCCAGCCTCAGACCAAACACTTAACACTTACTAGCTGTATGACCCTGGGCAAGTCACTTAACCCCAATTGCCTAAAAATAAAAAAAAAAGAATGAGAAAGCTAAAAAAAAAAAAGAATGAAAAAGCTTTAAAAAAAAAAGACCCTGCCCTCAGGAAGCTTACATTCTAGTGAAGGAGACAGCACACACATAAATATGTATAAACAAAATACATAGAAAGTAGATATAAAGTGACCCAAGAGAGGAAGACATTAGCAGGAGGTATGAGGCAGGAACCAGGAAGGAGACCAATCAAAAAGTCACTGAAGCAAAGCTACTGAGTCTGCTACCTTACAGCTGGAAAGTACCTTAGAGAAAACTGAATTAAACCTCTTCATTTTACAGATGAAGAAAATGAGCTCCACTGGAGAGAGGAATTAACTTGCCCAAGGTCATACAAGTAGTAAGTACCAGAGCTAAGATTTAAATCTGATCCCCTGACCCAAGATAATAATAGAATTTATAAAGCACTTTAAGGTTTGTGATGCCATATTATTTTATCCTTACAACAACCCTGGTAGGTAAGTAGGTAGTAGGTAGGTACTAACTATTGTTCCTATTTTATAATTGAAGAAACTGAGGCAGACAAAGGTTAAGTGATTTGCCTGGGATCACACAGCTAGTAAGTATCTAATTTGTCAGATTTGAACTCAGATCTTTCTGGCTCCAGGTCCAGAGCACTAGCCAATGTACTACCTAGTGACTTTTAATCCTCCTATCTGCTACCCTTTCCACTACAACTTCTAATTTCATTGCTAATTTAAAAAGATATCATTTTCCTTTGAACAAAGGATAACCCTACACATGTCACACCTTTAAGATAAGGTCTCTTTGAAAGGAAAGAATATCCAGATGTGCACTAAAAATGCATAAAATACAATGCAAAACTTATTGTGAAAGTCATTTTTAAATTTTCTTTCCATTCCAATAAAAATATTTTATTCCTTTTTATCATCATTTCGCTTTTTGTCATCAGGAAGAGAGCAATGATGATAAAAAGGAATAAAACTAAATGTATGATGAATAAGCTGTCCAGGCTTGATACAAGTCATATTTTAGGGAGAATTATCACCTCTTTATTGTTCAGTTATTCTAGTTGTGTCCATCTCTTCTTGACCTCATTTGGGGTCTTCTTGACAAAGAAAAGAGTGATTTGCCATTTCTTTCTCCAGCTCATTTTACAGCTAAGGAAACTGAGGCAAACACGGTTAAGTGACTTTCCCAGTGATTTATGAGCACACAGCTCATGAGTATCTAAGGCGGGATTTAAATTCAAGAAGGTGAGTCTTCCTCACTCCAGGCCTGGCACTCAATCCACTGCACTACCTAGCTGCTGTATTATCACTCTTTTTGGACTAAAATCTCAAAAAAGAAAAAAAAACACAGAATTTCAGAGTTAGATTAAAGCATAGAGCCCATCTAGACCAATTCATAATTGAACAAGAATCCCCTCTACCATATTCCCAAAGTGGTTGTCTGGTCTTTTTTTGAAGATCTCCAGTAAGAACTCAGTACGTTTTAAGGTAGCCCAACCTAAGCTTAGATATTCTCCAGCCTCGATGCCTTCAGTGTGGTGATAACTTCATTCCCTGAGCCTCCTACTGAACTTCTATTGAGTCAAGCAACGTTTATAGAGCAATACAAGAAGGTGTGCCAGTAAACGTTTCCATAACCACTCTCTGGAAATAAAAATGTATGTACAAATATTTAAAGATTAATCTGCATTATTAAACACTTTCTAAGTCAGTCAACAAAATAGCACATCATAATAGTATCAAATCAAATCAAATCAAAATAGTAAGGTCCTGATTTATAGTAATTTGTGAATTTCTGTAGTGTAAATACAATCAGAGTTTAACAATAGGCTCTCCAAGCTTATCAGAGCAGTTGCCAGCATACCTTGGCTTATGTTGAACTGGAATCCCCCTTTCTTTGAATTTTACCCACTGCTCCTGGAACACCCTCTAGCCCTAAGCAAAACAGCATGGAGTAGTGAGGAAAGCACTGAATTTGAAATCAAAGGGCCCCCACATTCAAATCTTGGTTCTACAATTTATGCAATATTTTGGTGATCTTGACCCAAGTAAGTCACATGTCTGGATTTCAGTTTTCTCATCGGCAAAAAGGATTTTGGCTAAATGATTTCAAAGGTCCTTTCTAGCTCTAAGTCCTATAAATATATGTAAAATTCCTTTTTCCCTGTAATAACCCTTCAAATATTTGTCATTTCCTCCCTCCTTCCTAAGGTTTTTCTTCTCCTACCTAAATATACTATGTTCCTTCAACTAACCCTCCTTAGATGTGCTTTTGAGTGCTGTCCCCAGTCTGGTGGTTATTCTCTGGCTTCTTAGAATCCTTACTAAAAGATGATCCCCAAATTTAGCACAGTTCTCCAAATCTAGTCTAAGGCAAAGTGCAGCAGGGAATCATTTCCCTCAGTCTAAAAATCTATGCTTCTCTTAATTGTATTGCCTTTTTGGCTTCCATGCCACACTTCCTGACCTCAAATTAATTCATGTTGAGCTGTTCTGCACATATATTCTGATGTTATAACTTCTGTTTCTGTCCCCATTGATCTTTAACCAAAGGTTTTCTACTTCTTCAGATCAAGCCTCAGACACTTCCTAGTGGTATGACCCTGGGTAAGTCACTTAAATCTTTGTTTGCCTCACTTTCCTCATCTGTAAAATAGGGATAATAGTAGCACCTACCTCCCAGAGTTGTTGTGAGGATCAAATGAGATAATATTTGTAAAGTGTTTGGAATGGTGCCTGGCACATAGTAAGCACCATGTAAACATTAGCTATCATTATTATTATTATCATTTATGCCGTAGCTTACCCCTCTGGTTCCTGGATTAACTGAAATAACTATTTCAATTAATGAGCAAGTACCTATTTAATCCTATGTAATGCTAGGCACTATGACAGACACCGAAGAGACAAAGACCAAAGTGGAACAGCCCCTACCCTCAAGGAGTTTACATTCTTTTGGCAGGGACACCACGCATGTATGTAAGTACACACAAAATAATTGTTAAATCTACTCACCATTCTCTCTACCCTTTAACCTCTGCTGTTTTTTTTTGAATAAAGTAAATCCTTCCAGAGTCATTTTCCATATGTGGGTTCATAAGTTTCATCCAACCAAGTGTTAATGATATCTGTGAGGTCAAATTTGTTGTTGTTGTTCAGTTGTGTCCAACTCTTCATGACCCCATTTGGGGTTTTCTTGGCAAAGATGCTGGAATGATTTGCAATTTCCTTGTCCAGCTTATTATACAGATGAGGAAACTGAGGCAAACAGGGAGAAGTGACTTGCCCAGGGTCGCACAGCTAGTAAGTGTCTGAGGCCAGATTTGAACTCAGGAAGATGAGTCTTCCTCACTCCAGGCTGGGCACTGTATGCACTTGGCACCACCTTGCTGCCAAGTTCAAATTTCTCTCTGTGTATTGGGATCATCTTCCTTTTTATCCATTATTCCTTTTGCTTTTCTATTGATATCTGAGGCCTGTTATTTCATTGCTATATCCTTTTTTGGAGTTGTCTCCTGTGCACTTCTACTGTTATTATTATTTCTACTTTTGGTGTTCTAAAACAACAGTTTTCTTGGGGTAGGGAACTCCCAGTGAGGAAACTGTCTTCACCAATGCAAATCAGCTATTGTTCTGCAACTGAGGGCATCAGAGTTGCCTGGTGTCCTGAGACATTAAATGACTTGGCCAGCACATCAAAAGGAACTTGACTTCAGTGCAGATATAACTGAATCTAAGGTTTTCTCTCAATCTACAACAACAACAATAATAACTAGTATTTATAGAATAAGGGTTACAAAGACTTTTATAAATATTTCATTTTATCTTCACAACAATCCTGGTACTACTATTACCCCCATTTTACAGATGAGGAAACTGGGGCAGGTAGTGGTTAAGTAACTTTTGAAAAATAAAAAATAAATATTAGCTATTGTTATTCCACTGCCCTTTGGGTTCACTGTAATTTTGATTCTTCCAAGATCATGGTGTTCTAAGATTCACAGCTATATTACATTACCAGGAGAATGTTGGTACTAAAAAGGTGAGCTTTTGCAGAAGGAATAGTTTTTAGATCATTGAAAGTATTGTGCACCTCCTGCTATCCATCACAATCTCCTCGAATGTGAGCTGAGCTCATTATCTATCAGCAGTGGCTACCCATGAGGTACCTGTTGTTCACCTAACTTGAAAGTGTTCTCTCTCCAGTTGCATGTGATAATCTGGATATGTGGTTTTCACCATCTTTGTTTTTCCAGATGGTTAGACTGATCTCTTTGTTATTGCTGCAGATTTCATTGGGGGCTCAGAGGGAGGGAGGAAACTTTGTGCTATTCCAGAGCATAGCACAATTATTCATAATGTTATCTCTGACTGGAAGTATTTGGCAAGCCTTGTGATCAACAGAGATCCCTTCTGTTTGGATTTTGCAAGGGATATCTTCCATACAAGTTTTCCTGTTTTATGCTTTGCTTGATATCAGTATTCATTAAATCATTGAACAAAACTAGCTCCAAAGTTGCAGCAATCAGAGTCTTCTATAATTTTAGTGTGTACATGGGAAATGCTTTGCTTGATGAGAACTTTAAGGGCCTCATTTTTTTTACCCAAATACTTTTAATTAATTTCAAAAAATACAGAACGATCTTATATTGTCACTGCTTCTGTCATTTATTTGGCAATAAAAAAAAAAATGTGGTCTGCTCTGGAAAATTGTCTATTAAAGTCTGTTTGTTTCCTTCTTATCTATGCATATGCATATCCTTGATGTGTTCATAGACTTTTATTTTTTTGCTTTTTGGTGAAGTAATTGGGATTAAGTGACTTGCCCAGAGTCACACAGCTAATAAGTGTCAAGTGTCTGAGGCCAGATTGGAACTCACGTCCTCCTTACTCCAAGGCTGGAGCTCTATCCATTGTGCCACCTAGCTGCTCCTAGTTTTCTTTTTTTCCCCTTTTTTCTTTTTTTTGGTCCATAGACTATTCTTAAGGATTAGATATATAGTTGGCAGCTACTAATGTCTTGTCGGATTTGAGTTAGCAAAAGAAACTTTTAATTTATTCAATAAGTACTTCCTTAGTGCCCATTATATTTGAAGAGATGGGAATACAAAGACCAAAAGGAAAAATGGGAACATTCCCTGCCCTCAAGAAGCTTACATTCTATTGAGGGGGGTACAAAATGTACATAGAAAATAAATACAAATTATATGCAAAATGTTTTCTGAGGAGGGTACTAGTAGCTGAAATGATCAAGATAGACTTCCTGTAGATAGAAGGTGATACAAGCTGACCTGTGAAGAAAATTAGGGATTCAACAAGGCAGAGATGCAGAGTGCATTCCAGGGTTGTTCGACAATCTCTGGCAGAGCACAGAGGCTAGAAATAGCTCAATCAACAAAAGTTTATTATAACATTAGGCACTGACTGAATAAATAAAAAAATGAGACAACACTTGCCCTGAAGGAGCTTACATTACATTATAGAATATAGACCCATTTGGAAGGAACATAAAATGTAGGAAGGAGAGTATTGTACAATAAGCCTGGAAAGGTAGACTAGTGCTAGGTTATAAAAACCAGAAGAGTTTTTATTTTGTCCTAAAGGAAAGAAGAAGCTATTGAAACTTCTTGAGGACTGGAGTCAGATCTGGTCAGACGATTTAGGAATCTCTCTTTGGCAGGGAGTTGTGGTGAGGGAGGATTAGAAAAAAGAATTTGGAGGTAGGGAGAACAATAAAGAAGGTATTGCAAGAGTGTAAACGAGAAGCGATGGTGGTCTAAAATGGGGTTTTGGAGATACGAGAAAAGAGGACAGGCACAGAGATATCATGGTGGCAAAATTTGAAAGACTTAGCAACTGATTGAATATTAAGGATGAAGGAAAGGAAACAGGCTAGGATTACTCTAAGGTTGTGAATCTAAGTGAATGGAAAGATGGTAGCATTCTCAAGATCTGTAATGCCTCTAAGTTTAGCTCCAACACCTGCTGGTGTCAGGGAAATTTTTGTAATACTGGTCCATGTGCCTCTCTTTCTTTCTTTTCCCTCCAACTGTAATAAGCAGCTTGCATCTCGAGCCCTGTTTGCTACTTTGATTCTGGTAGCCCCTATTTTTCTATTTCTGTCTTCTCTCCATATGGCCTCCAGATACCCTGGAATACCCCCACACACCAGGACTCCCCTTTCCAAGAGGCCTACCAATTACTTTCTTTCTTGTCTATATTCCAACCACATGACCCTGGCCAAGTCACTTAACTACTTATTACCCCAGACAACTGAGACTATTAAGTTATAAATATGCATCCATAAAAGGAGTTTCCACAGATAAATTCATCCATCTAGGTTCCCCCCCCTCAAAAAAATATATATATATGGTGGAAAAAACATGGGATCTAAAGTCAGAGGACCTGGGTTCAAATACCAGCCCTACCATTTACTACCTGCATAACCTTGTTGTTGTTTTTGTTGTTGTTGTTTGTCCTTCATTTTTGAAGAGGACCAATGACATTATGGAGTGGTGTCTTGACTCATGGGTGAATTGGATTTAGGCAAGACAGAGTTGCACAAAGTTGTTAGCCTCATTCTTTCTTCCTGAGTCGTTAAAGTCCAGTGCCCAACAAAAATCAAGATGACTGGTGATGGCCTGGGATGAGTGGATGACCTTGGCGTCTTTGATGTGTGACCTAAGCGCTAAAGAGTTCCACAGTGTCTACTTTCAGCCTGCCTTCATGGCCATTGGAACAAATTGTTCTCATCCACCCATTCTTCTTCACGTGCTTAGGGTAGACACAGCCCTAACTCACTGATGGGTTTGAGGCCTGTCAGTTACCCTCAGGTAAGTCACCTAACTTTTTTGAACTTTAGTCACCTCACCTGTAAAATGAGTGGTTTGGACTGGATGACCCCCAAGGTACCTTCCTGCACTGAATGTGTGACGTTGTGATTTATGATCCTTTCTTTATTCAGTCTAGATCCTGGAAACTATTCTGACTATCCTCTTTAATTGATCCAGGTGGACAAAGGAGAGGAGATGAAATGTGTTGTTGAAATGGAGAAAAATATCTTGGTCCAGTTAGCAGTCAACTAACTATCCTAGTATGTGCTGTCTCTCTATCTGTCTGTCTGTCTCTTTCTGTCTGTCTGTCTCTCTGTCTGTCTGTCTTTCTCTCTCTCTCTCTCTCTCTCTCTCTCTCTCTCTCTCTCTCTCTCT